>NC_133772.1:92793525-92893250 GCF_003597395.2 Chelonoidis abingdonii
GATTTAAAGAAAGATTAAAGAGCTAGGACTCTTCAGCTTGGAAAGATGGGAGACTAAGTGGGGATATGATAGAGTATATAAATCATGAGTGATGTGGGAAAGGTCGATAAGTTAAGTTATTTAAAAGAGAACTGGATAAATTCATGGTGGTTAAGTCCATAAATGGCTATTAGCCAGGATGGGTAAGGAATGGTGTCCCTAGCCTCTATTTGTCAGAGGATGGAGATGGATGACAGGAGAGAGATCACTTGATCATTGGCTGTTAGGTTCACTCCCTCTGGGGCACCTAGCATTGGCCACTGTTGGTAGACAGATACCGGGCTAGATGGACCTTTGGTCTGACCCGGTACGGCCGTTCTTATGTTCTTATGTTCAGGGTTCTGTAAATCTACCTAGCAGGATGCTGCAGGGAAAGAATTTTCTAGCATGGCTACTCAGAGACATGGCTTTATGTCCCAGGATTGCTGGGATTATTCATGTGCTTAAAGTTAAGCATGTGTGAAAATCTTTGCAAACATGGGGCTCTTCTGAGCACACTTCCTACAGTACGTGGAGGAGCATCAGTTGTGATGAGCAGATCCAGCCATGGTATATATTGTGTGTTCATGCAATAATCTCCCCACCACTTTAGGTCATCACCAGCTTTTGAACACAGCACCTTGAGCACTAACGGAGTAACTCCAAATAGTAGAGCTAGACAGGGATGTGACACGCACTTTATAAGCATGTTAGATACAGCTTTGGCCATACTGATCTTTCTCTGCAATGTTTATACAGCTCCGCTAAGAAATGTCTCTTTTAAAACTTAAATTTGTTTTTTTATTCCTTGAAGATGACAGAAAAGATGACCAAGTGTCTGGAGAAACTGGAAGAGAAGCAGGCAGGTTGTTTAGAAAAGATCAAGGAGAAAGAAAGCCAGGTAAAGGCAAAGAAGAATCCAGGATTTAATATGGTCACTCTGTACAGTAAATCCAGGACTTAATGTGAGAGCCAGTCCTCTTTATGAACTGCCTTCTGATAACACCACCCTGTATAGTATCAGTTCCATGTACACTTATCGCATATGATTAGTCCCCACTTCAGACACATCCCATACAAGTTACACAGAAATGGTATGATTTGGAGAATATGGAGCTTATCTCTAGGTCACTGCATCAATGCCAACCTATGCAAGTTAATAGAGACCAAAAATTATTACTATCTGGAATGCTGCTTGATGGCCAATGTGAAGTGAGTTAGTGATCACAGTTCAATTTCTCAGCAGACTATGGTACAAATATAAAAAATACAATTATAACTGGCACCCCTATTACAGTCCTCACCAGAGAGGCCAAGATTGCCTCAGCTATGGACAATAAATTGCCCTCTCCCCTCGTAAGATGAGCCTCCCAAAACAGGATTGAGACATGGTGGGACTTTGATGAGAAGTTTACACAGTCACTGCCTTAATGTATGTGTTCCGTGATTAAAGAATTTCAGCCTCCACTGCTAAAATCCTAGTCCTCTCACCAGCACTAAATTCACTTTTCAAATTAAGAATTCTATAAACACCCAGTTTGGAATGAACTTTACATTGCTTCGTCTGTGTTCCAAGTGTGACACCAGAACACATGCCTCTCATTTACTGAGTGACTGATTTTTTTTTCCTATTTGCAGCTCCAGAAGGAGGCCTTGGCAGAGTATGAGGAGAAAATGAAAATTCTTAGCATGGAGGTACAAGATTTGATAAGGAACTGTGTGAAGGTCTGCTTCCCTCTGGAGGCTAATATCAAGAAGGAAGAAGCCCTGAACGCTAGCAGTGAAGGAAAACGAGGCTCTAAGAACCAATCAGAAGGAAAGGCACCTGTAGCTGAGATATCAGGGCTTGAGACATCCATGGCTGAGACCTCCATAGCTCAGACCCAAAAAGTTGAGTTGTCTGACCAATATTGGGAAAACAGATTATGAGAGATGCTTCTCCTAATCCTTATTCTGCTTCTGGAAGCTCATTTCAAACATTAATATGGGCTACAGTAAAGCTATGGACATGAAATAAACTTAATCTACTCAGAAGACTACCCAGCCAGGGAAGTTCACCAGAAACATACTACTTTCTTCGCTGTCTTTCAAAATGTGGAAGAGAAGAGCTTTTATGGGATCACCCATAGATGGGAGGTTTGGTCTGTAGGAAACACTTTGTCTTCCTCTCCAGCTTAGTGTCACACCACCAAGGCCCCCTCCCTCTGGGGGTTCCCTGGGAAGGCAGATCTGCACTGCATATTGCTAACGCTGTTGCAAGCATCACAAAGCATTTTGGGGACGGTCAAAGGTGTGAGTGTGGAGTGGAAGATTTCTTTGCAGGCTGTGAGAGGGACTGGGCTATGGGGGTGTGACATTAGCAGCAGGTATTTCAGGAGCATTAGTGGCTTCATGACTGGCAATTCTGACACAGCGTGCTTGTCTTCATTATCTCAGACTTCATCAAATTTATTCTGTTTATAGGAGGCCCTTCCACAAACTAGAAGTGAGTTGGAATGTCACTTTAAAAAACCTCATGCCATCAGTGGACCATTTTCCCTCTCTCAAACAGACTAGTGCTGGCTCCATGGATTTCTCCTATTGGCAGAGGAAAGAAGAATCTCAAAGGGCATTAAGCTGGTGTTCACACAAGATTTTAGATAAATTGCAATGGAAAAAACGCCCTAGGAAATGGAAAGAGAGTACTCTATGATCAGTTTTCTAGATTTTTTTTAAATGTCTTCTTTTTCCTAGTGACTATTTTTCACTTCTGCTGTATCTTTTGGAAGCTGGTGGTTCTACAGACAGGTTTTATGGGACCCAGTTAGACTTGGGTTGACCCCTCATAGAATGTACAGACAGAAAATCTAATACCTGTAGAAATTATGCAGAGAAATGCACCATTTCTCCCATTTATTACTACAAACTAACCTAAAGAACTCCTGTTCAATTCTCTGTGGACATTCCATAAAGTTTTCTACAGAGCCCCATCAAGATTCTCTAATGAAGCTATAATAACTCCACATTTGGGGCCCTTATGGAAGCATACAGTCACAATTTTGAAAACTTTTAATTTATTTTAAGGGTAAATAAACAGCGTTTCCACGAATGTTCCTCGTAATGTAAGACCACCTGTTCCCTTGGCTGGCCTACCAAAAAGTACAGCAATTTGTTTCAAAACCTGCCTCAAAATTCTGCACGCAAGCTAAAACCTCCTAGTCACTATGCGTCTGTACCAATGTATTAGAACAAAACCTCGGCAAACTCTCCTGCAGGCAGTGCAGTCTGAAGAAGTATACAGTGTGGTAGGAATAAGGGAAGAGACACTCCTTCAGTACATACGCTACACAGGAGGTTTGCGGCCTTTATCTCAGCTTGCTAGGGGCTCGAGGAGGTTTTTTATGCTGTTTATCCTTTGGCAGACATGCTGCCATGCACTGTGTGTAACAGTGCAGTCTGTAGTGTCTTTCCTACAGTAGCTGCAGATTCCTGACTTCCTCAGTAGTTATTTCTAACTGTAATTGCAGACTGAAGGGCATAATACACATCTTCAGTTACACAGCTTAATTCTGAAGTATGTTAGTTCTGACCTTAAGACTTTTTGCATTTTTTGACTGCAAATGGGAGTATGTGACCCTTAGATTGTCTGAGACCTGGTGTCCATTTGCTGCTGCTGCTCTTGGGTAATACCCAGAGGTGAAAGTAAGCCAGTCTGGTGTGGTATGCTGTGCCGGACCGGACTGGCTTCTCTGGCGATGATTTAAAGGGCCCAGAGCTCCAGCTGCTGCGGGGAGCCCTGGGCCCTTTAAATCACCGCTGGAGCTCTGGCAGCCAAAGCACTGAGGGGTAGCGGCTGCGGGGCTCCGGCAGCAATTTAAAGGGCCAGAGGCTCCAGCCCCTGCAGGGAGCCCTGGTCCCTTTAAAGCACCACCCAAGCCCCACTGCCGGAGCTCCAGGAGTGCTTTAAAGGGCCTGGGGCTCCCTGCAGCGGCCAGAGCCTCTGGTCCTTTAAATTGCTGCCAGAGCCCCACCGCCACTACCCCACAGTGGCAGGAGCACCAAGCCTTTTAAATCCCTGCCCAAGCCTGGCTGTCAGAGCCCCAGGGTCCCGGCAGCCAGGCTCTGGCAGGGATTTAAAGGGCCCAGGGCTCCCTGCAGTGGCAGGAGCACCGAGCCCTTTAAATCCCCGCCCAAGCCCTGCTACTCCAGGGTAGCAGCAGCAGGGCTCCCACAGTGATTTAAAGGGCCTGAGCTCTGCGGCGGCTGGAGCCCCGGGACTTTTAATTCACCCCTGAGCCCCGGGGCTCCCAGTCGTCTCTGTAGCTGGTAGCGCCAGGGTGATTTAAAGGCCCTGGGGCTCCCAGCCACAGCCAGAGCCCCAGGGCCTTTAAATCTTGAAAGGCCCCACCTCTTCCGGTTGAGGCCACACCTCTTCCGCTTGAGGCCACACCCCCACTCAGGACTCCAGCATACCAGTAAATTCTTTAAGTTACTTTTATCCCTAGGTAATACAAAGCTTTCTAGCATACGATGAACAAAACCAAACATCATGGGACATATTCCCTGTTACTTATTTCTGCGTGTGGGGCAGGAGGAGGGGGAGCGGGGATGTGTGGAAGGTGACCTTTGCATGTCCTGTTCAAGGCCCTGCCTGGTCCCCAGTGTAAATTGGAGCAACCTCCTCAGCCTCTGGATGCTGGAAAGCATAGAATAGCATAGTTCAGTGCACGCTTGTCATGCCCCCTCTTTGCCAACACAACCCCTACACCAGGGACTGGGACAGGGCTAGCAAATAACCCTAATGCCAGTTCTACAATGGCCGTTTCCAGGATTTCTGCACACTTGCCCCCAATTCTTTTCCTGGTCCGTACAGCAATGAAGTGGGATTTATGAACACTGCTGATTTGCTACACGTTATCTTGTGAAAGCAGTGCAGTTGATGCTATTGGAAGCAATAATCTTTACATTACATGATAACATGTGTTAATGCTACTGCATTTATCTCTTGATAAGTCATTCAGCCCCGCGAGTCATTCATTTGGAAACAGCGAGACTTAATGAAAGGAAGTGGGACAAGCATACACTTTCGCATACTGTTTCTGTAGGACTGCTACTTTTCCCCATGTTCTGTTTTTTTTAATGACACCAAGTGCCGTCCCACAACAACATTTCTACACTGCTGTAGAAATGTTCTCTCCGGATCTGTATCTTGTTTGGAGAGGCAGGCTTAGTTTTAGTGGTTCTACAAAAAATGGTGGTTATTATACTGGATACTCCCGTGATGAATGCATTACAAAATGTAGATAGACATGAAATTAGCTCAGATTTGATACTACAGCAATGTTCTAAATCTGGTTTAATGGCTGGGTAAAGGAGATAATGTACTTCCTCTGTAGCACTGCATTTGCATGAGATGTGCGTTGATATTATTAAACAACAGGAGTGGGACTGTGTATAGTAAATTTGTGACATATTTATTTTCTGGAAAATAAAACATGTCTATAAAACTTCTGACACTTTTTTCTTGAGTGTGGGGCAAACTGTGGAATGGAATAGACTACAGTACAGGTGTGTGACAACGAGAACTTTAAGCTTCCATTGTTCTCGGTTATATATGTTCACAGCTCCGTTATTTTCCATGTTGCTGGCTGAGATGCTGACCCCACTGTGCATTTCTTAAATAAAGTTTTAGTTAAGTGGAAGGCTATTCTTAATGTAGTATGTTTCTCAGGCATGTAATCCTTCCCAGATATCAGTGGTCCACTGACTTCCACATTCTATTGATAACTCTGTTTACATCAAAGCAATTTATACCACCAGAATGTCATTCTTGACCCTTAAATCAAGAGTCCAGGGTTATCCTCACCTACTCTTTTTCTTGATTCCTTCTCATGAACCTGAGTAACGAGAGAACTCCAACGAAGACGCACAGTTATATTTAATTAAAAAAGGCAGTTCCAGCTGGAGAGGGCGTTCCAGAACTTGAAGGATTTTCATTATCTGGATCCAAATTCTGCCTCTTGGGTTCATCTCTAGTTATACCAAAAATGGGAGTCCCAAGAGACAGAAGGATCTTTCTGTTGATATTCCTACAGAAATGACTGTAGCAGCAATACTAATCATGGGTGAACCTGGAAATGTGCTGCAGTTGGCCAGTACCAAAGCTTAACAAAACCCAACTCAGTTTATCAAACAGAAGTAGACTTAAGGAGTTAGAAAAAAAGTTGGTATAAACTACGCTGAAATCACTGCTGTTTCCCATGTTCACAACCAGCTACTTGATATGTGTGTGCGCATTAGGTACACGTACAGCTACTGTCAGCTCAGCAGCAGCAAAAACCAAACCTTGTTTACAGTCTTCATAGTCCCTTCCCTGGCTCACAGCCAGGCCTGGTCAGAACCAGCACCTCATTCATCACAGAACCAGCTCCCATGCACATTCAGGAACTAACTGAACTCACCTAAAAATGTAGCTGCATCACTGGCCAAAATCATCTGTTTTTTAAAACACTAAATTGTGCTAGGCTGCAAATATGTCCATTGCATGGTCCAGTTCATGAACATCAACAGCCCTCAAGCCAAAGTGGGCTGTGGAAGGCAGATTTTTTTGGTTTGCAGGCCCAAATAAGAAAAAAATTGTCTGGGCCATTAAAACAGGCCTTGGGCCATAGCCAAACATCTCAGCCAACAAATATAATGCACTACCCTGAGATCTCACTGTACTGATATTGTGAACAAACAAATGAAATGAATTCTGACTTTCTTTATTGGCTTGTAAAGATGGCATAATTATTGATCCAATTTGTTAATAAACAGCTTAGTAAATCATGAGATAGGTTAGCCATAAAACTTATGGGTATTAAAATAATTATACTTATGTCACTTACAGAGACATGGCTACTTTTTAATCAGATACATTGACAAAAATCTGTAATGTGCACAAACTCCAAACCTTGCTGCCTTTTTTCCCCCCCAATAGTAATAGGTATTTGTTATTAGCATCTCATTTATATGTATATATTTTAATTCATAATACTAATTGTTGGCTGCTCATTAGAACTATGTACTAAATGTGCAAGTCAACATGAAATTGTAAACTTGGGCTTACTTTTTAAAAATGTTTTCAAATAAAAACAACCAGCCACCAGCATTGTCTGATTTTTAAAAAACTTTGTATTTATTAACCAAAGGAGTTTTGTCATTATAACCAGGGCTTTAGAGCGGAGCCCGGAGCTGGAGCGCGGACCAGTAGGTTTTATGCCTGGAGCGAAGCAATTGAAAAATGTGATTGTTCCAAATCCCTGATTATAACTAGAACTTACATATGACTAACCAGCGTTGTCTGCATTGCACTGTTAGATATCAAAATATGGTGCAGTGGGGCATTCACAAAGTCGTACCCAGCTATCCAAATGAACG
This sequence comes from Chelonoidis abingdonii, assembly GCF_003597395.2. Lineage (NCBI taxonomy): Eukaryota > Metazoa > Chordata > Testudines > Testudinidae > Chelonoidis > Chelonoidis abingdonii. The sequence goes on from NC_133772.1 coordinate 92,800,942, forward strand.
TAGGTTTAAATACTTTTATACACATTAAACTGCACCCCTCCCCAACTCATATACATACACTCGGGGGGTAACAAGAAGTTTGGCAGCGCTAAGATAACTGAGGGCCATGCTGTGACAGTGTATGTGAGAGGGGCCTCCTGTTCTCTCAGACGTAATAGCTGCACAGCTAAACACAGATATGTTGAAGCTAAATGTTTGTGGCAGATCCTACTATGCTAACCCCAGTCTGTGTCTTCCTATACTTCATACACATACAAATACAATTCATAGATTAACCTGGTATGGGAATACTAAAAACAGACTGCTCTTATATGCTGACTGGAGCACTCCAGAGAACTGAGCCAATAAACATTGACCTGGATGAAAATGAATTTTCTGTCAGAATGAGCAGTGGGGATCCGCCTCTGACTGCACCGTCATAGGGAGCTGTGCACCTGGGTCACAGCTATTCAGTAAGGGAGTTCACAAAAGAAACATTTTAACTGGTTCCGTATGTTGGAACATTGATTATCAACGCTACGTCAATAAACTCAGTATTTTACTCCATTTTCTCTGCTTTACTCCAACGTTCTCTGCATCACTGGTTCACAGGAATAGCTGCTGGGAAAGACTGGAATTGGATTTCTCTGTTGCTGCCTTCTCCCCCCCACGCCCCTGAATTACAAAGCACATCTGATGCCAGTGTAGGTACGTATCACATATTTATTATCCCTTCATGCTTCATCATAGCGGCTTAGCAGACTCCTCCATCAGAGTGGACCTCCAGGCACTACAAGTAATAATAAATAATAATAAAATAATAATAGCTCTCCCCCTCCTGAGACCAGTGATTTTCACAATCCATGGTTGGTACCTCATGTTAATATAAATAAAGCAGTAACATCTTCATTGCTTTCCAGTCAGACCAATTACTTTGCTTTTCTGGAACGATTTCCCTCTCATCTGCTGGAACCTCACTCAGCCACTGAGACTTGAGGACCTAAGGCACACCTCAGTGGAGTGGAGCTAGAGCCAGGAAGCAGTTTATTATTTTCACTCAAAAATCAGCTCAATCTGAGAGCATCAGTTGTTTTGAAATCAGGAACATGTTAATTAGTCCTCTACACCTGGGGCTAGACCTGGAAATGGAGAATGCCACCAGTAAACAATGGGACTGCCGCAAGAGAAAGGCCAGCTTTACTAAGGATGCCACAGATTAGCAGTTTTACTTTAGAGCTCTCGCTCCTGTACCATTCATGAGATGGAAGAACAAAGGGTAATAAATCAACATCTACAGACGCACAAGAGTGAGACGCCAGGACTGGAACACTGGCCCTTCAGTTGTCAAAACACAGGCTTCTACCCCATGAACTAAAGGAGAACTAATTCCTAAGCTAGCAGAAGCAACAGGTCACTTGTCCTTTGCACGGGCCAACATCACTCACATACACGAAGAGCCAGAACAGTACAGGAGGGGCAGCAACTCTTCTTTTTTTGTCTTCCAAGACAAAAGTGAATAGAACAAAACAGAACTACCTGCTGGTCCCTGAGAGACTTTCCATTCTCTTCACCATCAGTCCCAGGGATCTTTCCAACTATGCTGACAGTATTCCTCAACCACACTTTATCATTAGTACTGTTTCCACAATACTATTCACATGGAGCCCTGAAATTGGCTGCAAGATTTCTGAGGGTAAAGTTGCATGGTCGAAACATGTAGCCAATACCCTCCTCTGCTTTTCATTTAATTCCATTAGTCATCATATCCAAGTTGCTTATTAATTCCTTGACAAGTTGATACAAGGCTGGGGATGACATTCTGCTGGAGTGGCAACACTAGGGAAAATGACAAATTTTCTTTGGTATTATTCCACTCCTTGCCACAGCCTGTCTCACTGAGGTTTCTTGAAGGAGGAGCTATCTGCCTTTCCAAACAATCAAGGCTGAAGGAGGATATGACTGCTCAGTGATATATGAGAAAGTAATTTTAGAAGTTATGTTTAATGTTATGGGATACAAATAGTCCTTTTTAAAAGCAGAGAAAAAAAAACAAGAGCATGACTCATGTCACTGCACTGCACAAGGTTCTACTGTGCAGCTTCAGTCATAAAATGAAGCAGCAACATAGCTTCCCTGACAGCCAGGTTATACAGAGAGCTGGATGAAACACAGGGAAAGCATTTAAGGTACACTATTGCATCCCTCTTCCAAAAAGACCCAAATGCGCTTTGCAGACTGTGTATATTAGGATCACTTGCTATTAAAATGACAGTACATCTGAGGCAGAATGCAAAATACATTCTGTGTCAGCAACACCATATAACAGTTCTTAGGGAGAAAATAAAGCAACCTAGCTACCATCGTGACTAGGCATTTTATAGTATTCTATCTGGTAATGCATCTCCAGTTGACATTAGCCAAGTGGGATGCAGCCAGGACACAGGCTAATAGATCTACTTGTGTAAAAAGTGCTATACAAACTTTAATTATTACAAGTGACAAGGAATTTTCTTTTATGCCCTCTCTGAGAGGTGATACCATTAGCAGCACAGTGTCCCATAGTATCACACCAGGACACAGTTTCAAAAGATTCTGTGGAAATAATACCATCTTCTGAATTGCTAACACCACTTATTCCTGCAGCATTCTTACAGCTCTATCCAAGTATACAGACCAGCCCAGACCCTGTACAGTGTACAGGGGTTCTCAGGACAGTTTTTTGGTGGTGGCCTCAAGAGTGTGGTGATGGCTCACACGCTCACACTTTTTCCTAAAATATTTAATTGGCATTAGGAAAAAAATAAATACGTATATACACAAGTCCAAACCATTGTAATTTATTTATTGCTAGCTAGTAAATCAATTGTGAAAAGTGGTATTAACAAAACACACAAGTAGCATTTTTCACAGCAGACTTACTCATCCTTGCAAAGACTGGAGACAAAGACTGGATGGGGGGTCAGGAGAGGCAGCAGGCGTCTAGAGCCCAAACCCCTGCAGCCAGAGCCCGAAGCTCCGTGGCCAGAACCTGGGGCCTGCCACTGCACAGCCAGAGCACAAAGCCCCTCGGCCGGAGCCTGCTGCCCCACCACCCCAGGGTGGAAGCCCATAGCCTGAGCCCCACCATCCCTGAGAAGGTGGGGAACTCACCGGCTGCCTGCTCCTCCAGGTTGTGCCTCAGGTGTCTCCAGACGAGGGTAGTGCCCAACCCCTGCTGGCAGCCTCAGCAATCAACACCAAGGTAGGGCATCCTTGAGCAAGGGAGGGGAGGGGGGGAGACTACTTCCTCCCACCCCACCCCCCTGCCATCACAGCCCAGATTGCTGTGGCAGCAAGAAAAGCCCCTGGTGGCCACATTTGAGAAATGCTGGTGTAGGATATCTGATGAGATTATAGCACAAGGTGGAATGGCAATTGGCTTTCTTGAGGCTGGTGATGGAAAAAGAGAAATTACTTATAACCAAGATAAGACTAAGTAAAAGCCTATTTTACATAGTATATGGCTGGGCCTAGATCTTTAGAAAATTTTTAGATTCTCTTCATGCTCACATTCTCTTTGCTACTCTGTGCAAGAGACCAGAATATGGACTTTTTCAAAAGGTAAATTCTAAACAAGTGACACAGTGTGGAGGACTTGTCTCCTAGTCTCCAGTTTTCCTATGCAGGCTCCCTAGTGGCAGTTCAACATTGAAGTGCAGGAGAAAACTGCCCAATAAGGATGACTCCTTCAGGTGGGAGGCTTGGCTCAAGATCAGTCTTTCCCTACACTCTGTTCAGAGAAGGAGCTAGAGGTTGGTCTGCTCCTTCCTTTCCCACCCAAAAGCTGGCTGGGAAGGAGCAGGTCCCTTTGCAGTGCATTGGTATTGTTATCTTTATTATTTGCACTGCCCAGGGCCGTCCTTAGCCATAGGCAGAACAGGCAGCTGCCTAGGGCACCACTAGGTCTGGGGGCACCGCTCTGCTGGGAGCCCGGACAGATGGGAAGCAGTGGATCATGTAAGAGCAGGGCTGCTAGGTCCTAGAGAGAACCAAATGCAACACAGTCTGAGGGAGGTGATTGGCTGCTGGGGTCTCGGGGAAGGGGAAGGAACTCACGTGTAGGGTGACTAGATGTCCCGATTTTATAGGGACAGTCCCGATTTTTGGATCTTTTTCTTATATAGGCTCCTATTCCCCCCCACCCCCGTCCCGATTTTTCACATTTGCTGTCTGGTTACCCTAGGTGCGGGTAATTGGTACCTATATAAGACAAAGCCCCAAATAGCGGGACTGGCCCTATAAAATCAGGACATCTGGATTTGGTCACCCTAGCTGGGAAGTGCGTCTCTCCCCCGGGCTGGCAGCGACCCATCTCATCTGGGGGGAGCTGCACAGGGCAGGATGAGCTGCTGTGGCTCCATGGGTGCCCCGTCCCTGAGATCAGATGCTGTGCTAACTTCACCGTGGTCCATTGGGCTGGCAGTGGTGCCCATTGGCGTGTGATCGGACGGACTTGAAGAGGTTAGTGCTCCAGCCTGCGAGTTGCACCGCACCCCAAGAGGTGATTTTGGGTCCTACACACTCGCACGACGATCTCCCTAATTGACAGCTGTTGGAACCAGCAGGCGGGGTTGAGCCAAAGCATGAAAAGCAGTACTCGCGTTGCCACATTTAGATTGTCATTTAACAAATTTGTTTCCCCAAACAAATGCTTGCTAACAATCCTAGAAATTCAATATTCAATATTATTTTTTTATTTAAATCAATATCTAGCCAAAAAACAGAAAATTAAGTTGTTGACAATTAGATGCCCACAAGTATTGGTATGGCGAAAGGGAGTGGAGACCAGTATTCATCAAGAGAACAAAAACAGTGACTCGACTTTCCTAAACCCTGTACTAGCTAAACAATAGAGCCCTCCAACAACTGTAATAATGGCTTATCTCACTTACTAATGTATAGAGAGCAGGGATCAACAAACCACGGCACACTGCCAAGATGGCACTACGAGCATGATTCTTGATGGCATGCGGTGGTGGGCTGATGGTGGTGGTCAGCCGCCACTGCTCTGGGGTTCTGGCTGCTGCCCCATTGTCACCCGGGCTCCTGCCACCGCCCCACTCAGCACCGCTGCTGCCTGGGGACCCACAAGGAACCCCAGGGCTGGCAGTGGGCTGAGCAGGCTGGTGGCTGAAACCCCGGCTGAGGCACTCAATCCCACTGTCGCCTGGGGTTCCATTCACTGTTAGGTAGGCGGGCTGCGCCGGACTTAATTTCAGTTGGAAATAGGAAACAAGAGCAAATAATGACAAGTGCAAGAAGACACATAGAGACAATAAGTCCCACCATGGCGTTGTGGACGAGCATCTGCGAAATGCAGCTGAAAAGATCGGCGGCATTTCAGGCAGCAATGCATTCTGGATGGACGCTGCTTATCAGCGAAAGCAGGCCGTCATCCAGAGGCTGTTGCCGCTGGAATTTCCTAGTGGCATTGGGCCAGATGCTCGTCCACTGGCCAGATGTCAGCGGCGTGACTGAGAGGCCCCTCTGTGGTGCCATTGGCACCCACGTCAGCCGCGTTGGGGACCCTGATCTAGAGGAGCCTCCCTGAAGCACGGCATCATTTTGATTTCAATAGACTTGAACTGTATGAAGCAATTGATACACTGTCATCAAGTGTTGCCCACATGGCAAAATTGTATGATGGATTGTTGTACAGTTTACTCATACCCCAGCACTTGTTACATATATCCTAATATGTACATTTGCCACATATATCTACTGACAATTCCTTAACAGGAGCATCAGGTTAATGAGTTTCTCAAAACTAAAGCTCCTTAAACACCAATCTCCGCTCTACAAGGATCAGGAAACTTGACTGGTCTTGCTATTCTTTCAATCAAACAAGACATCACTTTGTCTTTGTCATACAAGGACATACTTACTGATTTTTGCAGCCAAAAAACAGCCCAGAAAGATTGTATATTTAATTAAAACCCAAATCCTTGTTTCAATACCTCCTGCACAGAAATTTCACTAAAATGTTGACAAGATTAAAAAAAATTATTTTGCATCTATTCTGTAAAATTACAGGGAAGTTTTGTAGTGCTACTTCTTTAGGCATCCATCAGCATTTTACAGCGTGCGTGCTTCACTACGTTAAATTGTTTTTTATAACATGCATGTGGCAAGTTTTCCAGTTTGTGTTGCTAAGATCAAGACAGGCACAGGGGCACCAGTTTAATAATCCCGCCTAGGGCACCATAAATCCTAAGGACGGCCCTGGCACTGCCACTTCACATTTTCAAAGCACTTTACAGACATTAGCTGGAAGCCTGAAGCTAATCAGCTTCATTTAGCAATGACCATCACTGTGATAAAGAGATACACATCTTTATGCATATGCAGTCAACCAAAAATTCAAAAGCAAATACTGAGAAAATGCATGTAATTTGCTGATTTAGCCTTATTTCTGTTGTCATTCTCTAGGCAAGCAGTGACTTAAGGCTTCCACAGAAGCATCTTCACAGTTTTAAAATGAAGAACTATATATAACCCCATATATATAAAATGAATAAAATATTCCTCTTTGAGGCCCCCAGTGGGCTAGCTTTCTAGCCATCATTTATAAGTATTGTGATATAGCATGGCAGAGGGCTGCAAGAGCGTGATAGGTGGGAGATATATAAGCCCCAGGATAATGAGAGCCTTATTCCCTTTAGAGGGAAGAGCGGCTGCTACAGATTGGAAACCAATTATGCCAATTAGACCAGGTGAAAGTAATTTACAGAATTTACCCTTACTGCTGAAGTCCTGAGGGAGCATGGCCTCATCTGGAAAAGGCATGGCCTCTCAAGATTTAAAGACCCTGGGGCACCAGCTGTGGCTGGGAACATCAGGGCCTTTAAATCAACCTGGGGCTCCCAGCTGCAGAGGTGGCTGTGTGCCCCTGGGGCTCACGGGCAAATTAAAAGGCCCAGGGCTCCAGCTGTTCCAGAGTTCTGGGCCCTTTAAATCCCCACCACAGCTCCAGCTGGGATTTAAAGGCCTTGGGGCTCCCACAGCTGTGGGGATCTCCGAGCCCTTTAAATCCCGGCCCCAGCCAGCCCAGCCACCAAAGCTGTGGGTGGGCTTTAAAGGGCTTTGAGCTCTCCATAGCAGCAGGGAGCTCCGAGCCTTTAAATCCCAGCCGCCAAACTGTGGGTGGGATTTAAAGGGCTCTGGGCTCCCAGAGCAGCGGCAGGGAGCTCCAAGCCCTTTAAATCCCAGGCCCAGCCCCAGCCCTGCCACTGGAAGATCTAGCTCCAGCCATATACTATGTAAAATAGGCTTTTAATTAGTCTTACCTTGATTATCATTAATTTTAATTAAAGATTCACCCCAATGCACAGTCAACCTGTGGAATTCTTTGCCAGAGAATGTTGTGAAGGCCAAGACTACACAGGGCTCAAATAAGAACTAGATAAGTTCATGGCAGATAGGTCCATCAATGGCTATTAACCAGGATTGGCAGGGATGTTGTCCCTATCTTCTGTTTGCCAGAAGCTGGGAAAGGGCAACATGATGGATCACTTGATGATTACCTCTTCATTCCCCCTAAGACACCTGGCATTGGCCACTGTCAGAAGACTGGATATTGGGCTAGATGGCCGTTCTTATTATGTCATGTAATGAAACCTCCAGGAATATGTCCAACCAAAATTGGCAACCCTAGGCTGGGGGGGGTCAGAGGCAGAGCCCCTGCTAGGCATAAGCAGACTAAGCAATTGCTTATGGCCCCAAGCAGCTCCATGGGCCCCGTATTAATTATTAGTATATGTGTGTGTGTGAGGTGGGGTAGGGCCCCCAGTGGGCTAGCACCAGCACTGGTCAGTGGGACTCCTGGCCAGTTGAGCTAAGAAAGGCGTGGTCAGGGGTCAGTTCCCAGGGGGATGGTAGGACTCTGGCCTGGCATCACCCACCCAGGGAAGAGGCTAACCATATTTCAGGTTCCCCAAAAGAGGACACTGGGGAGGAGGGAGCTGGAAGGGGGTATGGTTGGAGGTGTTGGCGGGGTGTGTGCATACTGGGAGGGTTACCTGGGGGGTGCTGGATGGTGTTCCTGTGGCACGGATACTCACTGGAGGTGAGGGGCGCTGTCACAGTGGTAGGCGCAAGCCCAGGACCCAGTGCCAGCCGTCAGTCAGTGACTCCCTGCGGGACCCCCTTGCCAGGGCGGGAACCCAGGTTGCCGGGGAATGGACCAATCAGCTTCTGCAGATGCAGGGGCGGGATCAATCCGGGCTCTTTCTGAGCAGCAACTGTCGGCTGCGAAAGAGGCCTGGACTTGAATTTTAAAGTGTGATTCTCAGAACGTTAGGGGCAGCTGACTGCAGGAGGAATCACATGGTGCCTAAAACCGGCCCTTTGGCCTATTCAGCCAGCCCCGCCCTCTCTCTAGCTGCAGGCCGGGCCAGGCAGCCAGAGTGAGCAAATGGCAGCTGGAGAGAGAGCCGGGAAAAGACAGCTCTCCTTGGGCAAGGCCGCCTGCATCCTCACCGGGGCATCCCGGGGCTTCGGCCGGAGCCTGGCTCTGCTGCTGGCCCCGAGGCTGGAAACTGGCTCCATCCTGATCCCGGTGGCCCGATCGCAGGGGGGCTTGGCCGAGCTGGAGGCTGAGTTGCGGGCCAGTTTCCCCAGCTTGAACGTGCATTCCGTGCAGGCTGATCTGGGCACGGAGGACGGGCTACAGCTGGTGCTCCGAGCAGTCCAGGACAAGCTGCCGGGAGCAGCTGATCTGGAGCGGCTCCTCGTCATCAACAACGCGGGATCACTTGGAGACATCTCCAAATCTTTTCTGGATTTCACCAGCCCAGCCGAAGTCAACAGCTACTTTGCTTTCAATGTCACCTCGGCGCTCTGCCTCACATCCTCCATCCTGAAGGCCTTCCCGGGGCACCCTGGCTTGTGCAAGACTGTTGTGAACATCTCCTCACTGTGTGCCCTGAAGCCCTTCAAGAGCTGGACGTTGTACTGCACTGGGAAGGCCTCACGGGACATGATGTTCCAGGTGCTGGCCCTTGAAAACCCGGACGTTAGAGTGCTCAGCTATGCCCCAGGGCCGCTGGACACGGAGATGCAGCAGCTGGCCCGCACCAAGTCCGGAGACCCGGACGTGCGCCAGCAGTTCCTCCGCATGAAGCAGAGTGGGCAGCTGCTGGACTGCGGCGCGTCCGCCCAGAAGCTGGTGGCTCTGCTGCTGGAGGACACGTTCGCCTCCGGGGCACACGTAGACTTCTATGAAATCTAACCCGCCAGCTTGCTGCTCCCCCCACGCCGCGGCGGCTGCTTCTGCAACTCGGCTACCTATAAAATGCCCTCGGCTTTCAGAAGGGAAACCAGCTGCTGGACTGTGACTCTCCTTTCAAATATGCACCGGCGAGAGCGGACCGCCCACCAAGAAGGGCCTTGGCCGGGGAGCTGTGGTGACGCTGGCGCTGCCGAGCCAGCACTCCCCGGACGGGTCACAGGGGCAGCAGCACTGGGGTGGGAGGCGGTGCAAACAGCGCCGTCACCCTGGCAACCGCCGCGCAGGGCGCCCCCCACTCCTAGCTGCCCTGCCCCGCCCCATAGTGAGCAGCGGGCGGTGAAGGTCGTTGCCGCAGATGTTACCGCGCATGCTCAAATGTCCGGCCCCACTCGCAGCGAGGCGGCTCATCGCCGGGGGGCTGAGGTCGGGCTACGCCGGGCGCAGTGACCAGGGTCTCGGGCTTGGCGGCCGCCGGTGACGTGGGGCAGGACCCTCCCTGGGCGGCCCTCGCGAGGCCGCAGCCACCTGCAGTGGTGACCGCCGAGCCCCGCCCGCTGTCGCGTTACCTCGGCTCGGCAGAGCCGGGGCCAGAGCGAGTAGTTGTTTAAACGGGCAAGTACGATGTCACTGATTATAAAATTTTGATATTATATTGTGCTTCTCTCATTCATAGTATCTCACCTACTTTACAGAGCAATGAGTGGGATGCATGTATGCAAGAACTGTGTAGATAAACAAGAATCAGATGCTCACGGTGCCTTGAATATTAGAACTTTTGTTGTGTTTTGTTTTAGGGTGGAAACTGGAATTAATCTTTTCGAATAGTGCAATGGATTCTTTGATTTCATGTCCCGTCAACATGTAGCCTTACTAAAAGTTCAGCCTCCCTTCCCTCTGCCTTTTTTAGACAGCATTGGGCTGCAGCTCAAATCCTCCTGTGGAATTGGAACTCTCCAACCTGTGTCCCATCAAGCCCTCCTTTCAAGCTCTAGCTTTCTTGCTGTGGTCCCCCCTAGTTATGAAATCATCCTCTCTAAAGTAGGTGAGTGTATTTAGAACAGACTTGTGGCTCAAACACTTACCTGCTTCTTTCCATCCTAAAACTATAAGCACCTTTTTAAAAGATCTCAGAAGGGCAACTGCTTAATGAATAGCTCAAGATCTACTTTATTTTAAAACACAAGTGCAAACAATTCACAAATATAGACAGTTTCAAATTATAAGCCTGTTTAAAAAGGCTCTGCTCTTTTGCTTAAAAAGGCTCTGCTCTTTTGCATAAAAAGACAGGATACCTGGAAATACAGAAATTTTTTGCATCAAAGTTTCATCCAGGTGGCTAGATGATTTCAAGTTATTTATTACAGCTAAAAGTCTATAGCAAGATCTGTAACAGGGAAAGTGGTAGAGGGAAAGAGGAGGCTAAAAAACTCCTAATTCAATAATTAGGTTAATTTTTTAGGCAGTTGGGGTGCCCTAAAAAGAATCCAAGTTTCTATGATCTTTATGATTTGGCTGCAAAATGGGATCCCAGTTTCACAGATAAGACTAAGTTCCAGATATCTGCATGACTTTAAACACATTACTGTACATGTTAAAACCTGACCCAGGAGTCAAAATGACCATGACTATGTCACTGATAAATGAGCTTATACAAAATTCTAAATTTACTTTAAAAAAACATTGAAGGGGCTCCTTAGACAAACAGAAACCTTCAGACATATCAGCAAGGACATGCCAATAACAAATCACACACGACCACTCCCTCCCCTCCTCACCCTTCACTGTTACAAAACATGGGAGGTGGAAGCCAAACATTCCCACCAAGAAAACAAACATCTTCCAGTGGAATTGACAGGACATCTTAATTTATTGAGCCTGTTACAGTATTCACAATCCTACAAAGTGCTACCTAGCAGCTGTTTCAAGGCAGCATTGCTTGATATGAATCCAATGTACCCAGGGGGACCTAGACCCTGGGACAAGCTTTCTTAAACCCTTCCTGCTGAGAACACCATTTTGCCTCCTATTTGAGTCAGTGTTGGAGAAGGCAGTGGTGTTACATGTTATGAAGCTTCAGCCATAGGATTCTGGTAGCAGGCAGTACATTCTCTATAGAGAAGAGAGAGACACAGACACACACTTAGAGAAGGCCTGTGCAAAGGAGCATCATCTCTCCACACATCTAAGATCATGCAGTCGACTCAAGACAGACCACTTTTTTGTCTTGTTAAACTACATATATTCTCCATAAAAATGAAGCAGTTTGATGCAAAGAAGGAAGTTGTAATGTATGTTTGGTTGGTTTCCATCTGCCCTCCAGGTAGCTTTTTCAGGCCCAATGATGTTCACACATGTGGAATGAGATAAAAAAGTAAGAGAGTCTCAGTGTTGAAATCCTTGTGCATTGTTAAAGATAGGATTTTTTAAAATGCTGGTGCCCCAAAATGAGTCTCTCTGGGGTCAGCTCAGGACTCCAGTGTACAACTAATATTAAAAAACAAAGATCACATTTCTGTTTGGGGAATATAGTTCCAATTTGATAGCCAGTAGTTAAAATTTTCCAGAGTTTGCAGACCCTTCAATATACAAATTCAAACATCTTTAAAATGCCATTCTTGTAAGAGAAATATGAGATTCCAGAAGCCATGTAATGCCTCTGTTTTGTTCTTGAGATAATGGGTCTGACTTGATTGTCTTCAGCAAAAGGGAAGCAGCTAAAGGCTGGGGGGAATTTTCACATTCATCCTTCCAAAAAAAAATACTGACAAGTTCTAAGCACTGTTCGCAGAGTGACACTGCTTGAGTCTTGGTCAAGTACAACAAGTATTTCCAGCAGAGAAATTGCATTTCCAGTGCTGGGATACTGGCTTTTCCCCATGTGCAGAGTCAGCAGGTGGAGGTGCGCTTCCTGTACTGCTGAATAAGGGGGACTAGGCACTCTGGAAGTCCAGTCTGGAGCAAGAAGGGGTGATCCAGAAGCTCTTGTGCTGTTGCTCTTTCTAGGGGATCTCGTGTCAACATCCGTTCCAGGAAGTCTCTCAGAACTGGAGAAGTCTGTGGAAAGAGAACCAATCAGGTCAAGCGACTTATGGAGGCAGGTCAAAGATTATACAATAATAGGTTTAAAAAAAAAAAGATTCCTGTGCTTGATTAAGTGAAAAATCAGGTGTTCCCAAACAAAAATTTAAGGGGGAAGGACTCCCTTATGGATATTCTGCAGTACTTCATGTTAACACTAGGTGCTCTATTTGCACATTCGTGTACTGTAGATCATCATTTTTATTGGAGTTGGCAAATGGCAAGTATGGGATTGTCTCTCCTTGTCCCCAGATTTATGTTAGTTTTTGCCTCTCTTTCTGTTCTTTGCTCTGCTGTGTGTGGTTTGCAAGAAAAAACATCAGAACTCTTTTTTTGAAGTGACAATATATGTCCCTTCAGAAATTAAGATTTTAGTAAATTAATCCTTGTTCCTACTGGTCACAGAGAGGGATTGGGGAAAATGGCACAAGGCAGCAAATTTAAAAACAGTTCAGAATGAATCTCCAATGTCTGGAGTGGAAATCTGGTACAGCTGGTATTTGAAGATGAGTAAATCTGCACACACTTAAAAACATTAGATCTGAACACCATTGCAATGTTTTAATCATTTTTAATGGGACATTGATATGTACAACTCCCTTTAACAACAGGATCTGGATGTCTAATGTCACATGCTGGACATTTCTCTATATCAACATCAAAAGTAGGTAACAAGTAATCACAACTTACACATCTATTTTAATGTCACTAATTAAATTTGTTTTCGTATAGGGATAATTTACACAGTTTGAGTTCACTTATAGCCAGATTCTGCCAACCCTGTTTGCATTAAGTAGTACTTTATTGCATGAGTAATTTCACTGACTTAATTGGGGCTACCTGAGGGGTGAGGCATTACTTAACTAAATGCAGGTGGCAGAATCTGGCCATTAGTACTTAGTCTATAAAACGGTCTATATTTTGAAAGAGGTGAATTCTGCTTAATCTGGTCAACTCAGTACTGCACTAGTTGATCATAGTAACAGTTAATTGTAGTAATGGAGCACTCAATCCTCAGTTGCAACTGAGCTGAAGTCACATGGCTGGAGGGAGAGCTGATCATAGGTACTCTTATGGTCCACGTTCTGGTCCCAAGGTCTGCTGTAAATCAATTCACTCCCCCATCCCAAGACAATTTAGAGAACTCAAAGGCTATAAATTATGCTGGTTGGTAATTGCCCCCAAGGGGTCACCTCATCAGCCATGGGTCACTCTGAGGGAGAAGTGCATACACAGAGGGAGCAGGACAGAACTGGCTCTGTGTCACCTAAGGATTCTCTGGGGCTAAAATCTGGTCCTGAGATTTTAATAGTTTTTTGCCTTTGCAACACTAATAACAGCAATTTCTACTCATTTTATCCTGTTAAATTAACATTGCACTCTTAGTGGAATAATTCAGTTTTAGTAGTGAAGATCAGATACACAGGAAGAACATGATAATTCACAAAGCTATAAAAATGAGTTGGTTTTTCCAACATCTGGACTGAAAAAAAGAAAAATGTAACTAGTGACTGAAGAGGAAATCACTATTTCTGAACATTAGTGCTAATTTTCTGTAAGTAATAATCAAGGTAGGTTAATTATCTGAGTGGCTGCAGTTCATTGCATGAGCCATCATTTACCTAGAATCATTCCTTTCTTTTAAATGTGAGGTGGCTTTGCAGCTGAGAGCGCCATTAAAATGGAAGATTTCAAAACACCAGGTGCAAGGACCCTTGCATTTGCTACTGTGATGACTTGGCCCTGTTGAATTCAGCAAGATTTTTGCTCATGACTTTGCCAGGACCAGGATTTGATCTAATCCTATAAGGCAAGCAGTGCTACAATAACCGAAGACATTTTACTAGGGATAGTTTACACACTAGCCACTAGGTGTCAGTACCTTGCCATGGCATTGAGAGCTGAAAGAGACCCTTGAGTAGAGTCTACTGAGTTTCATGGAAACTAAGAGATAAATCCACCAGCCTATTGCCTCCAGAGAACAGGAATGAAAGTGCCTTCCAAGAAACAACGTTCTGGTGTGATTGAGATTCCATAGCCAGATGTGATATATTAATAAACAGTCTATCTGGGCCTCAGCTACTTAGTCCCTACATGGCAATCAATGATTCATCAGGTGCCAAAGTGCCTGCAGACATACTGACCTTGTGAGAATTTTTCAGTTTAGGAGGAGAATGATCACGGACTCTCTTCATTGCTTGGACTGGTGAGTCACTGAAATAGGGGGGTTCTCCATCCACCATCTCTATCACCATGATCCCTAGAGACCAGATATCCACCTGCAGCAGCAGAGTTTTACATCTGTGAACACAGTCAATAGCAGTAGTCGACTGCTCTCTACTCATGATCTCTTTGGGGGTGAAGAAAAGGTTGCACCTCTAAAACAAGTGCTATAACATCTCAGACAGCTCTTTGATCTTATTGAAAAAGTGAAATATTAAACCAGATTAGCACTAACTGGACTCCTTGCATGCTGTCTTAGCATAGATTGTGAAGACTGAATGGACTATGGAGACTGGCCTCCCCAAGAGGCTGCTCCTCCCAGGCTGGGACTCAGACACAGTGATGATGTTGTTTGGAGATGTCCGAGCAATGAATATGCAGTTTATCTGTTGTATGGATAAATAAAGGCTTATCAATCTGGTATCTGTCACCTGCCCTGCTGTTTCATAAACATGTATGTGCATGTTTGTCAATGTTCCCTTTCCCTTATCTCTCCTCCTGGAAAATAGGATAAATTAATTCAGTGATTCCAATTCATGTCCCAAGCTTCTCCTTGCTAGAGTCATGCATGCATGCAGGGTTGTAGCAAGATTCAGTAACAGTTTAAATTTAGTTACACCCTGTTTATATTAGCAGACTAGACCATGTTTTAACCATGTCAGGGAATAACTGTTGTAACCAAGTTTTCTGTCATAGTTGTATTTATGTTGATATGGGCCCTAAATTTCTCCTCAGAAGAGAAACAGATTGTTAGCTCAGTGAGTCCCTGTAAATATCTCAGACTGTTATTTGCTAGCTCTTGCATTAGGAAAGCAGTAGATTACCTCAGTAGTGTATGGGGCCCTTGAAATAACCTCCGGAGCCATCCAGTATGGAGTTCCTACCAGGGACTTCCTTTTTGGTACATCTTTACTGATCTGAGCGCAGAAGCCAAAATCTGAGAGTTTCACCTGTGTGAGAGGGGGAAGAAGGAAGATCACTGGAATCTTTAACAAAGGAGGGAGTTGACAAAGGGACAAAGATAAAAACCAAGTGGACAGAGGCAAGATGACTGGATAAGACAAAGAGAGAAAAGTAAAAGAGAAAAACAATAAGAAGGGTAGGAGACTAAATAAGGTTACAGCAGCAGAAGATAAGAGAAGGTGGGACTAGGAAAAATGAGAAAGAGAAGGAGAGGCTGATGGGAAAGGTCAAAGGCAAGAACCTGGGTGAGTTGGACACTGAGGAAGTTAAACAGAGGAAGCCTACCCTTCCATCGAGGGTCAGGAGAATGGAGTCGCTCTTAATGTCTCTGTGAATCACACCCTGGGAATGCAAGTATGCAAGGGCTTGCAGCACTGACTCACACACTGTCGCAATTTGTTCCTCGTTTAGCCTGAAATAAAACCCAGAATTGTAAAGCTGCCTCATGTTTGACTGTACAGGTTAAATGAATAACAATCTCCTAAAAGTGCAGTGTGACCCTTCAATCAACTTTCCTTTCTATTATCAGTAATTTTTCAAGATGTTTACTTTTAGTTCACAATGATTAAGTGTCCATATCACAAAAAACATGAGTGCAATCGGAAATGAGTGGTACCATTGTGGGTAATTTTTTTTTTTTTTTTTTTGCAAAAAGCCAAGAAGCAGATGAGCCTGGAGCCTCAAATACTTTATAATTCACCCCTATGTGGCTCCTCCAGCTCAGGGTTGAAGCAGAGTAATGTAGGAAAGCTT
This sequence comes from Chelonoidis abingdonii, assembly GCF_003597395.2. NCBI lineage: Eukaryota > Metazoa > Chordata > Testudines > Testudinidae > Chelonoidis > Chelonoidis abingdonii. The sequence continues at coordinate 92,817,206 of NC_133772.1, forward strand.
GTACTGCCGCTGCCCTGTTGTATTGATAAGTAGATTTTTGTCTCAAGGGCTGACAATTCAGATTCTTTCACAAGTATTAAATTCAGACAGATCATGTTTGTAAAACAGATTTTAGATTTAAACAAGAGCCGTGTCCCCAACTTCAGATTCCAAGCTGGTATGCTAAGCCAGTGGTTCTCAACCTGTGGCCCAGTCAGAACACAGCAGTGGCCCAGGCAACATCCTCAGTGTATGTATATTATGGTGACCAGATGTCCCGATTTTATAGAGACAGTTCTGATATCTGGTTCCTATTACCCCCCACCTTCTGTCCTGATTTTTCACACTTGCTGTCTGGTCACCCTAATGTATATATAGATGTGTGTGTGTGTGTGTGCGCGTATATATATATATATACACATACATATACATACACACACACACACACACACACACACACACACAAAAAGTTTCCTTACCTCGTCAAATCTTTTTTTAAACTTTTCCTTTATTTGTTTATGTTTAACGTAGAGGTTTTTTTGTCTCAGCTGCTTGATTGCTTACTTCTAGTACCAGATGAGGTGTGTGGTTGACCGCTCAGTTTGTAACTCTGAGGTTCTATTATATTACACTCAAATCTAGTTAAAGCACAGAGTTTTTATATGTCCAATATTTCAAATACTGGGTCACCAGCAGAGAAAGCTTTGGGCCTTATGAACCTAGGTGCTTCCCACTTCCTAGGTCAGAGGAACCACCACTTATTGCAAAGGAATTGGTGGCTTCAGTTATAAAAATTTGACAGTTACAAGGCATTGCAATCATGATCATTACAAAATCTTTGCAGAACAAAAATGAATTTCATGATGCAGGTCTTACAGTCATGCTATTGCCTATCGGGCAGCATAATTCTTTTCTTTGTACTTCATACCTGATTTGAGAGACAATGTCAGTGAGGGCTCCTCCCTGCAAAAATTCCATGAGAACCCAGAGTTCCTCTCCCACCAGGTAGCTTTTATACATCTCCACCACATTGACATGCTGATAGTCTCTCATTATCACCACCTGAGAAAGTAGGAAATGTGTTTCACCACACAACATCACCACCCATAACCATAGAGCAAAAACCTCCCCCAAAGATCTAGGTGGGCTCCATTCATCTTTCTGTCTCACGTGATGCAGGCTCACTGAAACACTCATGCCCCCTCTCATTCTTATTATCAGACTCACTTCATTAAAAAGGAATATGGTCCTTCTCTTTCCTCCTTTTACTATCCTCATCTCCTTACCATCTTTCCTCCATGAAAAATAAAAATGAGCCTATTGCTGGCCTTGCTTCATTACAGAAAGCACAGTCCACTGCTCGCCTGTTACCATCCTCACCTCATTAAAAAGAAGTTCCCGTCGCTGCTGCTTTCTCAGGTCCATCATCTTTACTGCCACCTGTCGCCCTGAATGCTTCTCACGAGCGATGCAGACAATGCCTGTGGATCCTTCACCAATCTTTACATAGTTCTCCAGCAATGTCCGGGGATCACCCTGGTCCACCACCATTCGGAGTGCGGCCTTGAACTGCTCATGAGTCACGACCACAGGGTCTTCATTGGCCAACTGTCCTTTAGCGGAAGAGTCTTGGGACAGGTGAAGGTTGCTGGAACTGGTCTGAGTGTGTCTGTTTCGGGGGGATCCTGCTGGTGATGGCCTGCCCTGTGGCAATGTAGTTGCCCTCTCAATTGGGCTCTTCTGGGGGGTACCAGCTTCTGAAATCATCCTGGTTAAATCTGGTACTGGCTGATCAGGTGGAAGAGACTGGGCTTTGGTTGAAGGGCTGCGTGGAGAACCCCATTGCTGGGGCCTGAAGAAAGCATTGGACTGAGAAGAGTGGATTAAAAAAAAAAAAAGTGTTGATTAGATTAGTAAGAAACAGAAGGCTGCAGAGATCAGAAGTATGTTATGCCAGTGTGGTCCAGTGAATAGTGCACCAGATTAGGAGTCAGGAGAGCTGGATGCTATTCCCTGTTCTGTCATTGACCTACGGGATGATTTGGGACAAGTCACAGAGGCCGATAATTTCAAAAGTAACTAGGGATTTGGGTGTCCATCCTGAGACACCTTCAAGGGGCTGACTTTAAGAGGATAGGAGCTAAGCACATTCTGAAAAAAAAAATCAGGCCCCTAGAAAGTGTCTTAAATTGGACACCCAAATATCGAGGCACCCAAAATCACTAGGCACTTTTGAAAAATATGGTATGATCTGTGCCTCATTTTTTTCATCTGTAAAAATGGGGGATAATGAGTCGTACATAACTTTGTCAGTCACTTGAGTTTGATAGATGAAAAGTGCTATGTAAGTATTCAGTTACGGGTGCAGGGAGAGATTTAAGTAGGCAGAATGTAATTCCCCAAATTGGAATTTGGCCAAGACAACAGAATTAACATGCTTTGTTTTGGGAAAAGTGCCATGGGATTTTAATAGTGTAAATGGGCAGTGTCTCATTGGAAAGGTCAGACCTCCAGCAGCACAGAGCCATGTGACACCTTACTATGCCACTGGTTCAGGTCTGACTCAAAAGGAATCTGAATTACCAACACTCTTTCCTGCAGTACTCAGGACTCTCTCTGGAGACCTCCCACTCAAGTACTAAATAGGCACAACCCTATTTAGGGTACGAGAGCTAATACAATCACAGCTTGCAGTGATAGAGCTTCAGAATAAACATACTCTCACTCACACTAATAAAATGGATACTAATAAAATGGATAGAGCTCCCGAAAGGATAAATCCTACAGAATTTAAGATGTCTAAGCATCAGCGCTCACCCAGGCGATGTTGACTAATTGAAATTCAACATAAAGTGTGGTCAGCTGCAAAATGAGAGAACCTGTTCCAGTTACACTCCACAGTATCAGCTTCACCGGAAAGAGCTTAAATCAAAACACTTTCCATTGTCAATCAGCAGCAAATCAATCATTTATAAGTTATAGGTAAACAAATATTCAGTGGGAACAAACCTTTCTGTCATTATTTAGATTGAGAGTTGAAGCTGATGGTGCAAGCGTAGAGGGAAACGCAGATAATAGTTACTGCTATAGAGAGAATTCTTCACTTCAGAAATCTTCTTGAGATACTGAGAGAGACACTAAACTAGACCTTAACTATATAAGCCTGATCTTTTATTAAGGATTTCTGTTGACAATAAAAACTATAGATGTGTAATATCTCCATACACTCATTATCAGGCACTCACATACAGATACCCGTGTGTGCAAACATGGCTATAAAGTCATTGGCACACATAGAACGCAAATACATACATTAGTAACTGCCTGTTAGAAATGACTTCCTGCTCCCATAGCAGCTCTACTCCTGCATTCCAGCACAGACATGCTCCTGACAGGAAGGTATTTATTTCTGAACTGTTGTTTTGTTGCACAAAAAAAGGAGTGGTTTTTTTTTTTTTTTTAAATATATAACCTAAAGCACACAAAAGGCCTTTACATGCACACAGGCTCATACATGTCTGTCTAACCACATGCAAAGACATTTCCTGCTCCAGCCCTCTATCACCCCATGTATACACACGTTCCTAGGTTGGTAACTGTGGATGTTCCCTTGTCCATCTGTGTGGAGGATGACAAGCGCACACTGTTCCATCCTTACACATTGTTCCCTGTCTGTTTGTCTAGGCATACCTATCCCCATTTTTATCCAACTGTATTCCCAGGTCAATCTGTCCAGGGTTACACATTTCCCTGTGTACATGTTATTTTTCCCCCACTTCCACACACACTTAAACTTCTGTGAGAATATAGAGCAAGGTATCTCAGACAGGTCCTTTTTCTTGCTACAGGGGAGGGCAGACATGGTCATTCCTTACAGAGGCTTAGGGCCAGATCTTCAGCTGATGTAAATCAGCATAGCTCTGTTTACTTCAGTGGCACTAATTTGACTTACACCAGATGAGGATCTGTTTTGCTTTCAGTGCCACTCACAGACAGGCAGAGAGACTTGTGCACAAAATGAGAAAGAAACAGGCCCAGAGACAGAGAGTTCTGTAAAGAGACAGGGTGAGGGACAGAGAAAGCAAGAAACACAGAGCTGTATTTGAAAATTAAGTGTCCATTCTTTAAGGAAATGGAAAAACATTCCTGTGATTGTTCTCATTTGATTAAGGGCACCACCCTCCGGCATCTTATAGCAAATCAGTTCTGCTGGGTCAGAGATCCCAGTCCCCACCTGTCTTTGTCACCTTCCTTAGAATAAAGGGACATAGCAATAACTAGGAACTGACCTGCAGGGAACCAACCCATCTTACAGAAGGCACCAAACAGTTATTAGATGGTAATGACTTTTGAAATGACCTCAGCTGAATTGAAAACAGTGATCTAGAGGTTTTCTACTCTATAGCCATTATCAGTGCCATGAGCCATTGCACCAGTTGCTTTTTATTCTAGTCATACTCTTAAAACAAAGAGGCTTCCAGGGAATGGAATAGTTGTGAATCATCTCATCCCCACCAACAGTAGGGTTTAAATAGATTAGAGTCAGAGTTTAAAGTCAGAAGAGACCACTACATCTTCCAGTCTGACCTCCTGTATATCAAAGGCCGCCACTAAACCCAGCAATGGAAATCAGACCAAAGCAAGTGAGACCCACAGGAGACTAGACTATTATGTGCCACAGGCAGAGAACTGGAGGGACCAAGGTGCACCAGTGCTTGAGGCCCCTACAATGGCAGGGAGATGATTAAATGACATACCACATAATCCCAGTAAGTGACCCCACCCTCCAGAGGAAGGTGAAAAAATGCCAAGGTCGTTGCCAATTTGACATGCGGGAAAAATTTCTTCCAGACCCCACATATAGCCACCAGTTAGATTCTGAGCAAGTGACATCAGCCAGACAAACACCTGCGAGAGAGAATGTTTGGTGCCACCTCAGAACCCTGGCCCACCACATCCAGTGTCCCATCTCCAACCATGGCCACCACTGATTCTTCAGAGGAAGGAGATAAAGAAAACCTCCCAGAATACACTGCGGGGGGAATCCCTTCCTGACCCTTGGTGGTGGCTGGCTGACACTCTGAAGCACGAACTTCAGGAGCATAAGATATAAACCTGATGTGAGCCCTAGGGCTATTGAGCCCTGCCCAATACTCTTGCCGGAAAAGGTCAGTTTGCATCTGTAAGCCTACTATACGTTTAGGGCTTGTCTGTATCAACAGTGTGTGGAAAGCTGGGGTATAAATCTATCTTGCACTAGTCTGCTGTGCACTAAGTGTCCAAGTGGCCCCTACTGCCATGCGCTAAAAGTTTCCTAATGTGCTTTGATCTATCCCATTTTAAAATGGAGTAAATTAAAGCACACTAGGGAACTTCCAGTGTGTGGTAGCAGGGTCAACTCAGACAGAGGTGGGCACGCTAGTGCAAGGTTGATTTACACCCCAGCTCCCTGCACACTAACTGTTCAATTAGACAAGCCCTGAGAAAGGGTTTGCAAGTATAGATATACCAACATAGCTATCCTAGCAAGTCCTCCTTGTAGATATAGCTCCTAGAAGAGTGCTTTTGCCGGTATAAATTATGGCCCATCAAACTAAGCTATACCAGGCAAATGCACTTTATACCTGGTATACCTGACTGTCGTTTTGAGCTATGCTCAGCAGCCTATTTTCTGAGGAACATTATCATTTGTCTCTGCATGGACTAAACTGCCCTTCCACTTTGGGTCTGTATTTTTGACCAGCACTTCTTTGACTCTGTCATTAACCTAGCTGGAAGTATGTTGTTGTGAAAGTAAACTGCAGCACTATAAAAAAAAAAAAATCAGTGTATTTAGGTTTAAGCAGTAAGTACATGTACCTTAATCTGCAGGGTGGGGCCTGACTTATTTGAGTCACCGGATGAGGGAAACACACTTCGTAACAGCCTCCGTTTCAAGCTGTTTTCCCTCGATTTGGGACAAGGGCTGCCCTCCCAAGAAGGCCTGGGATTCACTTGTGCCACCAGGCAAGGCTGGGGCCAACATTCTGAGCTTCTTCTTTCAGTTTTATCACTCTTCCCAACCAGAACACAGGTGTGCTGTTGGTGCTGCGAAACTGAAGTGAGCTGGATGCAGCGCCCATCCTCACCTTGGAATTCTGAAGGCCCAAGGGACTTTGCTTTCATTACAATACCATTGGGATGAGATTGCCCATCCATCCTGGGTTTATAATCTGGCCACATAGTCTGCCTTCGGGCTGCTTTGCTTCCACCATTGCAGTTGAGGTAGTTTCCATATTTGTCTTCCCAGTCAACCTCAGGGCTCTGAAGATACATGTCTGGGAGCCTGTCCTCTCCCAAAAGTCCAAGTGACTGGGCTCTTCTCCTGCTGGTCGGGCTCTTTCCCCTTAGAGTGTTGGAACTGATCACAGAAAGCTTCTGAATATCATTCAGTATCCCAGAGATATATCCCTCCACTTCGATGCTGCTGCCCCTCACTACAGTCTGTCAAACACACAGAAACAAAAGGCAAAGTTAGAGCTTTAACCCCTGAGGCTGAGAACGTCAGGGGCAGGGGTTGAGCTTTGTGTCTGGCTACTCATTGAAGTTCCAAGTAGGGGGGAATGTTTGGCTTCTTCATTGTTTTTATTTTTTTAAAGTTTGATGAACTGTATACTGCTGTGATAAAGAGTGGGACTAGCTAACGTAACAGAGCAGGGAGGCATTGTGTTCCTCACACTGCTTTTCTAATGCACCTCAATCCTGACCTGCAACACTCCTACTAGTTCCAGGAGTGGGCATCTACTTCAGTCCTGACTTTTTTTTATTCCTGCTGGTATTCTGGGCTCCACTTCATTCTGTAACCACACCTCACTTTTGACCGTCAGCCAAAGAAGCTATGAACACACACATGCACTTTTAAGATATCCTTATTGGAAAAAATTTGCATTGAACTAGCAATGAGTCCTGAGAGTTGGGTGTTAAGAACTTTGATTTTGAGTGCACTAGACAAGTTTCCTCTTTATTTATTGAGGTACTACTTCCAAAACTGAGTCTCCACAAATCTCAGTGCATCTTAATCTCTACCTACTTCCTGTTCCAGTACAAGGTCCTCCTCTTTTCCTACAGCTCTGTCAATGCATACATAGCTTAGCACCCACCAGCAGCCAAGCTGCCCCCCAGCTCCAGCAGCGCCTCCTGCCCACTGGCAGTCCCACAAATTAACTCCTCCCCCTCCCTTCCAGCACCTCCTGCCCACTGAGGAACAGCTGTTCTGCAGAGTGCAGGAGGCACTGGAAGGAAGGTGAAGGAGTGGGGATGGGGCGCACTCGGGGGAGGGGGCAAGGAAGAGGCAGGGCAGGGTTGGGGCGGGAAGAGGTGGCGTGGAGCCTGGGGCTGAGCAGAGGTTAAGCACTTCCGGGAAAAATTGGAAGCTGGCACCTGTGAATGCACATTTAAATCCTGCCTTTCTTCATCTGCTTTTAATTTTGGTTCCTCACAGTTTTTCCTAATGCTTCTTAATCCTGGCCTGTAAAACCTATACTCTTCCATTTCTGGGTCCCTCCTCTGTTCTGCCAAGCCACTGCAATTATAAATGGTGAACACACTACTGGAAACAAAAGGATTGCAGCAGTTCATAACTGCCTTGTAGGCAAATGATGAAGGATAAGGCATCCATCCAAACAACCACCAGTACTGTATGAGTGGCACGCCCTATACACTCAATATGCTATACAGCAGCCTAGCCATCTTGTTTATTTTGGAAATGAAAAGTTTAAGTGCTAAGAACTCAAATCATCTATTCTCCAGAAGACGACATAGTATCAGGGCCGGCTCTAGCCATTTCGCTGCCCCAAGCACGGCGGCACGCCATGGGGGGCACTCTGCCGCTCGCCGGTCCCGCGGCTCCGGTGGATCTCCCGCAGACGTGGCTGCGGAGGGTCCGCTGGTCCCGTGGCTCCAGTGGACGAGCGGACCCTCCGCAGGGACACCTGTAGGACGTCCACCGGAGCGCCTTGCCGCCCTCCCGGCAACCAGCAGAGCGCCCCCCCGCAGCATGCCGCCCCAAGCACGCGCTTGGCATGCTGGGGCCTGGAGCCGGCCCTGCATAGTATAATATCACTCCTACCCCTTGTGTGAATCTCAATCTGTATGAGGAAATCTTCCTATGGAGGGAGAAGTAATCTCCTGTTTGCTGTCTCAACTCTGGAGTTCTTCCAACCATGCTGAATTAATTACCCTGGGCCAGATCTTCATCTGATGTAAACTGACACCACTCCAGTGGAGCAACACTGACTTGCACCAGCTGAGAATCAGGCTCACTGTGAGTTAAGGAAGGAAATGCAGGGAAGAAAGATCCTATCAAATACAGGTGAGTTGAGGCCACTCAAACTCATTTAATTGTGTGTCCAATATCTTAGACACAGGCAAAATCATCTCTCTACTCCTGCTGTGGTAATACATCTTCTCATGTGTATACATGCATCTCTTGTTCTGCCTTCAGTTTGAACTGCTCTGTCAATCACCACTTTGATTGGGACATTGACTGCAAACTGGTTCCACCACATTTACACAAAAGTGATGAAAAGGAAAAAGCCAAAAAGGGTCAGAAACCCAGCCCAGGAGCCTATTCAGTAGGGTGAGTAAGCCTAAATTACTATTCTAGTTCACTCCTAAACCTCAGCAGTCAGTGTTTATAGTTTACCTCAGCAATGCAAACTTGGATAATGGTTTCTAAATGATCCACTAGCTTAAGCTGTGGTCAATGTAACCTCACCTCCTCCTCCTGACTGAAGCACAGGGAGGACAGAACAAACTCATCTCTCATGCTTGCAGATGGGGCAGTAAGATATGGGGCTTGCTCGTTCATCCTTTTCAGATTCATAGGTGGTTCACTAATTTGTTAGGCCAAACCTAGGATCATATTCCCTATGGATATGCTGGGAGCTCTCCAAGGTCCATCTCTTACTAAGGGCTAGTTGAATGACTGGTTCAGTGGTTCTCAAACTTTTTGTATTGGCAAGACTTTTCACAGAGCAAGCCCGAGTGTGACCCCACTTATAATTAAAAACCAAATTTTTTTATATTTAACACTATTTTAAATGCTAAATTTATAACCCTATTGCTTAAAATGAATTTACTTTTTCCTCACTGCTTTTAAATTAAGACTAAAACACATTTATCAAATTATTCTTATAGGCAGAAAAGATTTTTTAAATAGTTACTGATTAATACTGGAAGAAGGTGCAAAGAAACTTTGTCAATGTCACTGTTCACAGCAGACTTAGTGCCCCATTGCCACCCTTACTTCTGTACTGCCGCTGGCGGCAGGTGCTGCTTTCAGAGCTGGGTGGCCAGAGAGCTGTGGCTGCTGGCTGGGCGCCCAGTTCTGAAGGCAGTGCCACCACCACCAGCAGTGCAGAACTGCAGAAGTAAGGGTGGCAATGCTATACCATGCCACCCTTACATCTCCATAACGTTTGCCCTTTGTACTGGGGGGGGGGGGGCTAGGGCAAATTTTGGGGTGGCTATAGCCCCCGCAAGCCTCCCCCATCACCACCCCTGCCTGTGAGTCTGACTGTTAAATTATAAATTACGTTGTTTTTTTTGCCAATCTCAATGTTCTGATTGATCTGCAGTGCAATGTAACTCTTCAGCTGCTGAACAATCAAGCCCTCTGATGTCTCATTCCCAGGAGTGGCCTTAAAGAAAATGGCACCCTGGGCAAACTTCTATTTTGTCACCTTTCCTGTGGAGCCAGAGAGGTTTTACTCTGCTGTCACAGAAGATAAAACTTGGTCAAAACTGATACCTTAACCTCCCCTGGACTCCTTACAGATCATCCTGTAACATAAGAGGACATTTTTATTCTGAAGAACATAATAGGTGTTGCTTCATTTGGGTTGCACTGCATTTGACAGAAGGGGAAGGATTAACTTTCCTCTCTCACCTTCATAGGTTGAAGCTGCATCCTGGTGATTCTTGAAGGGTCTACAACTGGCTTTGGCCGTTTTAGGGTGTCTAGAATATTCTGCCATTGAGGGGGCAGGCCAATGAATTTACCCTCCTTTGGATCAAATGAGGTGTGGACCCGATGCTGGAAGTTCTGTGGAGCAGAGATCTCAGGTCGTTTCTTCTTCTTTTTGCGAAACATGATGCCTGAATCAGAGAGATCAAATGCATTAGATCTAGTCATTTATCTGGTCTTCACAGTAGTTACTGTACTGCTTTAATTAGGGTTGCTAATTGTGGTTGGACATATTCCTGGAGGTTTCATCACATGATATAATCTTTAATTCCCAGAAGCTCCAGGACAATCCTGGAGGGTTGGCAAACGTGCCTACAGTTATAACTGCATTCTAATTTCCAGTCTAACCCCTCTTTTTCCATTGCTCATACAAATTCCTTTTAGTCTGAGTTTTTCCAATCTTGGTCTTAGCCTAAATAGCTGAGCTTACACTAGGATCCATAAATCACCACTGATGTAGCTACCCTGTTGGGAGTAATGAGGGAGACTATAGATAGCTGTTTTTATGACTTCTCATTTAAATCTACTCAGAATAAGCTTAGATAACAGAGAGAAAGAGCCTGAGCCCTATCTATAGCTACCATCACTGTCATCACCAGAGGAGCTGAATAGGCAGATAGTTATGGGTCCTACTCTTCCTAGAGCAGAGAAAGCCAAAGAGAATTTTTTTGGAAAATTTAAGCAATGTAGGTTGAGCCAAATTTTTATCTGCAGCTAACTTTAAAAGTTGATATAGGCCTGAATCAAAGGCTCAGTTTTATTAGTATTTTTGAAAGGGCTATTTTAGATGTGGGGAGGTTGGGTATTAAATCCAAAGCTGGATTTGATTTTTGTGAATGGCCCCTACTTTTATAATAGGCTGAGACTAAAGCCACAAATCCAATACATTTGAACTTTGAGGTGTTCAAAAAGCTGAGTCCCAAACTTGCAGCTCATGACCACCTCAATACAAATAGCTACCAGAGTTAAACTTGCTGAAGAGATTTTATCAAGCCTGGAAAAAATTAGTGGAAATTTGGTTCCAAATTTATAAATGCTTAAAGTCAGCAATTTCATGTATCTGACCTAGAATGTTTTCTGTTTGTGGTTTTAAGGGCACGTTTAGCAGGGACACCTTATTGTCCGCCTAAAGCTGCTTGAGCTGTAAATTCCATAAATCAAGTATCTCCGGTTCAAGAAAGCTGCAAACTGTCAAGAATGCCACGGTTAGAATGATACTATTAGAAATAGCAGTTTGTGAAAGGTCATGATGAGAGAAATGGCCAGGGAGCCTTCATCAGGAGCCTAGCATTTTAGATAGCTCAGTCTAGGTAAAATGCTTCAGCACAGGCTCAGTGCTAAAGCTCTGTAGCATAAACTGAGCAGCCCTAGTTTAAGCAATGTATAATCCCCACTCTAGAAAATCCCTGCTTTTTGTCCCCTTTCCTGTAACTTCTCTCTACTTGGCTATCTGTCCTTACATTGTGAGTTTTTGGGGGGCAGGGACATCACTTTCTGGACATCTAGAAAATGCCTAGCACACAGTAGACTCTGTCATGAACAAATAATAAATGGGTGAAGTTCCTGCCAGGTTCCTCAACAAAGTTCCTGAGGGTTACTCACCAAAACACAAAAGCTTGAGCCTACACTTTCTCCCCAAGCTTCACTGTTCCTAGGGTTTCCGTGCAGGACTTCCTCTGCCCTCTTCCCTCAGAAAGACACTCCAATCGCTCTTGTATCCCATTTAGAGCTAACAAGCATGAATCAGAAGTAATTACTCTGTTCCTTTATTCAAGGTATTAACACCTGAGGTTAGGGTGACTCAGCAAAGGAACACTGCATTCTTATGCAGGGTTCTAGAACCTGACAGACATTTACAGTTTCCTAAGCCAAAGAACTCCAGATCTAGTTATTTTATTATTTCTTCACTTTTCTAAATTAAAAGGAAAAAATAGTGCTAATACTATGTTAAGATGGAAAAATCAAGCACTCTAAAGGGCAGGAATCCTGCAAATTAAAGTTATTCCCAGAAGTTGATTATGTTGCATATGTAGAATTTTCTCCCCCTCTCTCTCTTGTTCAGTTTAAACTTTAATACTGTATATTACTGTTTGTTGATAATACATTATAGGAAATACATAGAATGGGACAGTTACCATCTTTTACTTAAAAGCAGCAGAGAATCCTGCTTTTATAGTCCACCTTATAGACTAACAGATGTTTTGGAGCGTGAGCTTTCGTGGGTGAATACCCACTTCATCAGACGCAGGTAGTGGAAATTTCCAGGGGCAGGTATATATATGCTAGCAAGCAAGCCAGAGATAACGAGGTTAGTTCAATCAGGGAGGATGAGGCCCTGTTCTAGCAGTAGAGGTGTGAAAACCAAGGGAGGAGAAACTGGTTCTGTAATTGGCAAGCCATTCACAGTCTTTGTTTAGTCCAGAGCTGATGGTGTCAAATTTGCAGATGAACTGAAGCTCAGCAGTTTCTCTTTGAAGTCTGGTCCTGAAGTTTTTTTGCTGCAGGATGGCCACCTTAAGGTCTGCTATAGTGTGGCCAGGGAGGTTGAAGTGCTCTCCTACAGGTTTTTGTATATTGCCATTCCTGATATCTGATTTGTGTCCATTTATCCTTTTCCGTAGTGACTGTCCAGTTTGGCCGATGTACATAGCAGAGGGGCATTGCTGGCATATGATGGCGTATATTACATTGGTGGACGTGCAGGTGAATGAACCAGTGATGGTATGGCTGATCTGGTTAGGTCCTGTGATGGTGTCGCTGGTGTAGATATGTGGGCAGAGTTGGCATCGAGGTTTGTTGCATGGATTGGTTCCTGAGCTAGAGTTACTATGGTACGGAGTGCAGTTGCTGGTGAGAATACTTTTCAGGTTGGCAGGCTGTCTGTGGGAAAGGATTGGCCTGCCACCCAAGACCCGTGAAAATGTGGGATCGTTGTCCAGGATGGGTTGTAGATCCCTGATGATGCGTTGCAGGGGTTTTAGCTGGGGGCTGTATGTGATGGCCAGTGGAGTCCTGTAGGTTTCTTTCTTGGGTTTGTCTAATAATGGAGATATACCCATCTCTTAGAACTGGAAGGGACCCTGAAGGGTCATCGAGTCCAGCCCCCTGCCTTCACTAGCAGGACCAAGTGCTGGTTTTTGCCCCAGATCCCTAAGTGGCCCCCTCAAGGATTGAACTCACAGCTCTGGGTTTAGCAGGCCAAAGAGAGGCTCCACAGCATCTGACAAAAACCAGGAAGTGGGAAGCACTGGATAAAGTGCTGTAAATCTCAACTCTCTGTGGGGCAAGAAGTGTGTCAATAATTATTAATTAAAACCTCTTCATTGAGCCATGAGGATGGAAACATTCCTAAACTGAGTAACCAAGTGATCTTATTGTTTTAACCCTTATTCTTCCTCATCCACCCCCTCCCTACTCTTTGTAACCTCCCTCATTGCATCCCATTCATAATTATACTTAGGGCCCTGCCAAATTCACAGCCATGAAAAGCGTGTCATGGACTGTGAAATCTGGTCTGTTGTGTGCTTTTACCCTATACTATGCAGATTTCACAGGGGAAACCAGTGTTTCTCAAATTGAGGGTCCTGACCCAAAAGAAATTGCAGGAGGGTCACAAGGTTATTTTAGGGGGGTTTCAATATTGCCACCCTTACTTTTACACTGCCTTCAGAGCTGCGCGGCCGAAGAGTGGCAGCTGTTTGCCAGGCACCCAGCTCTGAAGGCAGCGCCCTGCCAGCAGCAGCACAGAAGTAAGGGTGGCAATATCATACCATGCCATCCTTACTTCTGTGCTGCTGCTGGCAGTGGTTCTGCCTTCAGAGCTGGGCTCCCGGCCAGCAGCTGCCGCCACTCTCCAGCAGCCTGCACTGCTGCGAAGTCTTCGCAGCAGTGCAGAAGTAAGGGTAGCAGTACTGCAACCCCCCTTTCCCTCTACAATAACCTTGCAATACCTCCACAACTCCTTTTTGGGTCAGGCCCCCTACAATTACAACACTAAAATTTCAGATTTAAATAGCTGAAATCATGAATTTTATGATTTTTAAAATCCTATGACTGTGAAATTGACCAAAATGGGCCATGAATTTGGTAGGGCCCTAATTATACTGTAAGATCGATAGGGCAGGGACGATGACTTTCTATTTGTTTTGTAAAGCCCCTAGCACACTTTGGGGTGCTGTAAAAATAAATCCATAAATAATAACTAGTCGTATTCCTTTATGATTCAGTATGATTGGATTTATATGCAAATTACTGAATTAAAATGTTCGATTTTCCATTCGGGGCCAAATTTTCAACCAGTCTTCAAAAGTAGATCTACCCCAGCATATAACTTTGCATGCACATATACAAAACATAGGTGCATTCACATTAGATAATTGTGCTTTCAAATCACCATTTAGAAAGCACTTACCCCATCCGTATACACAAAAGTATGGTTCACATATGCAGAAATATGTATCCATTAAGTTCATGGTCACATTTACAGCAGCTGGCTGAAAATTTGGCCTTTGTGTCTTTTTGACTAGTAGTATGAGTATTCTAATGATAAAATGCATCCAACTCTGTACACCTACATGTACCTCAGGGTTTCCAATGACATTTGCTTTACGTTAATTGCTTTGATTATAAATACAGTCTGATATTGGATAGGTGGTTGTAGTTTAAAGGGACACTGTCAGGATAAAAAATCATATACTAAAAATAGGTATTTAAAATCCCATCAGCTTTAATCATCTTTTAGGTTTTACATTTCACTCAGCTTGGACAGTGAAATGAGAATGGTCAATTATACTTGTGGTTCTCCTGTATTGGCTATAATATTTGAGTTTCCAACAGGAGAAAGTTAAAATAAGAAAAACTAAAACATGCCCTTTGTTATCCAAAAACAAATTAATAAGAATATTTTTATCATATAAGACTTAGCTTTTGTAAATAAACAAAAAATTTACACTTAAGCCTTAAACTATTAGACAACATCCCCTTAATCTGTCATACATATCTTGCGACACCGACACCATGGTAACCTACTAGACCCCGGTCTTTTCATTCATGACTGATAGCCGTACTGTAAGAAATGTCATAAACATAAGTAATAAAAGTCACTACCCTGAGACAAAAGCAGCTGAAGATTTAAATTCTCTCAATGGTCCATTTCTGCTGCCTGGGAAACCATGTCAGATTTTTTAACACCAGATATAGCTTTTCATAGATAATATAGTTCCAAAAGCTGTCACATCTGCTGTTGAGCAGAAGAAAAACCACAGATGGCAGATTCAGAGTAATGAGAGGGATCAGCTGGAAAGGAGGAGCAAGGAGAGAGAAGGGTTAGGCTCAGATGAGAGGAAGAAGGAATTAGTGAAGAAGGAAAGGAAATCAGAGTTGGAAGGAGTGATTGGGAGACATCAGAGAAACAGGCATAGAAAATGATCAGCTGGACAGAAGAAAGAAGGAAGTAAATGGTAGCAGGAATTGTTCTTTGTTATCACACAGTATTTCAGATCCTAAAGCAAATTTGCTCATGTGATTTGTTATTTCATCAGCTTCCCTGATATAATTATAGTTTCTCTGCATAGGGCAGGTATATAAGCTCTGACTGGGTCATTGTGTGTATGCATATGTGTATACACACACACACTCAACGTGAGAGAGAGAGGTAGGTAGCAGGGTGTCTGAAGCTTATTTGATTATTTTTTATTTAAAACAGTTTCTTATGGCAACTGAAACACCACTGTGGCTGAGTAGTTCTACCCTGTGGGCATCACCATTCTGCTCCAAAGCTTGGTGGGTCATGCCCTCCCTGGACCAAGAGTACAGCACTCTTAGATACTGGATGGGAAAAAATATCAGCCCAGTGTCCCCAAGTGACTCCTCAGGGTATGTCTACACTACAGGATTTTTCTGATTTTATATAAACCAGTTTTGTAAAACAGATTGTATAAAGTCAAATGCACGCGGCCACACTAAGCACACTAATTTGGCGGTGTGCGTCCATGTACCAATGCTACCGTCGATTTCCAGAGTGTTGCACTGTGGGTAGCTATTCTGTAGCTATCCCATAGTTCCTGCAATCTCCTCCACCCCTTGGAATTCTGGGTTGAGATCCCAGTGCCTGATGGGGCAAAAAACATTGTCACGGGTGGTTCTGGGTATAGCCTCACCCCTCCCTCCGTGAAAGCAGCAGACAACCATTTCACGCCTCTTTTCCTGGGTGAACTGTGCAAATGCCATAGCACAGCAAGCATGGACCCTACTCAGATCAAGACCGCAATCGTGGACGTTGTAAACACCTCGCGCATTCTCATGCAGTCTGTGCTGAACCAGGACCTGCAAAGCCAGGTAAGGAGGCGGCTACAACGGCAGCGCAGCGACGAAAGTGATGAGGACATGGACACAGAATTCTCTCAAACCGCGGGCCCCTGCGCTTTGGAGATCCTGCTGGTAATGGGGCAGGTTGTAGCCATTGAATGCCGATTTTGGGCCGGGGAAACAAGCACAGACTGGTGGGACCGCATAGTTTTGCAGGTTTGGGACGATTCCCAGTGGCTGCGAAACTTTCGCATGCGTAAGGGCACTTTCATGGAACTTTGTGACTTGCTTTCCCCTGCCTGAAATGCCAGAATACCAAGATGAGAGCAGCCCTCACAGTTGAGAAGCGAGTGGCAATAGCCCTCTGGAAGCTTGCAACGCCAGACAGCTACTACCGGTCAGTCAGGAATCAATTTGGAGTGGGAAAATCTACTGTGGGGGCTGCTGTGATGCAAGTAGCCAAAGCAATCATTAAGCTGCTGCTACGAAAGGTTGTGACTCTGGGAAACGTGCAGGTCATAGTGGATGGCTTTGCTGCAATGGGATTCCCTAACTGTGGTGGGGCGATAGATGGAACCCATATCCCTATCTTGGCACCGGAGCACCAGGGCACCCAGTACGTAAACCGCAAGGGGTACTTTTCAATGGTGCTGCAAGCACTGGTGGATCACAAGGGACGTTTCACCAACATCCACGTGGGATGGCCAGGCGAAAGGGTTCATGACGCTCGCGTCTTCAGGACACTACTCTGTTTAAATGGCTGCAGCAAGGGAATTACTTCCCAGACCAGAAAATAACAGTTGGGGATGTTGAAAATGCCTGTAGTTATCCTGGGGACCCAGCCTACCCTTGATGCCATGGCTCATGAAGCCATACACAGGCAGCCTGGACAGTAGTCAGGAGCTGTTCAACTACAGGCTGAGCAAGTGCAGAATGGTGGTAGAATGTGCATTTGGCCGTTTAAAGGTGCGCTGGGCACATTACTGACTCGCTCAGACCTCAGCCAAACCAATGTCCCCATTGTTATTGCTGCTTGCTGTGTGCTCCACAATCTCTGTGAGAGTAAGGGGAGACCTTTATGGGCGGGGGGAGGCTGAGGCAAATCACCTGGCGCTGATTACGCATGCAGCCAGACACCAGGGCGATTAGAAGAGCACACCAAGAAGCGGTGCGCATCAGAGAAGCTTTGAAAACGAGTTTCATCACGGGCCAGGGTACGGTGTGACTGCTGTGTGTGTTTCCCCTTGATGAACCCCCCCCCCCCTTGATTGACTCATTCCCTGTAAGCAACCCACCCTCCCCCTTCGATTACAGCTTGCTTAAGGAAATAAAGTCACTATCGTTTAAAAATCATGTATTCTTTATTAAAAATTCATTATAAAAAGAGGAGAGAACTGACAAGGTATCCCGGGTGTGGTTTGGGAGGAGGATAGAGGAAGGAAAAGGCCACTAAAAAAAATTTCAAAGTAATGACAGCCTTTTGTTGGGCTGTCCACTGGGGTGGAGTGGCAGGTGCACGAAGCCTTCCCCCACGCGTTCTTACACGTCTGGGTGAGGAAGATATGGAACATGGTGAGGGGTGAGGTGGGTACACAGGGCTGCAGCAGCGGCACTCTGTGATCCTGCTGCTGTTTCCTGAAGCTCCACCAGACGTCGAGGCATGTCAGTTTGATCACGCAGCAGCAGCCCCCAGCGTTGCATCCCGCCACTGCTGATCTTCCTGCCTACACCTCTGATCTTCCTGCCGCCACCTCTCATCTCGAGCGTCTCCTCTCCTCCTCTCCTCACGTTGGTCCCTCCTGTCCTCACGTTCACTGGCATCTTTCCTGTAATTTGATACCACGTCCTTCCACTCATTCAGATGAGCTCTTTCATTGCGGGAGTACTTCCATGATTTCCGAGAACATTTCGTCTCGCATCTTTTTTTCTCCGCCTTATCTGAGATAGCCTTCGGGATGGAGTAGGGAGGCTTGAAAAATTTGCAGCTGCATGAGGGAGGGAAAAAAGGGAGAGAAGTATTTAAAAAGATACATTTTACAGAACAATGTTATACTCTTTCACAGTGAACAACACTATTCACCTTACATAGCACATGTGATTTCACTACAAGGTCGCATTTTGCATCTTAATATTGAGTGCCTGCGGCTCTGGTGTTAGAGATCTCACAGACGCAGGTCAGGCAGCAGCAGAATTCAGCTTGCATGCGGCCATGGTAAGCCATTGTCTTTCGGCTTCTTCTGCAGCCTTCATATACACAGTGCCCTCCTTTCCCAAATACCAAGCAAAGCCCGTTCAGTGCTGCTTCTTTCCTGTTAACATGCAGCAGCAGAAACCACCCCCCCATCCAATTCTCTGGGATGATCGCACTTTACCCCTCCCCCACCCGCGTGCTGGTATCATGGAAGATCACTGCTAATCACCCCCTTCTCCCCCCACCGCGTGGCTGGTAGCAGGGAAGATCCCTGCTAGCCAAACGCAAAAAAAAGCTCAGCGCCATCACCCCCCTCCTCCCTCCCCCCGCTTGGCTACCTGCAAGGAAGGATTTCTTTTAAGCAACAGGCAAACAGCCCAGTAGGAATGGCCATCTCTGTCCCCTTAATTAAATTCCTGAATTTCAACCAGGTACCATGAACGATATCACTCTCCTGAGGATAACACAGCGAGATAAAGAACGGATGTTGCTTGAATGCCAGCAATCACCGGGACCATACGCAGCTAGGCTTTGTCATGCAATGATACCAGATTACTTGCTACATGCATGGCGTGGTCAAGTGTCCTACCATGGAGGACGGAATAAGGCTGCCTTGCCCAGAAACCTTCTGCAAAGGCTTTTGGAGTACCTCCAGGAGAGCTTCATGGAGATGTCCCTGGAGGATTTCCGCTCCATCCCCAGACATGTTAACAAACTTTTCCAATAACTGTACTGGCCGCGAATGCATCCCAAGTCCTCAGGGCAAATCAATCATTAAAAAACGCTTGCTTTTAAACCATGTTTTATATTTACAAAAGTACACTCACCAGAGGTCGCTTCCATGGCTTCATTGTCTGGGCTAGTGGCTTGGGAGGGCTGGGAGGTAATTCCGTCTGGTGAGAAAAAGCTCCTGGCTGTTGGGAGAACGGAGTGCTGTGTGCTCTCTGCAAGCTTGTCCTCCTCTTCCTCCTCCTCATCTTCCCCGTCCGCAGAATCCTCAGCCATGGCTGAGATTACCACCCCACCTCGGAATCCACGGACAGGGGGGGGTGTAGTGGTGGCGGACCCTCCCTAGAATTGCATGCAGCTCAGCGTAGAAGCGGCATGTTTTCGCCCTGCCCCGGACCTTCCGTTTGCTTCTTTGGTTTTCTGGTAGGCTTGTCTGAGCTCCTTAACTTTCACTCTGCACTGCACTGAGTCCCTGAGTGTGGCCTTTCTCCATCATAGCCTTGGAATTTTTTCAAATGTTTTTTCATTTCGTCTTTTGGAACAGAGTTCTGTTAGCACAGAATCCTCTCCCATATAGCGATCAGATCCAGTACCTCCCATGCGGTCCATGCTGGAGCTCTTTTCGATTCTCAGGAGACTGCATTGTTACCTGTGCTGATGAGCTCTGCGTGGTCACCTGTGCTGGTGAGCTCTCCACGCTGGCCAAACAGGAAATGAAATTCAAAGTTCGCGGGGCTTTTCCTGTCTACCTGGCCAGTGCCTCCGAGTTCAGATTGCTGTCCAGAGCAGTCACAATGGTGCACTGTGGGATACTGCCTGGAGGCCAATACCGTCGATTTGCGGCACACTAACCCTAATCCGATATGGTAATACTGATTTCAGCGCTACTCCTCGACAGCACTTTATATCTTACCAGTATCATTTAAAACCGTCTTGAGGTTTTTAACTTTAAAAACGGTTGGGAGAAAAGATTATTTGGTCAAGTTAACAACATTTGTCTCTTTCAATACAACGGTCTAAAAGAGCTATTCTATAAGATTTAAAATCCTTTGTACAGACCGCAAGTCCCCCCAACAGAGGGACATTCAAACAACACCAACAAACAAAAAAGCCGTGAGAAATTCTTTATATAAACAACCAAAAGAGAGCAACCCATTTTTTCCCTTGCAATAACCTTTCAGAATCTCTTTCTTCCCAAACAAAGGATGATTAAAGATGATCAGAGTATATGTTTATACCCTTCAAAGCTAAGAAAGTTGAAAATATTTAATATTTAATTTAAGCTTCTTTCTAGCAACTCAAGAGAAACGATAGATGGGCTTTTCATCCCAAATAAGTAACAGTAGTATTATATATATACAGAATAAAATCAGTTGACAGATTAATGTTCAAAAGACTGGACCTATTTCCATGACTAAGTTCAAGTGCTATCATACAAGCCAAGGCTGGCCAAATTCACATGTACACGTACACACACACACGGAAAGTTATTAGCACAAGCAGATGTCTGGGACATAAAATTGAATCCACGGCAAAAGACGCACTTTGTTGGGATTAAACAAGCTTTCTGTAGGTTTTTTCAAGTATCAACATATACTTAGACAATATTTACTAACCTTCAGCTTCTAATTCTATCCTAGACTAAATTATAAGAAACATCTGGCGTCTAAGAACTTATTTTACTGCAACTTTGTCCATTTTTATGTTTTGAGACAGACTACTCAGCGTTTGTCAATAACATTTTCTCATACAAGGTCATTTAAGGTACTCCAAGTCAAAACATTTTGATAGCTTATTTAACTGCAAGCCCAGTATGTACTCAGGAAGAGTCATCTATTCATGCAGAGCAGTATTTTACTACTTGTTGTATTCCTATGGAAACCTGTTCAGAGGTAAAATATTAATGCCCTTGTAAGTGAGGGTAGCTCCAGACATTAGGCAAAAATTGTTTATGTCCCCAAAAGGCAAGTAAACAGAGCTCCAAATTTTATGTCAATTACTGAATGTTGCCGAGAATATTAGAATTAGTAAGGTAAGGAATGTCCTGGTGTTAGGCAGTTACTGAGTCAAATATCTCTGCATGGTTGTTAACTGACTTTGCAGACCTGTTACCAAGTTTACATACAACTGGTCTGCAGGAGAGTAATTATGAGCCAATCCATTTTCTCCAAAAGAAAAACAGTTTTCCCTTACTTTTCCTCACAAATCCATAATAAGCAGAGCCATCAAGTATAAGCAGGGGCACTGCCATGTAAATGTAGGGGCACTGCTAGCAGATACAAGGGACATGATCATTCTCCTCTTCTATTCGACATTGTTGAGGCCTCATCTTGAGTTACTGTATCCAATTCTCTGGGCCCCCACACTACAAGAAAGGATGTGGAAAAATTGGAAAGAGTCCAGCAGAGGGCAACAAAATTGATTAGCGGGCTGGAGAACATGACTATGAGGAGAGTTGAGGGAACTGGAAATTGTTTAGTTCTAAGAAGAGAAGAAATGGAAGGGGGGGTCAGAGTTAGGTGAATCTTCAACTACACTGAAAGGGTGGTTCCAAAGAGGACTGGATCTAGACTGTTCTCAGTGGTACCGATGAGATCATTAATCTCTTGTTTCTGATCAAGTTGCAAGTGAGAATTTAAGGTTGGATAGTTTTTTTTTATTTTTTAATTTTTCAATCATCACAGTAGGAGAGTGTGTAAGCTGGAAACCAAGATGACTACTGTGAGGCCATAATATAATTTACCACATTAATGCACATTCATTGCCCAGAAAAATCATAGAACATATTTTCTATGGCAGCAGAATTCTTCAGGCTGCAAGACGTGTAGCCACCAGCGCACGAGAGGAGTATGAGAGACGAGCACTCGAGATTAGTATATATATATGTCTCTATGAATTGTCTATCTGGGCAATGAAATCATAATGTGGTAAATTATACTTATGGCCTCACAGTAGTCATCTTGGTTCCAGCTTCACCCCACTCTCCTACTGTGTGTATTTTAAAAAAAATAAAAAATAAAAAAAAATATCCAACCTAAATTCTCTCACTCGGGCAACTTGACAGAACAGAAGGAGTAATGATCTCATCTGGTACCACTGAGAACAGTCTAGATCCATATCCTCTTTGGAACCACCTTTCAGGTAGTTGAAAGCAGCTATCAAAATCCCCCCTCATTCTTCTCTTCTTCAGACTAAAACATTCCAGTTCCCTCAACCTCTCCTCATAAGTCATGTGCTCCAGCCCGCTAATCATTTTTGTTGCCTCTGCTGGACTCTTTCCAATTTTTCCACATCCTTCTTGTAGTGTGGGGCCCAAGACTGGATACAGTACTCAAGATGAGGCCTCAACAATGTCGAATAGAGGGGAATGATCATGTCCCTTGATCTGCTAGCAGTGCCCCTACATTTACATGGCAATGCCCCTGCTTATACTTGATGGCTTGCTATTTGGATTTGTGAGAAAAGTAGGGGAAAACTGTTTTTCTTTTGGAGAAAAATGATTGGGCTCATAATTACTCTCTCTGGACAGTTGTATGTAAACTTGGTACAGGTCTGCAAGTCAGTTTTAAACCAGCAGAGAAATTTGACTCAGTAACTGTAACACAGACATTCCTTACCTTACTAATTCTAATATTCTAGGCAACATTCAGTATGACATAAAATTTGGAGCTCTGTTACTTGCCTTTTGGTACATAACAATTTTTGGCTAATTTCTACTACCCTCACTTACAAGGCATTAATATTTTACTCTGAACAGGTTTCCATAGGATTACACAAGTAGTAAAATACTGCTCTGCATGAATAAATGACTCTTCCTGAGTACATATGGGCTGCAGTTAAATAAGCTATCAAAATGTTTTTGGACTTGGATACCTAAATACCTTGTATGAGAAATTTTTATGACAACGCTGAGTAATCTGTTCTAAAAACATAAAATGGACAAAGTGCATAAAATAAGTTCTTAGACGCAGATGTTTCTTTATTAGTCTAGGGTAGAAGGAGAAGCTGAGGTTAGTAAAGTGTCAAGTACTCTGTTGATACTTGAAAAACCCTACCAGAAGCTTGTTAATCCAACAAAGTGGTGGATTCAATTTTATGTCCAAACATCTGCTTGTGTATAACTTTTCCGTGTGTGTGTACGTGTACATGTGAATTTGGCCAGCTTGGCTGTATGATAGCACTTGAATTAGTCATGGAAATAGGTCAGTCTTTGAACATTATCTGTCAACTGATTTATTTTATATATATAATACTACTGTTACTTATTTGATGAAAAGCCCATCATCGTTTCTCTTGAGTTGCTAGAAAGAAGCTTAAATTAAATATTAATATTTCAACTTTCTTAGCTTTGAAGGGTATAAACAAAATACTTGATCAATTTAATCATCCTTGTTTGGGAAGAAAGAGATGCTGAAAGGTTACTGCAAGGAAAAAATGGGTTGCTCTTTTTGGTTCTTATATTAAAGAATTTCTAAACGGCTTTTTGTTTGTTGGTTTGTTGGAATGTCCTCTGTTGGGGACTTGCGGCTGTAAAAAGGATTTTAATCTTAGAAATAGCTCTTTTAGACCTTTATTGAAGAGACAATGTTGGAACTTGACCAAATGATCTTTTCTCCCAAACCGTTTTTAAAGTTAAAAACCTCAAGAGTTTTAAATGATCCTAGTAAGAATAAAGTGCTGTCGCAATCAGGTTTCACTTTTCTTGCTCTGTGATATGATATCCTACTAATTCTCAGTGGCCCATACAGTTTTAGGTCGCCTACTCATGCGCGGAACCAGTGCACAATCTCAAATGCTTATTGGGTAGACAGTATGACTTTCTAAAGTAATTAAGTAAACAACAGCAGAAAAATCCAACATTTAGGGGATTCTTGATAGATCACGAAGAAATAAAGGGCACAAGAAGTCCCACCGTTGCCCCATTCTTGCAGATCAGTGTTAACTTACCAGCGGGTCTACACTACACGTTTATACCGATTTTAGCAGCATTAAACTGATTTAACGCTGCATCCGTCCACACAACGAGGCCCTTTATATCGATATAATGGGCTCTTTAAACCAGTTTCTGTACTCTCCCCAACGAGAGGAGTAGCGCTGAAATCAGGTATAACCATATCGGATTAGGTTAGTGTGGCCGCAAATCGACGGTATTGGCCTCCAGGCAGTATCCCACAGTCCACCATTGTGATCTCTCTGGACAGCAATCTGAACTCGGAGGCACTGGCCAGGTAGGACAGCCCCCGCGAACTTTTGAAATTCGATTTCCTGTTTGCCTAGGATGGAGAGCGCACCAGCACAGTGTGACCACGCAGAGCTCATCAGCACAGGTAACAATGGATTCTCCTGAGAATCGAAAAAGGGCCAGCGATGGACCGCACAGGAGGTACTGGATCTGATCGCAATATATGGGAGAGGATTCGTTGCTAACAGAACTCCTTCCAAAAGACGAAAATTAAAAAAACTGAAAAATTTCCAGGCCATGATGAGAAAGGTCAACACAAGGGACTCAGTGCAGTGCAGAGTGAAAGTTAAGGAGCTTCAGACAAGCCTTTACCAGAAAACCAAAGAAGCAAACGGAAAGTCCGGGGCAGTCCGAAAATATGCCGCTTCTACGCTGAGCTGCATGCAATTCTTAGGGGGTCCGCCACCATACCCACCCCTGTCCTGTGGATTTCCGAGGTGGGGGTGGTAATCTCAGCCCATGGCTGAGGATTCTGCAGATGGCGAAGATGAGGAGGAGGAAGAGGAGGACAAACTTGCAGAGAGCACACAGCACTCCGTTCTCCCAACAGCCAGGAGCTTTATTCTACCAAGAACGGAATTTACCCTCCAGACTCCCAAGCCAGTAGCCCCAGACAGTGAAGCCATGGAAGCGACCTCTGTGAGTATACTTTGTAAATATAAAACATGGTTTTTAAAAGCAAGCGTTTTTTAATGATTGATTTGCCCTGAGGACTTGGGATGCATCGTGGCCAGGTACAGGTTATTGAAAAGTTTGTTAAATGTTGGGGATGGAGCGGAAATCCTCTAGGGACACTCCATGAAGCTCTCCTGGAGGTGCCTCCAAAGCCTTTGGCAGAAGGTTCTGGGCAAGGCAGCCTATTCCGTCCTCCATGGTAGGACACTTGACCACGCCATTGCATGTAGCAAGTAACACTCACCATTGTTCATATTCATTGGCATGACAAAAGCCTAGCTGGGCAATGGTCCCGTGATTTGTGGGTTTCAAGCAACAAGCCGTTCTTTAATTCTCCACTGTGTTATCCTCAGGAAGTGATATCTTCATGGTACCTGGTTGATTCAGGAATTTAATTAAGGGACAGAGAGACCATTTCCTACTGGGCTGTTTGCCTGTTGCTTAAAGAATCCTTCCTTGCAGGTAAGCCAAGCAGTGTGGAGGGAGGGAGTAATGCGCTGAGCTTTTTCCGCGTTTGGCCTAGCAGGGATCTTCCTGCTACCAGCACCCGACTGTTGATGAGGGGTTGCAATTATGGGAAGTGCTCCAGGCTGGGCAAGGTATGGAAGGGTGTGGGGCGCTATTGGGCGGGAGTCAGGCTCTGAACTGGTCTATGGGTCTAGGATGGGGTGGAAGGTGTGTGCTAAGGAGGGTCTCATGGGTATGGGGTGCTCAAGGTGGGCCAAGAACGCAAGTGACGTAGCTGGGCGGCGATTCAGAGCCCCTTATTCTGCTATCCAATTGTTGGATGATTTGATTTAAATATTAAATTAAGAGACTTTAAATCATGATTACTGCATCCTTAGACGACGATCACTAGTATAGGAGACTTCAATTTAACTCCATGTACATAGATGATCTGTTGTTTGTATGATCCCTTATAGGCTATTCTTTAAGTCAGAGATATGGTTATGTTATATTTGGCTTTTCCTGTCTACCTGGTCAGTGCATCCGAGTTCAGATTGCTGTCCAGAGCGGTCACAGTGGTGCACTGTGGGATACCACCCGGAGGCCAATACCATCAATTTGCGGCCACACTAACCCTAATCCAATATGGTAATACCGATTTCAGTGCTACTCCTCTCATTGAGGAGGAGTACAGAAACCGGTTTAAAGAGCCCTTTATATGGATATAAAGGGCTTCGTTGTGTGGACGGGTGCAGCGTTAAATTGGGTTAACTCTGCTAAAATCAGTTTAAATGCGTAGGGTAGACCAGGCCACAGATGAACACTGCCCTACATTCACAGCCCCATTCCATTTACAGTCCCTGGGATGCATCCAAAAATGGAGATGGATTGTTTTCATTTTTAAAAAATCATGTTTTTCCACATGCTCTCCACTTGCCATATAACAGACTGCTCATTAATTCAAGACACTGTGGAGACATTTGCCAAGCTTGCCCTTCCTTGGGACTCTGTATATAAGGGCAAGGAAATCCCAAGCCCTGATTCTCCATTGTCCTGCACCTTGCGAAGTCATCTACATCTGTGCAAAGGGTGTGAAAAATGCTACCAAATCAAAATAGTGCCCAGATGTAAGAGCCCACACAAGGTGCAGAGCAATGAGGAATGAGGCCCCAGGATTCTTGCCTTAGCAATGTGGTGGAAATGTGATGAGATGGCAGGAGCATGCCACCTGATCATGATGACACCAGCAGCTTGGCTAGCAAGGTTTTGGAGACAATTTTAGCTGCTTCCAAACAATAATAAAGACAAGTTGATTCCCTACTTATCATAATGTAGGTAATAACATATTGCTTTGCACTCATGCAGCTCAAAGTGCTTTATGAAAACACGAAACCTGCCACCAGCCTGTGAGACTGGTCAAGTGTATTATCCCCATTTTACAGATGGAGAAACTGAAGCACAGAGACGTAAAGTGACTTACCGTAAATCTAGGGTGACCAGGTGTCTGGTTTTCGACCGGAACACCCCATCAAAAAGGGACCCTGGCGGCTCCAGTCAGTGCCGTCAACTGGGCCATTAAAAGTCCGGTTGGTGGTGCTGCGCGCTAAGGCAGGCTAGTCCCTACCTGTCCTGGCTGATACCACGCTGCACCCCAGAAGGGGCCAGCAGCTCTGCTCTTAGGCGGGGGGAAGGGAGGGCACAGGGCTCCGCACACTGCCTACACCCTGAGCACCAGCTCTGCAATCCCATTAGCTGGTTCCCAGCTAATGGGAGCTGGAGGGGGCAGTGCCTGCAGACGAGAGCGGCACGTGGAGTCTCCTGGCTGCCCCTGCCTAAGACCTGGACCTGCTGGCCACTTCTGGGGCACGTTCAGTATGGTGCTAGGACAGGCAGGCAGTCTGCCTTAGCTTCCCCGCTGCACCACTGACCGAGAGCTGGCCATGCCCCAACCCCAAGCTCCAACCCCCTGCCCCAGCCCTGAGCCCTCCTCAACCTGGAGTACCCTCCTGCACCCCAAACCCTTCATCCCCACCCCCTCAAGCCTCCCCAATCTGGAATACCCTCCTGCACCCCAAACCCCTCATCCCTGGCCCCACCCCTGAGCCCTCACCCCCTCCAGACCCCAACCCCCTGCCTCAACCTGCAGCCTCCTCCCACACTCCAAATCCTTTGGCCCCACCCCCCAACCTGGAGCCCCCTCCTGTACCCCAAACCTCTCATCCCCACCCCAGAGTCCGCACCCCCAGCCGGAGCCCTCACCCCTCTTATACCCCAACTCCCTGCCCCAGGCTGAAGCCCCCTCCTGAACCCTCATTTCTGGCCCCATCCCAGAGCCTGCACCCCCAGTTAAGGTCCTCACCCCTTCCTGCACCACAACCCTCTGCCCCAGCCCAGTAAAAGTGAGTGAGGGCATGGGTGGCAAGTTTGTAGAAATTTTGGTGGTGCACAGAACCCGCTCCCCAACTCCACCCCCCCAGACTCCACCCCCACCTGCCTAAGGCTCTGGGCGGGGTTTCGGGGGGAGGTCTGGGGTGCAGGTCCTGGGCTGGGGATTAGGGTGCAGGAGGGGTGCAGGCTTTGGGATGGAGTTTGGGTGCTGGGTGCAGGCTCCGGACTAGGGCAGGGAGTGGGTATGCAGGAGGACATGAGGGGTGCAGGCTTTGGGACGGAGTTTGGGTGCAGGCTCTGGGCTGGAGGTGGGGATGTAGGAAGGGGGAGGTGGTGCACGCTCTGGGAGGGGGTGCATGCTCTGGGAGGGGGTTTAGGGATAGGAGGGAGTGCAGGGGGGAGGGCTGTGGGGCTGAGGATGAGGGATTCATGATGCAGGAGGGGGCTCAGGGCTAGGGCAGAGGGTTGGGGTGTGGGGTAAGGGCTGAGGATGAGGGGTTCATGATGCAGGGTGGGGGCTCAGGGCTAGGGAAGAGGGTTGGGCTGTGAGGCTGAGGGTTCATGATGCGGGGGGGCTCAGGGCTGGGGCAGAGGATGACGGTGCAGGGGAATGAGGGTTGGGACTGAGGATGAGGCGTTCATGATGCGGGGGGGCTCAGGGCTGAGGAAGAGAATTAGGGTGCAGGGGGATGAGGGCTCTGGCTGGGGCTGAGGGGTTTGGGGCATTGGAGAGGCTCAGGGCTAGGACAGAAGGGCAGGGGAAGGGCAGCCTGCCTTGCCAATAGGGGATGGCAGGCACTAGGACCCTGGGGCAGCAGACAGCAGTTCTGCCCAGAGCTACTCCACAGCGCAAGCAGGCAGGGGAGAGGCGGGCGCTGATTTCTGTCAGGCAGGGACGCGGCGCAGCAGGGGGGGGACACGCAGGGGGAGGGGTGGCAGGCGGAGGCCAGAACCCGCTCCAGGCAGGGACACGGCGCGGCGGGTGAAGACCCGCAGGGGCCGGGGCCGATCCAGGCAGGGCCGGGGGAGCGACCCAGCTCCAATGTTGCTGGAGCAGGGCCCCCTGCCCTGAATATTCCTGGCGTTCGGGCACCGCAAATGTATATAACTTGCCACCTATGAGTGAGGGTGGAGGAGAGGGAGCTATCGAGGGAGAGGGAATGTAATGAATGGGTGGCAGGGCTTCAGGGAAGGGGTGGGGCTAGAGTGTTCAGTTTTGTGAGACTAGAAAGTTGGCAATCCTACCCAAACCACACAGTGAGTCATATAAACTGAGCTTAGAACCCAGACCCTCACTGACCCCCAGCCCCCTGCTGTATCCATTACAGTCACAATTCAGTAACATCAGGTCAGACCACACCTCCTCTCAGGTATCAGTTATTTTGTCACCCAGTTCTCAGACTGTAGAAGGGATGGGAATGGGAGGAGCCTCTGATTTGTAAGGGTAATAGCATCATCATATATAAGGCTAAGAAACATTGCTAACAACAGGTTTTGAAGGGAACAGGAGCCTGATTTTTATTTTATCCAACTATGTTAATGTTTGACTCTTATGTAAGACCAAGGCAATCAATCTAAAACCAAAAGTAATATCAATACTACTCAAGTGTTAATTCAGCAGTGTAGCAACAACAAACGTGCTGCCACCCAGGAACCTGAGCTTGCCCTTTAGATACCATACAAGAGCCACGTTAAATGGATATGGCCTGATTCTCCCCTCCATTATATCTGATTTACACTGTAAGCTATAGGATAGTTTGGATTAAGAAGTAAGTAGAAGTTAGGCTAACTTGGGTCGAAAACCTCGGTGTAGAGGAGTAAGGGAAACTGAAGTTGCTAGTGTGAGAAAAGGCAAAGATGAGTTGGAGACAGAGTGTTATGGGAAAGTAAGAGTTAGCAAGGATGTGACCCAGGACTTTGTTACCATTATGATTGGGTTATAACCAGTTTAAACAACATTTTTAATAAGTGTTTACGAAAATTGTGAATGGTTTATTAAAATGTTATCTATATTGCTAGTATGCGAAGGCCATTGGTGCAGATGTTAATTTAAATAATGTGTAGTGTAAAGAGCCAATAAAAAGATGAAAGAAATATAGTTATGGTAAAGGACAGTTTAATGCTAATTAGTATTATAATAGTGCAGGGGTCAGCAACCTTTCAGAAGTGCTGTGCCGAATCTTCATTTATTCACTGTAATTTAAGGTTTCGTGTGCCAGTAATACATTTTAATGTTTTTAGAAGGTCTCTTTCTATAGGTCTATAATATATAACTAAACTATTGTTGTATGTAAAGTAAATGAGGTTTTTAAAATGTTTAAGACACTTCATTTAAAATTAAATTAAAATACAGAGCCCCCGGACTGGTGGCCAGGACCCGGGCAGTGTGAGTGCCACTGAAAATCAGCTCTGCCATAGGTTGCCTACCCTTGTAATAGAATATAAAAGGAGTAGTTTTGCTGAATTGCAAGGGAGAGCTCCAGTTAACATCCAAAGAGTACCATTCAGTTCCAAGACTATAAGGCTGTACTTCACTCTGTTGTCAGTGGACTGATCACCCACTGACTCCCATCTTGGACTGGGAGTACAATAGTAGCATTTGTGTACATAGTATTTACATGCCTGTTTGCTTAACTAATCATTTTTCTAATAAAGTTTGGTTGTATCATTCAAAGTGTTGCCTAGTGATCCTCTACTAAACAGTTTTTTTGCACCCATTCTAGAAGCTTGAATCTGAAAACCAAGTTGGGTTTTCATGGACCCTTATGTTTAACAACTCAATATTAATTGGAAACATTTCAGCATAAAGGTTAACAAATGTTTACAACATTGATATAACCCATTCATGTCAACAGAGATACACAGGAGCAAAAATGATGTGATAGAGTGGAGAATTGGTCCCATAGTTTAAATCCTGATCTGACATGGTCTGAGATTGCTGTGATGATACATGTGCTCTTCCCTAACCCCTGGGCTGAGGAGGGTAGCATCTTATGTTAACTTCCAGAGATTCTGTCACTGACTGAAGAGGAGTGTTAACTGGACTCCCAGGGAGTTATGTGTGAGCCAGACCCAGGGGATGACATGGAGCCTTAGATACCATCCTTCTACAAAGACAGATAGATAAAGCTTGATTATCAGGAGCAAAAATAATGCAGTGTAGGTTTGAAAATAAAATATTGCATGATCCAGGAAAATGGGATGTATGTAGTTAAATGCATTTTTACTTACAATTAGAGCTAATCTGTCCAATTGTTTTAAACAGTTTACTCAACATATTTAGCCCTTTCTCTCTGCACATGAATTGTCTTTGAACAGATTGTGATTTTTATGAACACATCAAATAATTTTGACAAAGATGTTTGACCTGTGGGTTGTTCACAAACTGTTCACAGCAACTATCCATTTAGGTACTGATACTCAGAATTCGTTATTTGACGTGTGGGACTGGTCACCAAGCTCACATGCTATTGTTTCTGTTCCATGATAGGATGGCTGAACTTTTATGAAGTACATACACTTTCCTCTGGAAGGAATTTTGTTTGATCATCAAAACAAATTTTGTTTCTCAGTTAACTGAATCTCACCTGCTGGGCCCCAAATTCTCTCTCATGAACATTCTTACACACAAAATTTTGTTCACATGAATGTTCACAGGCAGCATACCACAGAGGGACACAAACAGGCTGCTCTGAAGCCCAGCTGCTAATTTCACAAACAGGTCTTCATACTAGTTGACCAGCTCTATTTACTATTAGCTTATTTATAAGCCATTGTTCATACATATCAATGTGCTGCACAATGTGCACATCAATGCACAGCATTACCACGTGATTAATAACTAGACTGCTTAGGGGAGAGAGAATTTATACAATGCCAAGACAGCAGCACCCCTTTCACAAGCAGCAATTTAGGGATTCAGCTGCACTGGGCATTGTCTTATGGATGGACTCCAGAAAGGGGGATTGGCCATTTATCTTTTCAGCAAATGCCTCATTTTGCACATATCCCAAAGCCCCACCTTTGAGTACTCACTCACCAGCTAGGTGCTTCTCTTCTTCTTCTTCTCAGACTACTTCACTGTTCGGTACTCCAGTACATTAAGTCATTAATATCCTGGCAAACAAGAGGACAAACGGATCAGTAAATATTACTGGACAATTGCCACAGACCTACCTTTTCCTTGTAGTGTGTGTGTGTGTGTGTCTGTCTGTCTGTCTGTCTGTCTGTGTGAGATCACTTGGTTAAAAGAGATTGTGTGTACATTGCCAATGTCATTTGACAAATGGTTTTCAAATAGTATGAAGTTAGCTAGTTCCCTGACACTCCAGATATACACAGTGTTTCGACATGATATGTCAGTAGCTGTGCTGAAAGGGTCTTAGCTGACATAGCAAGGGAGAAATCTAGGGATATGGGCATGAGGGGTTTTAGCTAGTCAGTCAATCAATAAGTATCTTTGATAGGTATGGTGAGAGCCCCTGCAGATATAAGGGGGCTTCCTGGAGATATTGTTACATCTTGCATACACCAGCAAGCAGGCATGTTCCTGACATGGGCTGTCTGCTTTCCCAAGCATCATCAGGGGTGACTTTAACCTTCTTCACCAACTGCCAAGTCCAGTAAGGCATTTTCATTCCACACTCTGCGTTGTTGACAGTTTACACTAACAGGTCCCAAATGCCACATCCCCATAAGAGACATGCATTCTTGCTTGTCTGAAGGGGATGGGGTGGTGACAGAAAGGAGATCACACTGCCTGTCCCACTGTGCGAGTGCCAGTAGAGGACAATTCTGAGTGAGAATAGAGAAAGGGCTGCAGGGAAACCACCACTGCCATCCAGCAAAGCCAACTGGTGGACAGTGTCCCTGGGCTGTAGGAGCAAAGATGGAGTAAATTCCTTCCCAGAGCAGCCCAGCTCCCAGTTTTCTTTCCCTTCCAGAACCAGACCGGAAGGAAAAAGCTCCACAACCCCCAAACTGCTTCCCTCTCCCATTGCCGTAAAGTGGTGCTGCCAACACACAAGAGCTTGGCACGTGCATTCCTGGCACTGCTAAGATTGAAAACGCAGCTCCGAAGAGAAGGGGTTAACCCATAGAAGCACAGCCACGGGAAAGCTGAGACATTAGTTTAAACTGACAGACCTAGTCCTCTGTAAACAGAGGAAACAAACCCCAGGAAACAGCAGCCATTAGACGGTTGTTGTTCTAAATACAGAAAGCAAACCCAGTGACCGTCCCCAGACCTGCCATCTGATGCTTACCCTAGATTTCTCACTGCTCCAGAACCAGTGGAGAGGTGGAAATATTCTCACGCTGGAATCCGTTGACTCGCCGAGAAACTTGAGAGAGAAAGGAGAAGGCAAGAGAGAGCGGGAGAGAAGGGGGCGGAGGCAGCTCTGACATGTTTGTACAGTGCCTGGTTCACCTGGCTGTGAATTTGATTTCAGGGTGTGGTGGTAGACGAGACACAGAAATGTTCAGCGCTGGAAAATCTCAGGCTCTCATTGCAAACAGCATGATGAAAGCTGACACTGGGGCCTCATGGGATCCTCCTCCCTCCTCATCACCATCTCCTTTTGAACTCTGGAAGGGACAGGAGAGAGAAGGTGCTCAGAGTTGCACCAGAGCACTGAGGTTTGCTGGGCCTCAGACAAGAGCCTCTGCAAGGTCGCCACCTTGCACCCCTCCTCACTGGCTGACCTATTAATGCTCCGACTTGCTGGTTACTGTGCTTCTCTTGTTTCCACTGCCTTGGGGCCTAGAGCTGCTGCAGTTCCTAATGAATCCCGACATCTCCTGCTGTGTTGTGAATTTCAGGACCTGCCACAAATTCCTAGTCATTCCTGGCAGCAGGAACTTTGATCATTTGATATATGTCCGGATAGATGATAATTAATTTGCATTGCAGATGTGCAGCACGTGACCTGGTGCCAATCCTTTTCCTCTGTAGCTTGCTATGAGTCAGTGCTGTGTGGTCTACTGTCTAGTATCACCCTATAATCCTGTTGCTCCAATTGTGCTGTGGCTCGGGGCTTATTGACTCCTGGAAATATACATTTCTGCATCAGTGACTTCTGTCTGCTGGAACATCAGTCAGCAGCGGGGGATGGGAAGAGGTGGAACGTGGATGAGGAACAGGAGGAGGTCAGAGTTCATGTCTGCCAAAGCCATCAACAGCAATTTCCCTAGAGCAAATAAAGGGGACTCTTCCCTTATTGCAACAGTCTATTGCAAACAATGCCAGTCTAACTGATTAGGTCCAAAGAGCAAAGCTAAAAATACCCCCACCTCACACCGTGTAATTTACTCCCTTTTGTTTGTGTGTGTGTGTATGTTTTGCTAACATGGTATTTAATAAAAAAAAAAAATCCATGATATAAGTAACCCTGATCAATTAAACTGACATGGGCACCACAGACAGACATTATGGCCCAGTGGATGGGGCAGAGAAGTGGGACTCAGGAGACCTGGGTCCTAATCCTGACCCTGCCACTGACTTTCTGTGTAACCCCTCGGGTAAGTTACTTCACCTCCAAGTGCCTCAGTTTCGCCTCCCACTACTTCTCTTGTCTATTTAAATTACAAGCTCTTCAGGACAGGGTGTCTTTTACTATGTGTATGTACAGTGCCCAGCACAATGGGCCCAGGGTCTCAGCTAGGATCTATAAGAACTACTGTAATTCAGAGAATCATGATAATAATACTGAGGGCAGGTCTACACTAGAAGCGCTACATTGGTGCAGCTGCAGCATGTCTGGTAAAGACGCTCTATGCCAACAGGACAGTGCTCCTGCATTATTCTACAGGTCCTTGTCTGCTGAGGCCTACCAAGGAGATTTCCTACTGGTTCCCTACAGCAGCCTCTCTGGGGTCCAGGAAGTAAAGTTAGCCAAGACCTTTTTTAGCTGGGGGTTGATCTGCCTGTTCCTATTGGGGCATGTAAAGTTGGTGTCCCATGAGCAGTTGTTTCCAAGAAAGGAGACATTTTTATTAGCAATGGGAAACACCAAACAGTGCTCAGAAGAAAGAAGGGCCAGCATTAGCATCCCAGCAGCTCTCCCTTCAGAAGACTGCAATTTGAGCTGCAAAGTGCTGTCATGTGGAAGATCAGAGCATGAGCCTTTGTTTGCCAGGTTGGCAAGGGATGTGCCTGCTGCTGAGATGTGTGTTACACTCTTGCATACTGTCATTCATTAGCATCTGCTTCTTCTATACATTTCCATTGTGCCAGGCCATGAAGGTTGGTCTATTTGAGTAAGTTTGGAGGAGCAGCACAAAGAAATATCACTTATACTGTACAGGGAGTCATTCAGGTTTGGGACGGCCTTTAAATCTACACAAGAATGGTCCTCCATGGCTTTAAGTGTTTGGGAGCATCGCACAAAGCCCTCTAAAACAAGAGGCACATCTTAGTCATGGAGACAGGCTTTGCCACAGATGGAAGGGCCTGGCTTTACTTGCCAGAATGAGGACTTTGGATGGAGCCAGACAGGCCAGCCGACAGCAATTCCAGGCCCCAGGACAGAACAGTCAGCGGGCCCCCAAGCACGCACAAGCCACGCCCACGAAGACGGTCTGCCTGACATTTGGGTGGTGCTACGCCTACACTGGCAGGTGCCCAGTGAGCTGCCGGGTGCATTGCTGGGCACACTCTTCCTCCACAGCTAGGGCTTCCATATGCCTACCCAGTAACGTTGCCAACTGTCTAATCATGCAAACCCCACCCTTGCCTGGCTCTGACCCTTCCCCGAGACCATGCCCCTGTCCCGCCTCTTCTCTGAGTCCCCACCCCCTGCTCACTCCATCCCCCTCCCTTCTCCATTGCTCACTCGCCCCCCACCTTCATTCACTTTCACCAGGCTGGGGCAGAGGGTTAGGGTGCAGGAGGGGACCAGGGGGTCGGCGCTTACCTCACATAGCTCCCGAAAGCAACCGGCACACCCCTCTGGCAACAGCTCCTAGACAGGGGGCCCAGAGGATTTCCACGTGCTGCTGCCCACAGGCACTGCCCCTGCAGCTCCCATTGGCCACAGTTCCTGGCCAATGGGATCTGCGGAGTCAGTGCTCAGGGTGGGGGCAGCGCACGAAGACCCCCTCCCCAGAGGCCGCAGGGATGTGCCAGCCGCTTCCAGGAGCAGCGCAGAGCAAGGGCGGTGGAGCAAAGCACCCCTTTGCCCTCCCCTGTCAGCAGGCCTGGAGCCAGAGCAGCTTGAAGCCTGAAGTGAACCTCAGCAGTCTGGGATCTTAAATGAAGATCTGGAGCACCATTTAGGGTGGGAAGGGAGGACTGTAGCCCCCCTCTGAGTTTTGTACCCAAGGTCTCCTCACAGTGCATGCCCTACCTTAGCCGGAGCTCTTAATTGCAACACATCTTGAGTGTGATATGTGATGAATTCTGTACTGCTCCCAGCTTCTGCCTTTGGGGCAGGGAGTTTGTTTATAAACAGAAGCAAGGTGATTAAGATAACAAAAGCCTTGTAATTAAATTATGGCTAGTTAGATGATCCTGAAAGCATTGCTAAGCACTCCAGTTAAAAGATTGAAAACAAAGGGTAGGAATAAATGGTGAGAGTGGAGACAGGTAAATATTGGTATCCCACAGGGCTCTGTACTGGGATCAGTGCTGTTCAACATATTCATAAATTATCTGGAAAAAGGGGTAAACAGTGAGGTGGCAAAATTTGCCAATGATACAAAATTACTCAAGATAGTTAAATCCAAAGCAGACTGAAAAGGGTTACAAAGGGATCTCACAAAACTGGGTGACTGGGCAACGCAATGGCAGATGAAATTCAGTATTGATAAATGCAAAGTAATGCACATGGCGAAATATAATCCCAACTATGCATACAAAATGATGGGGTCTAAGTTAGCTGTTACCCATCAAGAAAGAGATCTTGGAGTCATTGTGGACAGTTCTCTGAAATCATCCACTCAATGTGCAGTGGTAACCAAAAAAGCTAAGAGAATATTGGGAATCATTAGGAAAAGGATAGAAAATAAAACAGAAAATATCAAATTGCCTCTACATAAATCCATGGTCCACCCACATATTGAATACTTCATGCAGATTTGGGTCACCCCATCTCAAAGTACAGAGAAGGGCAACAGAAATGATTAGGGGTCTGGGACACCTACCATATGAGGAGAGATTAAAATGACTAGGACTTTTCAGCTTGGAAAAGGATGACAAAGGGGGATACGATAGAGGTCTATAAAATCATGAAAGGTGTGGAAAAATTGAATAAGGAAATGTTATTTACTCAGTCACATAACACAAGAACTAGAGGGCACCCAATGAAATTAATAGGCAGCAGATTTAAAACAAACAAAGGTATTTCCTCAAAGTTAACCTGTGGAACTCTGCCAGCGGATGGTATGAAGGCCAAAACTATAACAGGGTTCCAATAACAGAACTAGATAAGTTCATGGAGGATAGGTCCATCAACGGCTATTAGCCAGGGTGGGCAGGGATCCAACACCATATTCTGCATGCCCCTAGTCTCAGTTTGCCAGAAGCTGGGAGTGGGTGACAGGGGACAGATCACTTGATGATTGCCTGTTCTAGTCATTCCCTCTGAAGCACCTGGGATTGGCTACTGTTGGAAGACAGGATACTGGACTAGGTGGACCATTGGTCTTACCCAGTACTGCCATTCTGATGTTCTTATATAGAACCCAGATGTTCCTCCATCCCCCCGCTGTAACCCACTAGGAACCCTCTCCTCTCCCAGAGCCCAGGAGCCCTAATGGGGTCTCTCTCTCCGCAAAGTTAGAAGCAAAGTAAGAATATACTTACTAAAATATACATTTTTAAACCTAACCAGTGTCCCTTAAGTGACTTACCACAAGATGTCAGAACATATTAATATTAGAGCTGACTGGGTCTAATATTTATTTAATTTTCTTTCTTTTATATAGGAATTAGATACAATGCGCCTGTCAGCTAATTGCTGTGTTATCTGCCAAAAAACTAGAGTTTTCAAGTGTCTTAATAGCTCCTGGAATCATGGTTAAAGTTGCCCCTTCCCCCCACCAAAATCTGAAGTGGCACCCCAATGAAGACTAGGCTGTCTTCCAGGCTTTTTAGGTAAGACTTGGATTCCTAGCATCCCATGCACTTTTGAAAACACAGACTTTCCCTGTGAATCGAAGCTCTCTAGATTTTCGTTCCAATTACAATTTGCCCATTGCCTCTTTCCAACACATTGCTGCTGCTCCCCAGCCAGCTGCTTCTTGGGGAGAATTACACACGAACAAAAAGAGAGATCACTCTTGCCACAGTTGCTGAACTGCAAGTTGCTCTTTCAGACTACTTCTCCCAACCCCAGGACTGCCTCCCCTATGGCAGCCATAAGTGAGGAACAAGAAAGACTGCAGAGCGTATTGGTCACCCTCCCTGGCTGAGCCTGGTTATTTGATTTATAAATACAGCAAATTATTTGAACCACCTCACACCATGTCTCCAAAAGAGAGAAACTTGTTGCCGTATTTCAACTGGATGCTGCAGGTCTCCTTTCTCTCTCTCTCCCTGCTTAGCCCAGCACAATAAACAGCACCAGTACTCACCATCTGCTGCCGCCCCCACACTCTCATTTTCAGTGGATCAGATTCAAGGACCTTTCTATTGGAGCAGGCCTCCATTAGACAGATATGTGCTGGAGACTAGGAGAGGGCAATCCAGCAGCAGGTTTGGCGCTCAGGTGCAATTTAGATAAGCACTCTAAAGTTTAGGTGCTTACCCAAGGCTTATCTGAACCATGCAGACCTTGAGTCTGTACAGCTGACAGGGAATCTCACAGGAAGAGACTCTCACCTTGTTCTCATTTATTTTACTTTATTATATTATTTTTTGCACATTTGCTTTCAGTTCTAGCTAGAAATAGTGAAAGAACAGCCTCTCCTGGGCTATTTCAGCACCTGCATCTAGCTAAGCCAGACCACTCCCATCTTATTCTTTACTATTTGTATTACAGTGGTGCCCTGGAGTCCCAAGCAGGACAGGGCCCAGTTTGTGCTAGGTGCAGTACAAACACACAGAACAAGGCAGGGACTGTTGCTAAGAGTTTACACTTTAATCCTGCTTCCATGCCTTGAAATGCAGAAGGGTGTAAGGATGGGGGTTGTTTCAGTCTAGCAGAGTTTGCTCATCCCTGTTGGAGAAATGAGTACTGTCTGGAGACCACAACACATCCACATTCAGCGGTCTCATAGGCTGGGGCCCCCCAAGGTTATTTACAGAGGAGCTGGAACCCCTGACTACTGAGAGTTATTCAGGCTTGGGTCCTTGTACTGACACAGCAGGACCCCCATCAGGAGCACAAAGCATGTAGATAAGGAGACAGATTTGCTTCAGAAGGGACAAGAAAGTATCCAGCTTTACTTTAGAGCTGTAACTCCATCCAGCCTGGACATGACACTCAAGCAAAAGCTTGAACCATCACTAGGGCAGCATATGAGGCATTTTGCTATTGGTAAATTGCCAGTGGTTCGACAAATGGTCCCTGTATATAATATGGCCCCAATTTGTTTCTAAATCACTTCCATGCACTTGTTCAACATCTTTTTCCTTAAAATAAACTCACAGGCTGGTTGAATTGCAATAGAAATAATGTAAAGTTTAATCCCAAAAATGTTCCAGTAGGACTAACCACATCAGTGCTGCCTTACACGCCAGATATGGGAGGCAGGAGTTACACTAAAGGCACATCTGATGCTTCCTCCAAGCTAAATCATTCCTTCACTGCCAAAGTTACAACAGAGGGTCAGTACGTTCTAGCTCTCCCATAGTCTCATTGTGCCACCTTGGGCAAATCCCTTCTACTCTAGTGTGCAGATCTGTAAAATTATTCTATTAACACCTACCTCATCCAGCTACTAGACTTCATGTTAATTCATGCTGAATTCATGTTTCTTGAAGTGCTTTGAGATCCTTAAAGATGCTACAGAAATACAAACTGAAATCTTTTGCAGAGGAAACAGGGACATAGATTATAATAACCTCTGTTCAGAACATCTATTCTAGGTCAATCATCTGAAGTAGAGATATTAACCAAATTCAGATACAGTATAATCTATCTACTTTATTAGCCAGCAAAATGTTAGAAGTCTGCTAATAGCTATAACATGCTAGTTTTACTATTCAACCTCCAGCTTCAACTTCTGCTTAAACCCTATTTCTTTGTTGCTTTTTAAGACTCATCTGAGAGCTTTTGCTCATGTATATGATTGACCTACACCTTTCCCATTACATGGGTTGCTGGATAACTACCTCTGCTTTTGAAATATTCCTGCTGGCCATATTTCAAACATCTACATTCAACATTTAGTGCCAAGTCAACCCCACTCTATGTCTATCTTAGGGCACCACTACACTGGCAAAGTTACAGTGCCGGCAATTACAGCGCCACTCAGAGAGCACAGAAGGGAAACCGTTGTTGTGTGTTCACACTGACAGCTGCCTGCACAATAGGATGTTCATATTTGCAGCACTTACAGCGGTATTCAGAGCGGTGCACTCTGGGCAGCTATCCCACAGAGCAACTCTTTCTCTTCTGCCGCAGAAACTTGTGGGAAAGCAGAGAAGGAGGAGTCACGGGGGTATCCTGGGTCCTGTCCCAATGCTCTGTGATGCATTGCTTTGCATCCCAGCAATCCCCATGCTTCCATCTGCATTTGGCGTCATCTTCAATGGTTTGTGTACTGTGCACCCTGCCTCTTTTGGGCAGCAGGAATGGATCCTGAACTGCTGACCAGTATGCTGCTCACTCTGACCAACACGTCACTAGTGGCAGTGGAGTTATTACTTAAACTACAAAGATAAGAGGAGTGTGATATTGATCTCGCCACGAGTAGTAGCTATGACACGCAATTGCTTGCAGCATTCACAGAGATGCTGACCATAGTGGAATGCCGCTTTTGGGCTTGGGAAACAAGCACTGGGTGGTGAGATCACATCATGATGCATGTCTGGGATGACAAGCAGTGGCTGCAGAACTTTTGCATGAGGAAAGTCACATTCATGGGACTGCATGATGAGCTTGCCCCAGCCCTGAGGTGCAAGGACACAAGAATGAGAGCTGCCCTGTCACTGGAGAAGCACATGGCAATTGCACTGTGGAAGCTGGCTACTCCAGACTGCTACCGATCGGTTGCTAACCAGTTCGGAGTGGGAAAGTCGACCGTTGGACTCGTGTTGATGGAAGTGTGCAGGGCCATTAATCGCATCCTTTTCCAAAAGACTGTGATTCTGGGTAATGTGTGTGACATTGTGGATGGCTTTGCACAAATGGGCTTTCCTAATTGCAGAGGGGGGATAGATGGCATGCACATTCCAATTCTGGTACCAGACCACCTAGCCACTGAGTACATTAATCGCAAGGGGTATTTCTCAGTGGTTCCCCAGGCGCTTGTGGATCACCGTGGGCATTTCACAGACATTAATGCAGCCTGGTCCAGAAAGTGCTTGATGCACACATCTTTCAGAACACTGGCCTGTTCAAGATGTTGCAAGCAGGGATTTTCTTCCCGGACCAGAAGATCACTGTGGGGGAAATCAAAATGTCCACTGTGATCCTGGGAGACCCCACCTACCCTTTAATGCCATGGTTTATGAAGCCATACATGAGGCAACTTGACAGCAGGAAGGAATGGTTCAACAACAGGCTGATCAAGTGCAGACTGTTGAGTGTGCATTTGGCCATTTAAAAGCCTGCTGATGATGCCTGTATGGGAAGCTGGACCTTGTTGATGACAATATTCCTATGCCTAGAACCGTATGCTGTACGCTCCATAATATTTGTGAAGGGAAGGGTGAAAGCTTCACTCAGGGCTGGACCACAGAGGCTCAGTGCCTGAAGGCTAAGTTTGAACAGCCAGAAACCAAGGCTATTAGAGGGGTGCAGCACAACGCCATAAGGATCAGGGATGCCTCGATGCAGCAATCTGAAGCTGAAAGCGACTAATATTTGTTGCTATGCTCGGGACTGCAATGCATGTAATGCTAGGAGGTGATTGGTGCACATGATGCAAGAAGGGGGCTTAACATAATTGTATGTTGCTTTGCAGTATTCTTTTTGCTTTCACTTAATAGAATAAAGATTGCTTTCAAACCAACACAATTATTTTATGAAAAGACAACCACCAGAGAAGAGAGTCAAATGAAAAATTCATCAGCAGGGAGGGGGATGGGAGAAGGGGGAAAAGAAGGTTTCAAGAGGAGGAGAGGTTCTGGGACAGCTACAGATTTGTGTATGTCCAGGGATCATACCCAACCTTCTTCTTTGGAGAACAATGCAGCGGGTGCTATACTTCAGCAGGGCCAAACTGCAAAGGGATGGGTGTTGAGTGCAGTGGGCAGTGGGAGTCCACACTGCTGGACTGTGAGGAGGGAGGAGTGGAATGCTGCGGATAGAGAGTGGAGCCAGGAGGTTGATAACAGTGTGTTGGCAGTGTGTGGGGAGAGCATAGGAAAGAGTTTTTTGACAGCGGCTGCAGAGGAGGGCGGGTGCAGAGCTGCTTGGTTTGAAGAGCTAGTATCTCCTGGATCGTGTCCACTTGGCGCTCCATAATGTTTAAGAGCCACTCCGTGGCTTCTTTTTGGTGTGCCGCGTTCTCCTTTCGGTCCCTCTTCTCGCTATCCCACCACTCCTTCAATTCCTGTTTCTCAGCAGCGGAGTGCATCATAACCTCAGGGAGAAAGTGCTCCTTAGTTCTTCATGGCCACTTTCTAATTCTGCACAGCCGTTCTGCTGCTGATAACAAAGAGGGAGGCTGAGCTCCCAAGGTCAGCTATGTGAAGTTTAAATACAACATTTTATAGAAGCAGTATTGTTTGCAACACAGACAACACTGATTCAGTGCTTTAAAACATAGCCAGTACTCACACACCTGCTCACTAACCGGCTGACCCCAGGCAAGTACACATGAGCCACTAGACCTCCAAAATGGTGAATAGCCACAGGGCCAGGGTAAATCACTCTTTCCGGACCCTGCTGTACATTGGGTACGTGGCTCTTGGGAGAGAGCCAGCACTGTAGGAGGGCTTGATAATCATTCCTGTCCCCACACTTTCCACAGGATGTGATCATTATGGAAGGTATCTTGCTGCTGAGGATGAACAGGGAATCCAGGGAGGATCTTCTCCAAGCCTGCGGCTTCTGCCCTGGCCCCTATGCGGCTCACCTGTGTGCAGCAATGGTCCGTCCCGTCCCCCAACCCATGACGGCAAAGTAGCGTGGGAAAGTTACCATTAATGGGGCAAGAAACAAAGCAGCTCTGCCAAGGAACCTGCAGTAGCGGATTGTCTAGTATCTCCAAGAGAGTTTCCAGGAGATCTTGGAGGGAGATTCCCATGAAGTGAGGGAGTCTATCAACAGCCTGTACTGATGCTCAGACTAGACATGCAGTGAGAGACAAGCCTGCTTTCTGCAACCTACCCCCAACAACTCACTTCAGCGAGTCCCAAAATCAGATCCACTTACCAGAGGCCTCCTCTCCTGTTTGCACTTCGCCAAAATCCGACTGATGTGATTGGCTAGGCTCCTCTGAGGTAGAAAAGAGCTCCTGACTGCATGCATCTCTGACCTCCAACTCATCCTCTGCCTCTGGATCCCCCTCCCTGTCTTCGTCCAAGATTTCTTCCTTCTGGCTCAGTCCACTCTCAACTGGCATGCGAGCCAACGAAGTATCCACAGGGACCTTCGCAGTGGAGGTGGGGTCACAACCAAATATCACGTCCAGCTCTTTGTAGAACTGGCAGCTCGTGGGTGCAGCACCAGAGCGGCAGTTTGCCTCCCATGCCTTGGGTTAGGCATTGCGCAATTCCTTCACTTTGATCCTGCACTGCAACTTGTCCCGGTCATGGCCCCTTTCTGTCATGCATTGTGAAATCTAGCCGTAGGTATCATAATTCCTACAGCTGGAGCACAGCTGGGACTGGACAGCCTCCTCTCCCCAAATGCTGATGAGGTCCAGTAGCTCGGCATTGATCCAAGTGGCAGGTCGCCTGGTGCGTGGAGCAGGCATGGGCACCTAGAAAGATGCACTGAGACCACTGCACGCATCACTGAGAAAATAGGAAGGGGACTTTCCATTTTCTGAAGGAATTTACAGAGTGGAGTTGACGGTTGGTCACCTGAGGGCAGGGCAATAGAGTTCAAACTGATGACCAGAGAGGTGAGAATAGGCATTGTTGGACACCTCCTGGAGGCCAGTTGCACCACTGTAACCACCACAGTGTCTATACTGACACTGCAGCGCTGTAGCCCCGGCACAGAAAGCTGTAAGCCTCTTGTCA
This sequence comes from Chelonoidis abingdonii, assembly GCF_003597395.2. Lineage (NCBI taxonomy): Eukaryota > Metazoa > Chordata > Testudines > Testudinidae > Chelonoidis > Chelonoidis abingdonii. The sequence continues at coordinate 92,861,469 of NC_133772.1, forward strand.
GGGTAGTTTTTTTAGAGCGCTACAGCTGCCCAGTTTCTGCGCACTAAGTGGCTTGACAGTGTGTACACCTTGGGCTACAGCGCAGAAAGCTGCATTATTGCACAGGAACTTGCCAGTGTAGACAAGGCTTTAGTCGGTTTGAGATCACTCCCCGTATCTCTAAGAGAATACATTTTAATTCAGAAATGTTAGGTTTGCAAAGGATGCATTAGTTGCACTCATCACTTAAAGATTTGTATATACAATTACATTTCAAGGGGCTTTTGTACACATCTTTTGTCTGTTCTGGAAACTGCTACATAAGATCTACGTAAAACCTATGTTCTTTATATGAAGTTTTGGTCCTTGCAGCAAATATTTTCTCCTCCATTGCAACTAAGGAGTTCTCAGTCTCAGCTTGGAGCCCTGAGAATCCCTTTGCTTTCGTTTTACCCTCTCCCTTCCTTTCTTCCTCAACTCCCATCCAAGCAGCCAACTATAAAGTCTAAATCCTGGAATACGGCAGACACTCCAGGGTCCATTACTTTAGCAGAATACTGGTTGTTGCATGGTCAAGTTCTAACCTAAACTGCGCCAAGACAAACAAAAAGACTCTCTGGCACCTTCATGTATTGTCAGATTCCATAGACACAGTATGTGCATATAGGTTATACAGAGTATGTCTGGATGTTGTCCCCAGTTGGTATGGCCAAGAATCGAGTACGCATATTCATGAGCATTGCATTCGGCTGAGCGGGACAAGACTGAATGCACCAATGCTAGTTGTTGATTAGCTATGAGGTTGTTGCAATCACTGTTTAATGCCTTTAGTTGCTCCTTCCCCCAATAGGCAAAGTATTCTTCCTTTGTAGCAATTCTGGACCCTGTTGGCCTACTGTGGGAAGAGAGGCTAGGTACAGGAATTGAACCAGTATCTCCTTCAGGACAATGCAGAGCACTACCACTAATCCCCCTTGGATTCTCTTCAGGTAAATATTTATATTACAAGAACATAATCAGGTTCAGAATAAATCACATTTGAAAACACCTGTGGCAGCACTGAAAATGTCATCAGTGTGAGTTATAAATGGGGACACCTGCAACATGTTCTGCTGATCTAGAATTTCTCATTGTGGCTAATTTGTGGCTAACTAAATACTAATTTAGTTAGGAGAGTGATAAAGTGTTTCACGTAATAAGTACATAACCATTTTTTAAAATTCATGTTAATTTGTATATCCTCAGTAGCACTGAATATTATAAAAATGTATTCACAAAAATTGGTTTAAATTAAAAACATGTATGAGCCTCAGTGGTATTTGTGACACTTTTAAATTTGTTTGTCACTGGCATTCATAACAACTGAGAGATTGTTTTGTTCTGCAGAATGTTCATGGGAAGTGAAAATCTGGCAAATAATCATGGATTACATCCAAGCATTGAGCAAAGATTCCCTCTAGAAATATTTGGGTGGCCATCTTGAAAATTATTTTTGAAATTTGGCAGTACTGATTTTAAAAATGTGTATGTTAAAGTTGGGAAATTTCCCCAGTGACAGTCACAATCCAGATACTTTTCTCAGGCTACCCTGTAAACATAGTCCTAGGGCTAGTTTAGGTATTTTAGGTTCCAAAGTCCCTGTAAAATTAGGCCTTGTCTACACTGCCACTTTACAGTGTTGAAACGTTCTCATTCAGGGGTGTGAAAAAACATCCCCCTGAGCAATGGAAGTTTCAGTGCTGTAAAATGGCAGTGTAGACAGTGCACCAGCGCAGCACTGGTAGCTAGTCCCTTTGTGGGGGTGGGTTTTCTACAGTGCTGGGAGAGAGCTGGTGCCATGACTACACAGCCATGTTAAGGTTGGTAGTGGAGACATACACAGATATATAAAGTAAGGGTATTTAGATTGCCAGTAAAATATACAAAAAGATATTTATCTGTTACTTTAGGGCTCCAATTTTCAAGAGTGGCCTCTAAATTTGTGCACACCAATTTTCCATACCCACTTTTGCATGCACAAGAACTCTGATTTGTGCATGCTAATTACATTTGTGTGCCTAAATTGGGCAATTTACTGTAGCAGTTAAAGCTCAGGAAAGACTGTTCACACAAAGAGGTACTTCCTGCCACTGTCTACTCTGAGGGCATGACCCAAAGTCCATTGAAATCAATGGGAGTATTTCCATTGACACTTCAGTAAGCATTAAAACAGGGATCTCTAGTTTAAGATGGATGGGACAGGGAGGAAATCTGTCTCTATGAGCTCAATGGGACTGTCCATGTGCTTAATATTAAACATGTGCTCATCTTTCCTAGCTCAAGGCCAGGGCCACCATCTTGAAGAATCAGCTCCTAATCAGGTCTCACTGAAGTCAATGGGAAGACCACTACTGATTTTAATGAGCTGGCCCCAGGTAACAAGAAAATAGTACAAGGCTGTTAGGTCTTAAGTGTAGATAATTTGGATACTAAAAATAACTGAACTGCACGTGTAACCTATTGATTAGTGTGTCTGATCCACAGAGGATGCAAGTCTGCTATAGTCCCCAGTTGTTTAGCGCAAAATATAGAGACTTTTTTTTTGTCTGGAGATTCCTTGTTCAACATGTCAGCCAACACACACACACAAACTGAAGGGTTGGGGCCTGGAAAGCAAACTATGCCCACAATGTGGGAGGCTGGGTTGAGCTCCCATCCCCCTTTGAAAAATATGACCTGTTCAACCATTCTTTCTATGCATATGCAATGTTAACTGGATCAAGCACAGATTACAGAGTGGAATTCATTCTCGTTCAACTAATTAAAAAGGCAACAGAGGGTAATAAAAACAAAAAACTGCATATTAGGAGGCACTGTGTATCAGAGAAAGGAAAGTCTGAAAACTAGAAGATTGTCAATAAGACAACACAGATGCTACAGACAGTCTAACTTAGCCAGATTCTGAGGGGAAAAGCTATTAAATCCACAGCAATCAAATTGCCATTATTCGCTTATAAAAAAACTGATGAGTCTCCTGAACCTGCTTTATATTTTTGCTTTCTAGTTTAGAAGATGCTACATTGTCAGAATGAAAACACCTTTATATATATTCGTTGCAGTAGTATCTATAAAGAAACATTTCTGTCTCTAGTGAATTCACCGCAGTGGGGATAACAAATTCCCCACAAGTTCGTTCCTGATTCTTAAAACAGCTTTTAGTTGATCCAAAGAACAAAAAAATCTTTTAAAAAACTCTGACCTATAATGATTTCCTTGAAGGAGCTCCATGCAATTGTGCTTTCCAGATAGCCAGTGTTAGAGTTTCAGATCATTTTTCTGCCATCATAGACCATGAAAGATATTAGGAATTTTTTATTTGAGTTTTTGTATCAAATCTTTTATTTTCCCCTTCCCCTCAATGATTTTGGGGCTTTTTTGATGCTATTAGGGGTGTGGAAAGAAAAACATTAGAGGGGTACTGGCATGCAATTCTAAAGCAAACAACCTGCACAGTCAACAAAAATATACCTGGGTGTCTCTTGCTTGGAGATTTTAGTGATACCTGAACACACATGTATCAGATTCCAGGAGCTAATGCTCACATTGCTTTGATTTTTCACATTGGTGTTGCTTTCTCCTTGATTCTAAGTCACCTGCTGATGTTATTGGAGGATGGCTACTTACAAATATGGCTGTTCGCTCTCCTATGGGGCTCAGTTCTGCAAGGTGCTGATAAGCATTCTGACCTCAAAGCAGCATAGCACCGAAGAAGGTGCTTAGCTTTAAACACATAAGTAGTCCCATTAAAGTCAATGGGATTGAGCCCATGGCCATCATAATATATTTTAAAATGTGACTTTACTGCTAATGAAACTTTCAAGACCGATAGCCCTAGAGACTCAGAACCAGATCCAAGCCAGATTTCAGCCATTTTACAGGGCTCCAGAGGCACAAAACAATCTGAGAGATGGGGAACTCACCCTGAGCATTACTACAACATGGGAAAACCTCAGGGCCGCCATAGTGGCTCCTACACCAGCCCTTCTGGCCTAGGGTGACCAGGGTTCTGGTTTTCAACTGGAACACCCAATTGAAAAGCGATCCTGGTGGCTCCAGTCAGCACCACTGACTGGGCCATTGACTGTCTGGCTGGTGGCACTGCGCAGCTGGACTGGCAGGCTCCCTGAAATTCTCTGCGCAGCTCTCAGGAGGCAGCTGGCATTTCCCCCCCCCCCCAGCTTCTATGCATAGGGGCAGCCAGGGGGCTCTGCCTGCTGCCCCCACCCCAAGAGCCACCCCTGCAGCTCCCATTGGCCAGGAATCTCAGCCAATGGGAGCTGCGGGAGTGATGCCTGCAGACAAGGCAGCGCGCAGACCTTCCTGGCTATCCCTCTGCATAGGAGCTGGAGGAGGGTCAAGCCGCTGCTTCCAGGAGCAGCCTGAGTTAAGAGCCTCCCAGAGCCTGCACCCCTCATCCTCTCCTGGGCCCAAACCCCCTGCCCCAGCCCTGATTCCCCCCTGCTGCCCTCCAAACCCCTTAAGTCCCAGCCTAGAGCACCCGCCTACACCCCAAATCTCTCATCCTCAGTCTGGAGTACCCTCCTATACTCCAAATCCCTCATTCCCAGCCCCACCTCATAGCCCATACCCTCAGCCACAGCCCTCACCTTTCTCCTCCCACACACGTACTCAAACCTGTGCCCCAGCCCAGAGCCCCTCCTGCACCCTGAACCCTCCCATTTCTGGCCTCACCCCGGAACCCACACCCCCAGCCCAGAGCCCATACCTTCTCCCACACCCCAAACCCCTACCTCAGTCCAGAGCCCTCTCCTACATCCCAAACCCCTAATTTCTGGCCCTACCCCAGAGCCCAAACCCGCAGCTGAAGCCCTCACGCACTCCTGCATCCCAATCCAGTGCCTCAGCCTGGAGCCCCATCCCACACTCTGAACGCCTCATTTCTGGTCCCACCCCAGAGTCCACATCCCCAGTCAGAGCTCTCACACCAGCCTCCTGATCCAGCCCAGTGAAAATGAGCGAGTGAGTGAGGGTGAGGAGTACGAGCGACTGAGGCGGGGGGATGGAGTGAGCAGGGGTGGGACCTCAGCCAAGGGGCAGGGCATGGGTGTTGGGTTTTGTGTGAGTAGAAAGTTGGCAACCCTCTTCTGGCCCCCAGCATAAAGGGTGTGCCTGAGAGAAAGGGGATGTGGCATAGTGTCTCTACAGGCAAGCTGTTGGCATTGCCCAGCACAAAATAGGGCATGATGGTGGTGATTTATTATTTGTATTACTGTTGTACCCAGAGGCCCTGGTGAGGATCCAGCACACCATAGAGAGGATGAAGGAGGGGAGGCAAGAGTAACAACAGGAGCACAGGGAACAGGCATAAACCAACTGTGGGAATAATTTGCAGATTTTGAGGTTATGTTTATACATTTTACACACACACACACACACACACACACACACACACACACACACACACTTAATGAAACTCTGCCACCCATCCGTTTGTGGGCATCATGGTTGAGGTGGGTTTGAGACTGAACTTGAAGAAGGGCAGAGCAGCTCTGAAACTGCCCTGCTTTATGCCAGGGAACAGCCTGGTGGTCCCAGGCTCAGTAGGTTGCAGGGAGGAGGGAAAGGTAGTATAGAAGTGGCTTAATGCCCCTACACATCCCAAGTTGCACCATGCACAACCCAGGACATGGACTTGAAATCATCTTTATTTTATCCACAGAACATGTGCAGATTGAACAATAGAAGTGCAAGCTTCTCCGCAGTGCTCCACTAATACATCATACTTCTGGGACAACAGGACAACTGCTAGGGCAAGGGAGGAGCTCAGTCCCCATGGCCCATTCAGTCTTTGGCTTCTCTTCTGAGACTGCTAAGTAGGGTGCCATTTCTGGCAGTGGTTTCAGTGATCCAAACAACTGTTTACAAGGAAATGATCTGGGGTCACCAAAGAGTCGTGAGATGTAACACATTTCAATCCCATTTTTGCCCTGGACCATGTTTGAAATTAGCCGTGAAAAGCTCTGTCCCATTTCTATTCCTCTGAGCCACTGCGCACATACCCCTTTTATTACATTTGTGTAATTGTGTCTCTGATGTTCACTTGAGAGGTATTTCTCAAGTCCTGTTATTATTTACTTTAACTACTGGACTGCCTCATTTTTCGTAGTAGTTTTAATTGAGAAGGATGATCAGTATTTAATTAAAGGACACTTTTCCAAGTTTACCACAATTTATATTCCCTAGAAATAGTATTCTTTCCTTCTAATTACTCTAGCTCTTTAAAGACCTGCAAAAGGCCTAAAATAAAAGCTGGCACCAAAAACAAAAATGTAGAGAGAATTTTGTCAAATAAGGGAAATCTCGCATGGAACATAATGCTGGTGCTGGAAATTAATTATACAGATTTCCAGTAGGTTTAAAATATGTCAAGTAATAGAGTAAGTGATGGTATCTACCTTCTATACTGTCCCTCTGACTGACTGCAGTTGTCAGTGCTCCCCTGCCTTCTTGCCACGAGTATGCTCCTGATGGGTCCATCTGCAAAATATTCTATTATAAAGGAAATAAAAAGATTACTGGGGCAGAAATCATGTAGGTGTTCCAAGCACACCCAACAAGGAAATACCCTGAACATCTCTGCTTTTCTGAAATCTCAGCTGCCTTATGTCATCATTCTGCCCTGGCTTATTTCTAACCAGTCTTCAAGTGAATAGGATACTTGGAAGCGGCCCTGGATTAATGCTTAAGAGTATTCATTCAATCTCCCCCAAACAGACTCTTCCTGACACTAAGGTTGGCAGTAATTACTATGTCTTAACTATGGGCACACAGTGGAATCAAACTGGCAAGCAACAGCATCCAAACAGACATCAGGCTCCCTACCAGAAAGCTGGGCACAAGATCCCTTCCCTGGGCAATCTCACCCAACGGCCTCACGCCGCCATACACAACATGACTGTGCACAGAACCTTGTCTCGGGGCAGTATTCCCTCCCTCACCACACACAAGCTGGGGAAAAAGAAGTGGCAAAGAAGAAAGACTCTGATATTACCCCAGAGAAAGAAGACTACAAAGCTGTCTCTCAGGATGTCCTTTTTTAGCCTGTTTCATCCATCTGAACTCTAGCTACTGTAATTGCCAATTATACTAACTTCTTTGGATCCAAACTGTTTTTGCTCATAAGAGTACATTTTCCTTACTGTGTCCAAGAGCAAAATTGGATCTGTTTGCAGATATTTGTGTGTGCAGAGATCAAATCCACAGACAGAAAAAACAGAATGCTCCTGCACTTCGCTCTGTTTCCAGGCTCAGTGAGTGTATTCCATAATGGCCCTGGCACCTTGAAAAAGTGCAGCAGAGCATGTCGTCTCATCCAGGATTATAATTTATGAAAAGGCAGCAATCAACCACATCCCACAGCATACATTTCCCAGCCTGTCTTCTGTTGTAGGAGAGCTTTCAGCTTTTAGGTTTTTTTTCTTTTGGTTGTGAAATACTTTTCCTAAAAGCATATTTTGTATTTTAGAGGTAAAGTACCATTACTTACTAGTTCTTCTTTGAGAGTTATCTCTGTGCATTCAAAACCTATTTTTTTCCATATTGAAATGAGGATATGGGATATTAAAACAGACTGTCCCCTCAAAAGCCCCCCTGCTGCTGGGACTGAGAGATCTCTAGGGTTTACTGGCCCCTCCACAAACAGTTGTCAGCACAGCTAAAAGCTAAGTCAGGTGTAATTCAGATGCGTGCTTTACAAATATGTATTCTCAAGATCTTCATTTCATCACATTATAGTCTCAAATTAAGAATCTTATGTTATGAGCATCACAAAAATCTTTTAGACATATGCTCCCAGGGTAGGGACCATCTTCATTCTGCAGAGCACCAAGCACCCTGCCAGTGTTTAAAAAACACAAAATACAATTAATAAACAAAAATTATGAGCTGGTCTCTGTTTGCTGAATTTCATTTTCTCTCTGAATCCTACCATGCCATCACCCTAGTATCTAAATCCTGGTACCGAGCATTTGAATTAGCAGTGTAGTTAGCCAGTATTGTTCACCGTTTGCCCAGGCTGAAGGGACGCTCTAGGGTTAAAAGTCTTTCCCTGTTTGTGGCTTCAGGCCAAAGAAGATGGTTTCTATTGGTTGATTTAAATTTCCAGCCTGAAAAGGGAGTGTCAGACAAGGGCTCAAATCTCTCTCAGTATTATGATCTTCTAACCTCCCCAGGCTTTCAAATCATCTCATCACACCCAGTTTCATATGTGGGGGAAGCTCATGCTGGACCCTCTTGCCCACTTCCTCCTATAGCAGCACCCAAAGGGGTCTTACCTTGAGAAGATCTGTGAGAAGTCTCTTTTCTGGATTGACTTTGGCCACTGCTTCTCTCTGACTGCAGGCTGCTGCTTGTCTTAGATTAGGGAAACATCCCTCGCTTCAGGCAAAAATTCTCAGCAATTTCATCTCAAAGCTTCTTCAGAAAGATCCTGGTTCAGTGTCTCACACACACGCTAACACACATCATCCTTGCAGCTGCTTACTCACCAGCACTAGCCTGATGCCAGCTGCTGTGGAGGAGTATATGAAAGTACCAGACGCCCCCTCTCCCTGGCAATAAGCAGAGGTGTTTGAAGTATATAAGGAAGTTATAAAGTCCCCACATTGGAGCATGGATGATATCACAGTGACAAATTCCATTAAAGTCTTGCAGCTAAAACTGATTGGATCCCATTGTAGATGTGTGCTCCTCTTAAGGTTTGTATTACAATGAGTAGACATTTTCTGGGACTCCCTTATATTATGTGCTGATTCTGTGATCTCAGAAGAGAGGATGGGAGTAGCGGCTGGGTGACATTTTGTGTATCAGAAGGAGAATATTTTAATCAAGATTCACGGATATAAAGATTATTCACACATCTCCATTCAGCTAAGCCTTGAAATCAGAGATGGCTGGCTTCTGCTCCACTCCAAGTGGAGGAGGGTTAATTGGTGGAACATGACCTCACACTTCTAGAATATGTGATTATAGAATCCATTGCCTTGCATATTGGAAAAGTGGAGAACGTGAGCACTCGTAGCTTGCTCTTCTGAAACAGAGAATGGGGCTCCATTACCCTCCTTGGGCAGATGGTGGGTTTCTTTTCATTTCACTAAATGCTCCTGGGTTCTTATTTCCAGGGAAAGACATCATGGACATCAGCTCTTGTGTAACTGTTCTGCATCTGACCCCAGCAATTTTTAAAATCAGACACGCAATATGGAGTTGACATTTCAGGAAGTTGAATTTCAGCAATGAAGCTTGGAATGTCACAAACCTGCAATATAAGGAAGGGATACTTTCCCAGGGTCTTAGACACCATGGCCCAGATCCTCCACTGATGTAAAGCAGAACAGCTCCATTGAAGTAACTGGGGAGATATTAATTTGCACCAACCTGTAGATCTGCTTTCACATTTCAGTTGAAGCCACTACAATCCCGCTATAGGAGGCCCAGTTCAAACCCAACACAATCCAATTCTCTAAACAAGGCTCCAGGTAGAACAACTTCTACTTAGAGCAATTACTCTAACAATCAAGGTAAAACCAGTAGACCTGTGACTGGGGCAATCACATATTTTCCACAGGTAGGTTTACAAAGAAACCTTTCAGTTCTGTTATGTGTCAGACATATTAGTTCTTCCTGGACAAAACTCAAAGCAAAAACTATTTTTAATAAAAATGTTGCTGCCAAGAGAAAGACTATGATTAATTTTCTTGACATTAAGGTTTGGTTTTATTTCCTCACCTGTATAACCACAAGCTCATATTTTCAGGAACATGAGGGAACAATAAAGCTTGCTGCTAATTCTGTCTCACTGGGGTCTGGGGAAAAAATATAAGCTGCGGGCCAAAAGGTAAGAACAAACAACAACTAAAGAGAGAGAAAGAGAAAATAACTCAGGAGTGAGTCAGTCTGGATCCTGCTGCTTAGTCACCTGTAGTGTTTTTCTCCAGGCCACTGGAGATAGAAAAATAAGATGTCCACCCACCTGCTTCTTTTGACAGGGATAGTTATAAAAGGAAGAGTGACTGGGCAAGCAGAGTTCTAAAATGCACCCACAGATGCAAGCTTCCCAGAGGATTAGAGCTGAGAGAAGCCCATTTTCTCCCATCCACATCCCCTCCTGCCGCCCCCTGTTCTGTTTTATTTTCAATTAGAACATCCTGAATCAACCTGTTCATTTAGAGCTTTAAGTTTCTCAAATAGTGCCTGGAAATTTTGACATCGTATGGAGTTGCCATGGAGAAGGAGGGTGATGTCAGTGACACAAAAAGCACTAAATTTACAAATACGACAGGAACAGAGCTATTTATAAAGATCTGCTTTTTTCCCCTTCTGTGCGGGAGTGGAGGAGGAAGGGCAGGCAGCAGTTCCATTCTACATGTTCCTGTCAGCAAATCTCAGAAATGAATTTTCTCATCAAAAAAATGCTCCAAGTCCCTGAAACTGCTGAAGGCTGTCAGATTTCGGACTTCACTCATTCTACATTGCTGGATTTAGCTTCCCAGCTCACATCTGCTTTCACGTCCTAAATAGAGGTCAGATCGTATTTTATATTTATCCAGTATTTTTCACCTAAAAGATCCATACAGCACCACTAAAATGTAGCCACCTCTGAGCGAGGGGCAAGAGCTAAATAGCGCACTGCATGTTACACAACAGTGAAGAGAAAGGAAATTTCTGAGAAGGCCACTAGGGTAAACATCTTCTCTTATCCAAAAGCGTCACGGGATCTTTATAATCTTTTCATTTATAAAGCAATTCTCCACCCTAACCTATTTGTGTGAGGTACTATCCAATATTTATATAAACCAATAGCAAATTAAAACAATATTTAAAAAATAGAGAGAGAGGATCCAAATACCAGGATGCCAGGGAGAAAAGGATGGGAGGGTAATACATTTGGGGCATGATGGAGTTCATTTTAAAGGACGCTGAGGTGCGTGGGAAGGTATAAGAGATAATTTGAAAACAGGAAAATGGAAGGAGGGGCTAAGACAGATGTCAAGGGGCTGAGATTTATATACCTCAGGCTTACAACAAAAGTGCAATCGCCTGCCAGCTGCATATGTAACATGATGGTGGGATCTCTAAAAGTTGGGCATTGTCTGAGCAAGGATACTGACCAGGATATCAAGATCTTAAATTTAGCCTTGAATAATATGCACTCAAAGCAGATTGGAGCTTTGATTTTAAGGTCTCAAAGTTGTAGTGGGGAAACACTGCATGGAACTTAATAATGAATACAACAGTAACATTCAAACTCATGCAGACAGAAAAGTTAATGCTAGAGAATCTCTCTGCATCTCCACCCCTCCAGACCAATGATCAAAATCCTGAACACCTAAATTTACATGAGAAAATTCTTCCATATGTATATATAATCATACTTACTTTTTCACTCACACACACACACCCCTCCACCTCTTTGGTGGGGGGAGGAGGAGGAGGTGACAGTCCCATCCCAACTTAGGGATACAATTCAACCTCCCAAAGAAAAAAAGCACTTGATCTAATGAGCAGGTGCTCTCCATTAAATGTCAATCTAAATTAAGTGTTTCCAGTTGTTCAGTGATTTGTTCCATTATGTAACATTTATACACAGGGAATGGATGAATTTTAGAAGTCAATTCCAATAAATGAATGAAATCAACTTAATTTCAGGGCCCTGGGATAAAGTGTACAAAACTGGGGTGGCCTGGCCTGAAGGTCATTCATATACCTTTAGTCACAAAAAAAAGCCATGCTCCAATACCAACACAAGAAAAAGGTGCTACAGAAGGTAACAGAACTTTAAACCTTGGAATTTCTTCTCTGGATATTAAGTAACATCACAAGCAAAACACATGGCTGGTTGTGAAATGTCACTGAATGTGCTGCACATGCAGGACTGGCTCCAGGCCACAGCACGCCAAGCGGATGCTTAGGGCGGCACGCCGCAGGGGGTGCTCTGCCGGTTGCTGGGAGGGCGGCAGGCAGCTGCAGTGGAGCTGCCGCAGACACGCCTGCGGCAGCTCCACCAGAGCCACGGGACCAGCTGACCATCCGCAGAAACGCCTGCGGGAGGTCCACCGGAGCCGCGGGACCAGCAAGCGGCAGAGCGCCCCCTGCGGCGTGCCGCCGTGCTTGGGGCGGCGAAATTGCTAGAGCCGGCCCTGTGCACATGGTAATTGTTCAGTGGTTCTGTAGTGTTAGGAGCCGCAGAAACCAAGTGTCCAGAGGAGGACTAGAAAATGAGCATATACTTATCGCTTTTTATCCACAGAGGTTGAAGCACTTCACAAAGGTGGGTAAGCATGATTATTCCAGTTTCACATGTAAGAAAACCAAGAGATTTAATGACTTGTCCAATGCCGCCCAGAGACAAAGTTGGTAAAAGAACCAAGGTTTCCCAATTCCTCATCCAATACCCTATCCATTGGACTATGTTGCCTGCCAATAATAAGAGTTTAACTCAACTGCATGTGCTGCAGACATTATGTGGGCTTGTCCGAAACACTCCACTTGCCACAACTCTGATATCCAATGAGAGCTCTTACAACCAATGAAACATCAAGGTGATTCTGGGTGAACATTTTCCCAACTCTTGTTGCCTGATCATATGAAGAGGATATGACACGGCTTCTAGCTACTTCTTAAAGTTGATTTTTTCAAATTAAAATTTCGTGTGTGTCATTTATACCACAGGTTCAATCCAGAGAAATCCCCGCCCCTAAGAGCTTACAATGGAAGTGTGTCTGGAATGTACCCTAGTATTGTCTGTTGCATAGTAGTCTGTCTGTGCTTCAGGTAACAGGTTTATTCCTTTACTAAAAAAAGAGCATGGCCCTTTATCTCAAGCACTGTTGGACTAATACAAAGCAGCCAAAACGGAGTATGTTCTAGACACAAAGCAAGTGTAAGCTCTTAGGGCAGGGCTTTGCCTTCCTTTGTTTGGAAACCACCTGCAGTAGTATTCACAATGTGCTATCTAAATAATGAATAGATTATAAGAATAAAAGATACATGCTATACGAACAATGGACTAGATTTTTCGTTTTGGCACAGCTCTAAGTGAGGGATGGCACATAAGCTGCACCACCCCAGGAAGCATTGTGACTCAGATATGTACCTTTGAGTCCAGATCCTTTTTGTTCTAGGCTAGCAGAAGGTAATAATTTGCTGCTAACCTGTTCCAGCAGCGGATTACGATACCCCTCTGTATCAGCTCAGAAGTGGTGGGTGGAGCCAAGGCACTGCAAGTTACAACCTATTCCAATATTCAGATCAAAACTTAAAGCCAACTACACACTGAGTGCTCAAGGACAGGTATGGAAGCTAAAACAAGGTCACAGAAAAACATGCAAGACCCTTTTAGCCGTGGAAGAAGGTTCATGGTGTTTTAAAGGTTGCAAAACACCATTTCTTCCAGTGGAATATGACAGCTCTTATGACCAGTTCATAATATTATTCAGAGATCCAGTTATATTTGAGACTATGGAAGCATACAGAAAGAGGAAGTTCCTTCTCTTCTTGCAACTGAATGAATGAGAAGGGATGGCTTGTTCCTTGGAAGGTAGTAGTATGGAGAAAGAAAAGCCATAGAAAGTTAATTGGCTTCAGGTTTAACCCAGTTATAACAGGGATAATCAGAGCAGCACTGCTCTGTGCTGATGCTACAAAGCACTAAGGGTACCGCTGCTCATACAATGGCCTGGGGCTATGGGGTTCTGTGACTAGAGAGGTCAGTGTGGGGCACTGTGGGATAGCTGCTGGAAGACAGTTAGGGCACCATAACTAACAGCGTCTACACTCACACTGCATCAACCTAAATACATTAACCATGACGTTACTATGTGGGAACAGCGGGGTGGTTACAGCATTGGGAGACCAATTTGAGTGTTGGCACCTACACAGCTAGGTTGATGTAAGCTGCCTTGTGTTGACCTAATTGTACAGTGTAGGCCAGATCTTAGTGTTGTTACATAGAGTGCTACACACCAAACACTGGAACTTAGCCCGAAGCCAGTTAGGCATATTTATTATTTGGGAAATCAGCTGCAGTGCTGAGCATAGGTTTAGAATCTTTAGATAGTTGCACAGGCAGGGACAGAAGAGCATTGTATAGGAAGTGAAGCCCCTGCCCCATTTTAAAGTTTTCATAATTTTATAAACTAAAGAAACAATTTGATTTAGGTCCTATGGTTAGATTTTTTTTTTTGGTAATTTTTTAAATAGAATATATTCATAGCAGGGTTTTTTTAAAATGTCAGTGAAAATGTTTTATCGTACCCACACCATGATAGTATAATGAACCAAAACAGAGCAGCGCTAATGCATGAGAACTGGAGGTTACTTACTTGTAACCAGAGTGCTTCGAGATGGGCTCTGCAGCCTAGGCAGCGGAACATTCTTGTAGCAGTGCTTGTTAGAGTGCTCATGCACCCCTCCTGCTCCTTCCTTTGGCATTAGAAACATAGATAGCTGGGTTTGTGATGACCAGGAGAACTGTATGGTGACTTGCCTGCCTGGTGTGAAGGTTGCGGATCTCTCAAGGCCTCTAGACAGACTTATGTGTTGTGCTGGGGAGGAGCCGGTGGTGGTGGTAGATATAGGTACCAATGACATAGAGAAGGATAGGAGAGAGGTCCTGGAAGCCAAATTTAGGCTGCTAGGGAAGCGCCGATACAATCTGAGGGCCAGCTTTATGGACCTTGGCAGGAAAATCTACTCTGCGGGAAGCTCAGCTCAGGGTCCGAATCACAGGCCTCCTGATCGTTATATTCAACACTTGGGAGCAGTGGAAAATTTGCAGAGCTCATCCGCAGGATCCTGGCAAGAGTTTCCAGCTATCTGAGAGGGGAAAAGTTGCGCGGACCTCCCTTCAGCGCTCGTTGGACGCCAGCGACTTGGCGCTAGAACTCTTGCCTCAGGGTAGCTATGACGTATTTCGTCGGCTGCAAGCGTCCGTCTGCCACACTGAGCTGCAGTACACAATACAGACCTACCCTCTTGACTGTAGGTCTTTCTCCCAGCAGACAGACCCTCGCTCGAGTCTGAAAGACAATGCGTGATGTATGCGTTCGCTGGGAATGCAGACGCCGCAGACTCAGAGACGGTCTTCTGTTCCCAGCCCAACGTCTACCCCCACTCGACTAGACAGGACTTCTCCAGAGAGAGCCGGACCTTTCGTAGACGTCGTTGTCCTCAAGGGGTAAACTCGGTCCCACCAAACCACCGGCGGACCGAAACTACTTTGGTGCCTCGAGAGCACCGTCCCAATTCCTCCCAATCCGCTCAGTTCGCCAACACCTCGCTGTTCTTCCTCTGGTCCAGCTAACATCAGACCGCTAGGTTCTCAGCACGTGGATGTGGTCCGTTTCAGTTTTTTCGACCGCTTCCACCCTCCCTCCTCGTCCTCTTCAGGACCCCCTCTCACGAGCAACTCTCCTACAAGGAGTTTCGAAGCCTCGCGTTGGGAGCCATAGGAGGTTCCAGAGACATAGAGCAGAGGGTTCTATTTCAGATACTTCCTATTCCCAGGCAAGAAGCGTCTTGCCATCCTGGATACAGCTCTGCAAGTACATCAAGAAGCTCAAGTTCCGCATGGTGCCTGGGCACCATACTCCTTCTCTCGATCCGAGATTGGTACGTGTCTCGACATGAGGACGCATATTTCATCTCACGATTACCACCGCAGGAGGTTCTTCGCTTTGTGTGAATCGTGTCACATATCAATTTGCGGTTCTTCCTTCGGCCTTCTCGGCCTCGTTTTTCGAGGATTTAATATATGTATCGTAGTCGCCGCCTACTCGTCTTGTCGCATTCATGCTTCCATACCTCGACGACTGGCTGATTCGAGGCTTCGAGCCACGTGACTGCGCATGTAGACTTCATCAAAGATCTGTTCTCCCGTCTAGGTTTAATCATCAATCTAGACAAATCCATCCTGCATCCTACGCAGAAAATAGATTCTGGCGCTGCGGATTCCAATCGAGCAACAGCCAGCTGCCTCCTCAGAGGTTCCGATCTATAGTTTCTCTCGTTCAGGGGCTCCAAGCTCCCCACAACATCTGTCCACACGCCGCCGCTCTCCTCGGTCACATGGCTTGTGCACTTTCGTGACACAAGCACTGAGACTACAATGCGCCTCTGCAAGTCTGGCTCGCCTCGGTCTATCGGCCACGCAGGGAGCCTGGAATGATAATCACAAATCCGTTGCACGTGCTGGGATCCTCAACTGGTGGTTGGACCCGCCCTGGTGTGTGCCGGTCGACTGTTCATCACCTCAACCCTCGCTTCCTAGCAACGACGCTTTCTCTCTGGATGCGCGCACACCTGGGCCATCTGCTACCCAGGTCTTGGTCCTTGCTGGAATCCAGCTCCACATCAATGTCGCGAGTCAGGCGGTCGGTTGGCGTGTCAGGCTTTCACCAACAGCTACAGGGCGTTGTGTTGCCATTTTCACGGACAACAACGCATGTTTACATAAACAAACAAGAGAACACGATCTTCTCTCTTTGCCAAGAGCAATGCAACTGTGGGACTTTTGTATAGCCCAGTCATAGACTTAATAGCTTCCTTCTCCGGGGTCCGGACACCTACGGACGCCTGAGCAGTGTTCCTGACACACGAATGGTTCATCCGTCCAGACATCCTGCTTCTTTTTCGGAGTGGGACTATTTCGAGAGTATGACATTCGCCTCCAAGGCGACTGGAGAGGTAGGTGTTCTGCTCCTGCGGTCGCTCTCGGTCTCTATCGGGCTTTCCTTATTCCGGAGCGTCTCCTTTATGCCTTCCACTCTTTCCCTTACCACAGGGTCCTTCTCAAGCTATGCAGGGACAAGCCAAGCTGATCCTGATCTCGGCAGCCGAGACAGCATTGGTCTCCATGCTGTTCGACTGTCCTAGTGACTCCGATACCACTGGCCTCTACCGGACTTATACGCGGATTCGGCAGCTTCAGCACCGACTCCGTCCTGCACTGACGGCGTGGCTTCTGTGGTTAAACGAGTCGGCGCACGTGCTCCAGCCAGTCGAGTCTTTTGGTGTAGAAACCCCTACACGGCAACTATTCTGCTAAATGGAAGCGGTTCTCTATGGTGGACGCAGCGTTCCTGTTCACGCCGTCCGTCTCTTGTTGTCCTGGACTATTTGTTGTATTCTCAAGGGCCAAGGCTAGCCCTCTCTTCAGTTAGGTTCATCTGGCCGCAATCTCCACTTCCTCCTGTGAGAGTCCGGCACTTTCCCTTTCTACCCAATAGGTTCCGATTCTAAGGATTGAGAGACTCTCCCTCGTAGCCTCCTTCCCCTACATGGGATCTCAACCTGATGCTGTTAGACTCATCGCCCCTTTGACATGACCGCTCATTGGCTCTACTGTCATGGAAGCGACCTTCCTGGTAGCTGTCACTCGGCAGACGGGGACTGCAGCTCGTGCGTGGTATAGACCACCTACACTCTTTCACAAAAAGGTGCAGCTACGCACACCAAGCTTCTTCCGATGGTCTCTGCCTTTTATACACAGAATTTATCTCGGTCTTCTTCGCTGAGCCTCCGCACCCCGGGCCGCAGCTACAACACTGGATGTCCCAGGCTTTACATTCTACCGAGACTAATCTCAGAACACTCGCCCAGTTTATCAGCGTGCGGAGCGTATGAAAGGTCTCCTGTAATTCCAGCGATTCATCATGGGTGAGTCCGTATCGACGTGCATGATTAGCTCACATCCCATTGACGGCTCACCGCCATTTTACTCGGCTAAAGCCTCGTCTGACCGCTTTCTGGACAGTCCCCGTCCAGACTTGCGGCGGCTACCGGTCGTCCGTGCTACCTTTACATGCACTACGCGCTGTTGGCAATTAGAGACGATGGCCTCGCTCAGCGTCTACTTTCACACGCTCACTCCGACCCCACCGCTCGTGTAAGGCTTCGGGATCACCTACTGGAATGGATATGCTGCAAGCACTCGAAGAAGAAGCGTACTACTTTAACTGTTGTTCTTTCGAGATGTGTTGCTCATATCTCCACACCACCCTCCTTCCCCACTGTCGGGTAGCCGGCAGAAGGACGAGAGCGGTCGGCGCCGGCAGGGGTATATATCAGCGCACTCTACGGCGCCACTCAGGGGGGCACCTGCCGCCACGGTGTTGCTAGAGTAGTCTTCACGGTGCACGCGGAAGCGCGCACACCTACTGGATATGATATGAGAAACACATATCGAAGAACACAGTTACAAAGGGTGGACGTCGTTTTTCCTAAGATCTGGCATCTGGATCAGATGCTCAATTGATGTAGGCAGTACTCCATCCTCCTCGTTGGACTCTGAGTTCCACATCCAGTCCTGGGTACTGCTTGCAAACATCTCGGATTAGATACTGCAGAATACTTGAAGAAAGCTAGAGGTTGCTTATTGTAACCAGAGTTCTTTAAGATGAGTCTGCTTTCCACTCCACAGGATGAGCTGTGCCTGAGATCTGTGTTGAATTATGGAAGTGTGAAAGAATGTCCGGATGTAGGTCTCATATTTGCATAGGCGCAGCGCAAGGAGCCAGCAAGGGCCGAGGAATGGTTTTTGGAATTCTGGATCCCAATTCTTCATGTTGGTAGGTAGATAAGGTTTGCACCTGTTGTGTGAAAAGAACTACGGGACTGCTTGTGACAGATAGTTCTCATATAATTAAGGACACTTGCTGCACAGGGACTGGGTTCGAAACCAGTGAATGAGAAGGGTTGGGGACAGATTTGGCCGGTGGATGCGTCTCCTTGTGAGCAGACCAGTTCCACCCCTTCTCCACTGTGGAATGTCAGAGTTGATGTTTTATCTTAAGACTGATACGTTCTTCAGGAATCACTTGTGGTAATGGTGCATTAGTCACGGGCGCTCCACCTTCTATGTCTGAATCACACAGAGCTGATCACAAAAAGCAAATACTGAGCTGGGACCTGAGTGCTGTGCTAACTAGTGGGGGAGCTGAGCTATACTGTGGAAACAAGCAGTGTGGAGTGAGCAGTTTGGGGGATGGCTGGAGCGGCCATTGGGACAGTGTGGCAGAGTGGTGCGAGCAGAGTGAGCTGTGGGATGGTGGAGCGCCACGACGAGCAGAGCTGAGCAGTTTGCGGACAACGGAGCGCTCATGAGGCAGCTGTGGAGCGAGCGTTGTGAGGACGGCCGGGGAGCAGAATGGACGCTGGTAAGCGAGCAGTTCGTGGAGAAGCGCGAAGCAGACCCACAGGAGGCGAGGCAGTTGCCGGACCCGTAAGTTCCTTTCACCCGGCTGGGGGATGCTCTACAGAAGACTCTTGAATTCGGAGTGTCATTGCAGAGACTTTTTGGTTGTTGGCTCTTGAGTGATTGGACTTTAGACCCTGAAGGAAAGGACGTTGACAATGTACTTGGGGTCGTTATGGTTGTGTTATACTCTGTTTGTGGTGTTTCTCCAATGGAATGCCGCATTGATCCTTCTTTATTAAAGGTTTTTCTACACTCAGACTCCATGCTTGCGGGAGGGATATTGCTCCTAGGCGCAGGGGGGTTGGTATGTAAGTGTCCCAGGTCACTGGGTGGGGCTCGAGCGGTTATGCATGTGTTATTGAACGCGAACCCGGCAGTCTGACCTGGCTTTGCTGCACTCAGAGGGCAGAAGGTTAAATTTTGGTATTCAGCATTCTCTAAAATCCTGACTCTGGAAGTGGTGAAAGGAACTGAAGTTAGGAATGATAGCACTCTTATAGCTTGCTGCAGGGCATCAGGAACACCAAAGAACATAGAATGCCATAGGGTCAGACAGAGTCCATTAGCCAGTATCTGGCTACCTCGTGGCCAATGCCAGATGCCGCAGGAGTGAACTAACAGGCTGAGCATGTCTCTTTCTGCCATCCCATCTCATCTTGAAAAACAGGCTAGGGCCCATCTTAACCCTCCTGGCTATTAGCATTTATGGACTTACCACCATTGATTATCAGTTCTCTTTACGTGTTTAGTCTGCTTTCAGCTCCTCGTAAGAGTCACAGTTGTGCTCGCTGATGAAAGGAACTTCCTTTGTTTGTTTTAACTGTGCCATTAATTTCATTTGGACCCTAGTTCTTTATTTGTGAATAAAGATAACTTTTTTTATCCCTTCTCCACATCCTCATGATTTTATATACCTCTTCATTCCCCCTAGGCTCCTCTTTTTCCAGCTGATAGAGTTCTGTCTTTTAATCTTTCCATATCGGACCATCTCAAAGCTACTCTTTTAGTTGCCTTATTTGAACTTTGTCTTGACGTGCTCTCCTTTTTGTCTATTTTTGTTGAGGGAGTATACCTGCCACCTGGACAGTGTTTGACCTACAGCATTGAGAGCTCAGCAAGAAGCAATGCTTTTGGAAGCTTGCAAGACGGGATGCGTGATCCTCAACCCTCTCCTTCTCACTGCCCCCCTCCTGACATCGTTTGTCTCTTGCTTTCTGTTGCTTGTCACACAGCACTGTGCTGTGGACCTCTCATCATAAGCCTTCGAGATTTTTTCAAGTGCTTGTGCATTTCAGTCTCGTAACAGGAGCTCTATAGAACAGTTTGCCTCCCATACAGCGATCGAATCCAGTATCTCCGTTGTCATGCTGCGAGCTCTTTTGGTTTGGGACTGCTCGCACCGTTGCTATCAGAGGCTCACCCTGGCAACAGGAATGAAATTCAAAACAAAAGTTGCAGGCTTTTCTGTCTACCTGCCGATGATCGAGTTCAGATTGCTTTCCAGACGCTGTCCAGTGGTACACTGTGGATACTCACACCGAGGCAGTACCGACGTTTGTGCGCACACTAACCTAATTCACATGGCATACTTGCTTATCAGGAAAACTCCTTCGCTGCAGGGAGGAGTACGAAACGTTAAGAGGACCCTTAATCGAATAAAGCCTTGGTGTGTGGATGGTTGCAGGTTAAAATTGGTTTAACTCTGCTAAGTCTTTTAAGCGTAAGTAATAGCAGGTTCAAAATGTCCCCAGTTCCACGCGGCAGGCAGGTAGCACGCAAGCTCAGAGTCATCAGTGGATGAGATGAGTGTAGAGGGAGGGGTTTACATCATGAGATGGGGAAACTTTAGGATAAGGAGCCTATACAGAGAGATGGCACCTAGCCAAAAGTGAACTTCGCACTGCTTTGGCACAACATAAAAGATTGAGAGCGTTTTTTAGAACTAGGGAGATGAGGAGAAGCGACTGCTGCAGAGAGCATGTGGATGGACCGAGATCTCTTAGACGCAGGTTTAATGAGAGAGAATCTACCAGTTATAGTCGATAGAGGATGGAAGAAGGATATGTAAGAGCATAATGTAAACAGTCCCAAAAAAAGATATACATATAGAAGGGCAGACAATAAACAGGGACAATTTTAAAGTGCTACCAAATCTAGACGTCTAAAATAATGATGGTGAACAAGAGTGCCTGTGTAAAGAGGATATTGAAAATAGCATCACAGAAACCTGCGTGGACTGAGAGAATCAAGAAAATCATTCTAGGGTACAAAATATGAACACAGAACGGTATGGCGTGCGGGGTGGTGCACTATATTGAAAGAAAGGTCAGATTAAAGAAGTAAATCAGAGCAAATCCCTGTTCCATAGGCAACTCTATGATAGAGGATATCATGCCTAAATAAAAATAAAATAAGGACTATATCAACTACCTACCAGAAGTATAGTGATGAAATCTAAGGACTTGAGAGGCATCAAATTAAAACAATATATGGGGGATCTCATTATCCCATATTGGCTGGAATTTACTTCAGACAAATGGAGAGGAAAATTTTCGATACTTTAATGCGTTCTGGAGCGCTGTAACGGATCCGGAGAAGGCAATTCAGTCCTGAGTGGAGTCCAGCTGGTCCAAAAGATATAGCAGGACAATGAAACAGTGACATCATAACAATATTCAACATCCCTTGGTGCAAGAACACGCTCAACAGCCCACACATGTGACTTAAATTTAAGGTGGGAACTGCACAAATAGCAGTTATTAAAACGGAGTTAAAGTACAGGACTAAGCGAATCCTGCAGCTGCATGGGCGATTTTTAAAGACATAATAAATCGCCAGTTCAACGTTATCCCACATATCAGAACACAGTAAAAGAACTAAAAAAGAGCCACCATGCTTAACAACATGTCAAAAGAGCGTGAGATGATAACAAGACTTCTTAAAGTGAAGCAAATCCTAGGGAGGCAATAGAAGGAGAAATCACTGCAATCAAATGCAGAGTGTATAAGAAAAGCCAAAGAGAGTTTGAAGAACGGTTCTGGCCAAAATTCCAAGGTAGATAACAAAATGTTTTTAGACATCAGAAGCAGGAAGCCTGTACAACAACCAGTGGGGACCGGATGATGAGATACAAACGAGCACTTAAAGAACGATAGTATGTGACATACTAGGGTCTTGGCTCAGTCAGGCTGAAAAGTTAGGGAGATCCCAGAACTAGCTGCTTTGTAGGTGACAACTGAGACGTCACCAGACTGAGAGTACTAGAGGAGTGTTTTGAATTATGAAATTCACATAACGATCACCGGGACCAGATGGATTACACAGAGTTGAAGCAACTCAATGTGAGTTGCCAGACCTATATACTAAGGTATGACCTTCTCAGTGTTAATAGAGCTTTGGTACCATATGACTGAAAGTAGCTAATGTAAACCAATATTAAAGAGTCTAGAGTGAATCCGGCATTACAGCATCTACGTCAGTACCGGGCAAATCATCCAAACCAAAAAGTTAAGAATAATTGTCAGACACCATAAAAAACAAACGTTGGGCATATCACACTTTCTGAAGGGGAAATCGGCTTACTAATCTTTTAAGAGTTGAAGGGGTCAACATGTGGACAAGGGGATCCAGTGTATGTCTAGATTTCTAGAAGCCTGTTGACAAGGCCCTACCAAGCTGTTAGTAATAAGCGGTCATGGATAAAGCGAAGGCCATTCATGATGAAACTGGTTGAAAAGACAGGACAAGGATAGGAATAAGGAAAATTCTCAGACAATGGAGCGGGTAACTAGTGGATTCCCACGTTCAGTCTAGACCATCGCTATCAATATTCTTCATAAATGATTGGAGACAGGGATAAAGTGAGGTGCCAAGTTGCAGTGATGACTAACTGGGCAAGATGTTAGGACCAAGCAGACTGTGAAACTTCATAAGATCTCACAAATTAGTATTGGGCAACAAAAGGCAAATGAAATTTATGTGTATAATGTAAGAGTAAACGCAATTGGAAATGATCCCCAAGATACTCAACTATAGGACTAGTTAGTCAACGAAGTCAAGGAAAAGATCTGGAAGCATCGTGGGACAGTTCTGAGACGATGTCCAGGCAGTGTGCAAAGGCAGTCAAAAAGCAACAGGTGATTGTGGATACTATTAAAAAGGGATAAGAAAAGACTGAATAATTTGCCCTTATATAAATCCATGCGCCCACCTGACTACCTGTGTACAATGAGTGGCTCTCACTCAAAGTATACTGCCTAGAAAAGGTCGAAAGGGCAACAATAAGTAGAGGTTTGGAGAGTCATATGGAAAGATTAAAGACAGGGACTCTTCAGCTGGAAAAGAGGAGCTAAGAGGGCGGGATTGATAGAGGTATTAAATCATGAGTGATGTAGGGAAAAGGGATAACAAAGTTATTACTATTCCAAAGTAAAGCATAGGCAGTACACAATAGAAATTAATGAGGCAGCAGTTTGAAAAAAACAAAAGGAGTTCTTTCTCACTCAGCGTACAGTACTTGTGGAACTCTTACGAGGAGCTGGAAAGCCTAGGACTAAACAGCGTTAACAGATGAACTGAATAAATTCAATGGGTGGGTTAGATCCATTTGGCTAAGCCAGCGGATGTAAGGACGGGTCCTAGCCTCTGTTTTCAGAGAAATGGAGATGGATGGCAGAAGAGAACATACATTGCCCTGTAGCTTCACTCCTTGGGGCTTGGATGGCCATCGGATGTACCAGCATACTGTGCTAGATGGCACTCTGTCTGACCGGATGCATTCTTATGTTCCTTTGGTGTTCTGCTGCTAGACCCTGCGCACTATAAGAGGTCGCTATCACCCTAACACACTCAGTTCCTTTCACCCTATCCTCAGAGTCGGATTTAGAGAATGTGAATACCAAAATTTACATTCGCCCTCTATGCAGCGTAGCAAAGGCAGGTCAGTCTACGGGTTCCGTTCTATAACACCATGCCATAACCTGCCGAGCCCCCACAGTGACCTGGGCAACTTACTATACCACAACCCGCCGCGCTCTAGGAGCAAACTTCCCTCCCGCAGCAGGAGTATGAGTGAGAAAAACCTTTTAAATGAAAGGAAGGAATCAATGCGCGTACCATTTGAGAAACCACAACAGAGTAAAACAACCATAACGAACTCAGAGTGTTTTACATTTGGGGCAACTTCCTTTCCCCTTCAGGGGTCTTTAAGTTCCAATCACTCATAGTTCAACAACCCAAGTCTGTCTGCGATGCACCCGAATTCCAGAGTCTTCTGAGAGTCCATCGCCCCATCTGGGAAGAGGAACTTTACTTGGCCGGCCAACTGCCTGCCGTTCGTTGGGTGTCTGCTTCTGCCTCTCCCACGAACTGCTCGCTTACCAGCCGTCTCATTCGCTCCTACTCGGCCTGTCACTCACAAACGCTCGCTCCACGAGCTGCCTCATGAGCTGCTCGCTTGTCTGACTGTCAGCTGCTGCTTGTGGGCGGCTCACATCCCACAGCTACTCTGCTCTTCCACCTCTGTCCCCATCAGCTGTTCCCAGTCCGCTCCAGCCATCCCCACAAACCTCACTCCACCAGCTGGTTTCCACAAGTATGCTTCAGCTCCCCCACTAGTTAGCAAGACTCAGTCTCCCAAGCTCAGTATTTAGCTCTTTGTGATTCAGCTTGTGATTTCGAACATAGTAGGGAGCCCCCATGATAGTGCACATTAGCCAAATGAGATTCGCCCTCAGAACTGTTCAGGTCTTAAGGGATAAAAAAACACCTGACATCACAGTGGAGCGAAGAGGGGTGAACGGCTTCTGCCCAGCTCACAGGCATCTGCAACCTCGCCATCACTGGTCTTCGAAACCAGTCCCTCACCTGCATGTCTTAATTCACTATGGACATTGTCGAAGCAGTCCGACTTGTCGACAAGTCAGCGTCACTTTACTACTTCCTACACATGAGAATGTCCTCGTCCATAACCATTCCGTGTCCCTTGTCTTCACATAGCGGGCAGCCTATGAATCAGTCACCCAACATGGATGCATCTCGCACAATTCCATATTCCCATCCGGTCTTAGTGGCCTGAGGCGCTGCTGGAGTGCAATATTGGCAGACTACATTGTGAATTCTGTTCACACTTATAACCAACCAAGTAACACTCCCTTAGTCTATGCGTTCGAAGAATCTGTTCATAACTCTTGTTTCTCGTATTGCATTACTCTCGAGAGGTTGGCAAGGGGCCCAGTACCTCAGGGGGACCTGGATGTGGAACTCAGAGTCTAATGGAAGGGATTGGAGTATGCCCTACCAATTGATGCATCTGATCCAGTGCCAGATCTTAGGGGAGGAAAAGGACGTGTTATCCACCCCTTTGTACTGTGTTCTTCGAGTGTGTTGGTCATACATTCCAGTAGGTGTGCGCGGCGCGCGTGCAACGTTCGTAGGAACTTTACCTAGCACACTCGGGCCGCAGGTGCCCCCCTGGAGTGGCGCGGTATGTGCGCCTGAATATACCCTGCCGGCCCGACGACCTCAGTTCTTTTGCCGGCTACCGACAGGTGGAAGGAGGTGGTGTGGATGGATATGAGCAACACATCTCGAAGAACAACATTATAAAGTGAGTAACCGTCTTTCTTCTTCGATGCTTGCTCATATCCATTCCAGTAGGTGATCCCAAGCCTTACCTAGCGGTGGGTCGGAGTGAGCGTTGTGGGAAGTAAGACCGCTGAGCCGAGGCAGCATCGTCTCTAGATTGCTCACACAGGCGTAGTGCGATTCAAGGTGCACGGGACGACGGTAGCCGCCCGTATGTGCTGACGGGGCCTGTCCAGGAACGGCGCGAGGCTTTAGCCGAGTAGAAATGGCGTAGACGTCAATTGGGATGTGAGCTAATCTAGCACGTCGGTACGGACGTCACCCATGATGAAATCCGCTGGGAGTTAGGAGACCTTCTCTACGCTCCCATGCATATGAATAAATGGGGCGAGTGTTGAGGTTTAGTCCTGGTGATGTGAATGAAGAGCCGGGCGACATCCAGGGTGTTGTAGTGTGGTCCCGGCGATGCGTGAGTCTTAGGAAGAAGACCGTAGAAATGTTTGTTATATGAAAGCAGAAGACACTCGGAAGGAGCTGGGTGGTCGTAGTTGACCTTCTGTTGAAAGATGGTGTAAGTGGTCTACTACCACGCACGGACTCAGACTCCCGCTCGCCGAGTGTAGCTACCAGGTGTCTTCCATGACAGGTGAGCATGAGCAGTGGCTAATGGCTCAAGGGGGCATGGTTAGACAGCATCAGGTTGAGATCATGTAGGGAGGAGGCTTACGCGGGTAGAGTCTCTCCATCCTTAAGGAATCTGGAACTATTGGTGAGAAAGGTGAAGTGCCGACTTCCAGGATGGAAGGTGGAGATTGCGGCCGGATGAACCCTAATGAGGAGGCTGAGCCTTGGCCCTTGAGATACAACAAATGTCCGGACACAGAGACTGGACGGCGTTGGAACAGGGAACGCTGGTCCACCTAAAGAACCGCTTCCCCACTTAGCGAGAAGTTGCCGTGTAGGGCGTTCTACCCAAAAGACCTGTGAACGTGGCTGGAGCACTGGCGCTCAGCATCGTTTAACCGACAGAAGGCCACGCCGTCAGTGCAGGACGAGGTCCGGGTGCTGAAGCCTGGCCGAGTCCTGCGTTATAAGGTCCGGGTAGGGGCGAGTATCGAGTCACTAGGACAGTCGAACAGCATGGAGTACAATGCTGTTGCCATGCGGAGCATCAGGATCAGCTTGGCCTTGTCCTGCATAGCTTGAGCAGGACCCTGTGGACTAAGGGGAAGAGTGGAAGCATAAAGGAGACGCCCTTTCCGGGAATGAGGAAGCGTCGAGAGAGGAGCCCGTGAGAGCGACCTGCAGGGAGCAGAAACTGACGCTTCTGTTCTCCTTGAGGCGAATAGTCTATCTGGGGAAAGCCCACTTCCGGAAACAGAAGCAGAGATTCTGGACGGAGGACATTCGTGTGTCAGGACGACTGGTCAGGCGTCCGAGTGTGTCCGGACCCCGGTAGGAAGGAAGCTATTAAGTCTATTGACTGGGCTTACAAAAGTCCACAGTTGCATTGCTCTTGGAAGAAGGAGAGATCGTGTTCCTCTTGTTTGTTTATGTATACATGCGTTGTGTTGTCCGTGAAAATGGCCAACACAACGCCTGTAGACTGTTGTGAAAGGACCCTGACACGCAACCGCCCCTAGCTCGGACATGTGTGGCTGGATCCAGCAAGACCAAGCCTTGGGTAGCAAGTGGCCCAGAGTGCTGCCGCATCAGAGGGAAGCGTCCGTGTAGGGACAGCGAGGGTTGAGGTGATGGAACAGTCGACCGGCACACACCAGGCGGCGTCAACCAGTTGAGGGATCCCAGCACGTGCACGGTATTGTGATTTCATGTCCAGGGCTCCTGCGTAGGCCATGACCGAGGCGAGCCAGACTTGCAGAGGGGCATGTGTAGTCTAGTGCTTTGTCCGAAAAGTGCACACAGCCATGTGACCGAGGAAGCGACGCGGTGGTGAAGATGTGTGGGAAGGCTTGGAGCCCCTGCGAGAGAACTAAGATCGGAACCCTTGAGAGGCAGCTGGCTGTTGCTCGATTGGGATATCGCAGCGCCTGTTAATTCTATTTTCTGCGTAGATGCAGGATGGATTTTTCTAGATTGATGATTAAACCTAGACGGGAAGCAATTTTGATGAAGTCTACATGCGCAGCTCACGTGCCTCGGAAGCCCTTCGAATCAGCCGATCGTCGAGGTATGGAAGCTGAATGCGACAAGACGAGGTAGGCGGCGACTACCGCATACACTTCGTAAACTCGAGGGGGGAGAGCCGAAGGGAAGAACCGCAAAATTGATAGTGATGACGATTCACCACAAGCGAAGAAACCTCCTGTGGGTGGGTAAATCGTGTATGAAAATTGCGTCCTCATGTCGAGCAGCGTACCAATCTCCGGGATCGAGAGGAGGAATTGTGTCCAGGTACCATGCGGAACTTGAGCTTCTTGATGTATTGTTCGAGTAGTAGGTCAGGATGGCCGAGACGCTTTTGCCTTGGGAATTAGGAAGTATCTGAAATAGAACCCTCTGCTCTACGTCTCTGGAACTCTCTATGCGCCCAGCGAGTGCTTCGAAACTTCCTGTAGGGGAGTGCTCGTGAGAGGGTCCCTGAAGAGGGACGAGGAGGGAGGTGGGAAGCGCGGCTTCGAATAAATTGAAGCGGTAGCAGCATCTTCAGCCGTGCTGAGAACCTAGCGGTCTGTGTTGCTGGGACCAGGAGGAGAAAGCAGCGAGGGTGTTGGCGAACTGAGCGGATCCTGGGGGAATTGGGTACGGTGCTCTCGAGTGCACCTTCAAAGTTAGTTTCGGTCCGCGCGGTGTTGGTGGGACCGGGTTCCTACCCCTTGAGGACAGATGCGTTCTACAGAAGGTCCGGCTTTCCTGGAGAAGTCTGTCTCATGTCAGTGGGGGTAGACCGTTGGGCTGGGAACAGAGCCGTCTCTGAGTCTGCGGCGTCTGCATTCCCAGCGAACGCATAATCACGCGATTGACTTTCAGCTCTGGAGGCGAGGGTCTGTTCTGGGAGAAGAGACCTGACAGTCAAAGGGTAGGTCTGTTGTGTGTACTGCAGCTCAGAGGTGGCAGACGGACGCTGCTTCAGCCACGAAATATCGTCTCAATGCTACCCTGAGGCAAGGTTTAGCCGCAAGTCCCTGGCGTCCACACGAGGCTAAGGGAGGTCCGCGCACCTTTTCCCCCTCTCCAGGATAGCTGAGAGAACTCTTGCCAGGAGTCCGGCGGATGAGCTTGCGAATTTCCCACTGCTCCCAAGTGTTTAATTTACGACTCGGAGGGCCTGTTGATTCGCGACCCTGAGCTGAGGCTTCCGGCAGAGTAGATTTTCCTGCCAGAAGTCCGATAAAGCCTGGCCTCCACAGATTGTATGGCTCGTGCCTGGATGGAACGAATGAAGGGGAGCGCCACCCTTGTTGGGGCCTCCGCTGAGAGGATACTGACCACTGGGTCATCCACCTCAGGAACTTCCTCCACGGGTAAGTTTATGTTCAAGGCCACCCAGCGGTAAGAAGGAACTGAGGAGCGGTCGGGCCGGCAGGGGTATATATCAGGCGCCATACCGGCGCCACTCCAGGGGGCGCCCTGCCAGCCCACCGAGTGTTGCTAGGGTAAAAGTCTCCGACGAACGTGCACGCGGCGCGCGCACACCTACTGGAATGGATATGAGCAAGCACTCGAAGAAGAACAGTATGTTGTAAGGATATGACTAGAACTCTATGTGGCAGCCTTACATCTCAACTATTGGAACACATCTAAAGCATGCTAAAGAAAAGATAGTTACGTGTTTTGTAACTAGCGTTCTTTGAGATGTGTTGCTTATGTCCATTCCGTTGTAGGTTTGGGTGCAGGAGCCATCTATTGTACATCAGATTCCTTTCCAACAGAAGAAAGGAGTAGGACGGCTTCTGCACCCAAACCTACAATGGAATAGACATAAGCAAGCACTCGAAGAAGTTGTCCTTACATCAACTGAGTGTGTTCTGATTCCAGAAAGAGGAGGAACAGATGCAGTCTTATACCCCTGTTCAATACACTGTCTAGCCCATGTACATGGAAATAGCATGACCTTTGTGGTAGCCAGCACAGAAAATAAAACTTTTAGGGGACTTTAAAAACTCTTTATTCCTATGTCATTTTGATTCTCCGTTATAAGCGTGAGGTCAAGGAAAGAAAAACAGCAAATTAATCGTTCGATTAATATGAAATTCCTATGCCACCTTGGGAAGGAATTTAGGTTAGGCCAAAGGACTTTATCTCTGTGAAACACAGCGAAGGGTGGGTCTGCCATAAGGGTCTCGCTCACTCACCTGGCTGACAGAATGGCTATTACAAAGGCAGTTTTAATAGATGAATGAAAAACAACAATCTGGCATGGTCTCTGAAGGACTGTGTCATGAGCTGTGTTGAAACTAAACTGAGGTCCTATGATGCATCCGGGGCCTTTATTGGGGGATATGTATTAATCAGAGCTTTCATACATTTAACTGTACCATGTGCAAAGAAATTAATATCTATTAGCACCTGATGCACCACTATTGCTGCTAGGTGTACTCTCAGAGTACAAGCAGCAAAGAGTCCTGTGGCACCTTATAGACTAACAGAAGTATTGGAGCAAAAGCTTTCGTGGGTGAATACCCACTTCGTCGGATGCAGAGTAGAGAAACTCAAAATCTTTTACTGAAGTAAGTATTGAAGAACACAGTGGATTGGTGCTTGTACTGCATCTATGCTCTTGTTGCTTATCCACTTCACAAATGTAGACCATTGAAGATCATAACATTTTCTCAATGACTTTTTAAAGGTGCATCAGGTTCTGATTAATGAAAAATTTTGCATTCTTCAGCTAAAGTCCTGGAGCCCAAGGAGCTAGGTATAGTGAAAGAGGGTCTATATGATACATTTTTCTATCCTGTTGAGATAATAGGTCTGGTAGCACTGGAAGAAGTTTGTATACTCCCTTGGCACGATGAATATCTGTATATCACTGTCATTTTTTTAAAAAAATCACCCTCTGTAAGGGGGTTGGGGGGAAAGCATAGACAGCCTCCTTCCCCAGTTTAGCAAAGCATCCAGTGTGGACTGAGTGTCTGTCCTCTTGAGTAAAAATAGACACACATTCTGTGTGGTTGTGAAGAGTTCTATGTCCAGAAAGCCACACAGAATGGAAGTGTTTTATATCATTGCCTCCTTTAGAGACTATATATGTAATTGTATGAGATCTCTGATGAAATGATCTATGTTGGCCTTGCCTGCTAGATGCAAGACAATTGGGATGATAGTGTAGTAGATACACTAATCCCATAGCTATTGCTTCCTTGCACAGCTGGGATGAGTGAGCTTGTCCCTGCTTGTTCAGGTAGTGCCCACTGCAGTCATGTTGTCTCTGACAACCTGCACTGCTTTGTTCTGAAAGTGAAATGGGAAATATTTAAGCTAGACAGACAACTCTCACCTCCAGTACATTCATATGTAGTGCCTTTCTTAGAAAATGTCAATGATCATAAACTGATAGACTGTTCAGATAAACTCTCCATCCATTCTTGGAAGCATACTAGGCTAAGGCATTACTAAGCAGAGGATCGGATCTAAACAGGTTTGGGCCTACGTGCTGTTGTGGTTGGAAGGAAGTGAGATGATGGGGAGTGCTATGCTGACACTCCCTTTTACAGCCACACGCTCAGAATGGAGGGGTAAGAGGTGTCTGTGTCAGAGAGTGTTCTAACAGCACTACTATGTGAAGGCTCCCTTACGTAGGCTGCACATCCCATGAGTGGAAACATACAGAGGACATGCAAACTATCACCACCGTTAAAAGGGCCAGTCTAGTCTGGTTAACTGTAATGAAATAAGAAGTGATGGAATGGATAAGACAGAGTCTGTCTGGGCAAAAATCACACTGGGTAAAAAAGCTACTAGAGCCTCCCCTGAGATAGTGCTTGGGGTGTGCTACAGAC
>NC_133772.1:92895098-92958191 GCF_003597395.2 Chelonoidis abingdonii
CGCTGGGATCGTTTGGATATGAATAGAGACCTTAATGTCTTAACAAAGTAACACTAAGGGAAAGAATGTGACATGGAGACTTCAACTTCCGATATAGCTGGAGACGAGTGCTTCAAAATAATAGGTCAGATTTTTCTGGATGTATAGCGGAAGGATCTTCTCACCAGTAGTTGAAGTACGACAAGAGGGGATCATGTTAGATTGGTTTGTGAGCATGAGACATCGTAGAAAAAGGGTGGTAGGGGACAACTTGGTTCGAGTGATCATGCATGATTCAGTTCAAACTAGATGGAAAGATAAACAAAGGTATTCGGGATTAGTTTTGTTGACTCTCAGGCGTAATTTTAAAGAGTGAAATAGTTAGGAAGTGGATGGGACGAGGTAACTTGCTGGATTTAATGCGGAGGAGGCTGGAATTCTAAGTCGCAGCTGCGGAACTGCGAAGCCTCACCAAGAAAGGGAAAAACCATGGCAGAGTTGTAGGCAGCTGGATAGCAAGCATCTCAGAGAGGGGATAGGAAAAAGAGAAGCTTACAGAGTGGAAGAAAGGGGTAGCAAGGGAAGCTACCTAGTGAGGTAAAACATGTAGGATAAAGTGAGAAGCTAAAGAGTAAACTGGACTTGCAAAGGAATAAACCAATATAAGGTTCTACAGCCAATAAAAGAAGAAAACAAAGAAAGAATGGGCGCTATACACGAGGATGAATGGAGGTTAGATAACCTAGGCATGGCCCAATATCTAAATAATACTGTGCTCATCTTTATAAGACTAGGAGAGAGTTTGGAGATGGAGGATGATAACGGAATGAGGATATGGAGTGGATATTACTGCATCTGAATAGAGCAAACGAACAGCTAATGGACATCGGTGGTGGATTCTCTGCAGCTTGAAGTCTTCAAACCACAATTTTGAGGACTTCAATAACTCAGTCATGTGTTAGGGGTTGTTATAAAAGTGGATGGGTAGGGGTCTGTGGCCTGCTTTGTGCAGGAGGTCAGACTAGATGATCATATTGGTCCCTTCTGACCTACGAGTCTATGAGTCTATAATTGAGTGACGTGAAATGTAAACATACCATGCAATAGCTTAAAAAGTAAATTTTATTATTGTTTTAGCTTTAATCTAAAAATGGGACTAGTAACCCACCTAATTTTTTAAGGTTTTTCTCATTACGTTACTGTAATGCTGCAATTAAGATAGCAAAAATTCAGTGGTGCTGATGAACAGACTGTGCTCTTACGAAAGACAATTATTGTACAGTTTGGTAAATGAAACTCAATAGGTAGGAAATGGAAAAATGAATAAGCAATTAATAGTTAGAGATATAATTTAGAGGAAACTGGAATAATGTCTCTTTATTGAATTCAAAATTGTTTTACCACAGACTCAGAATAAGTACCAGCATTTGTGATATCCAAAATATGTCTCTTTCAAAACAATAGAAAGTGGCCTCTAGTAGATTAATCCAAACAGGGACTCTTTGAGGCCTTGATACTGCTGAGTCTTAAATGTGTGTAAAGTTACACAGGTTCTTAAATCTTTGCAGGATTGAGGCCTGAGAGAACAATGAGCATAGTGGTCGTCTTTGGTTCTTGGCCTGAAATGATTTTACTGATCACCTTCGTATACTTCAAGCTATTCTTATAATTTAGTCAGCTGAATTAAATTAAGTTAGCAATAGATGAAGGTATTTTAATTTTTTTTTTTTTTTTACTCAATAGACTACTGGAGTTACAAGAGTCTATAACCAAGGCTGTAAACAAGAGTGTATACAATTACATCGTTCTGTAAGAGAGACTGTTTTTGCGTGACATGGGACTTTATGCACCAACCCTCACAAAATGCAGCCTTCTTATCCATCAATAGAATTTACACACTAGGCAATGATTTAGGCAACAGGTGAATAGGCACTGAGCCTAGTTTTCTTAACCTTTTTAAAGCTTGTTTGGTAACTAATCTGACTTATATTCCACAATATCAAGCACAGCAACACCTGACAAAGTATCAATCAATAGCTGCATGTTTCTGCTGCTGAATTGCTTCATTCTCTCTTCCTTTTATACTCCTAAACCTACTGAAGGTCTCAAACACCAGTGTTTTTAGAACACTGAGTTTGTGCATATGACAGAGGGTCAGAATTTGCAGCTTTATCAAAATCTCAGTTTTTGGTGTGTGTATTACACACTTGAACTATACCATTTCTTTTCAAACCATGCAACAGATAAGTACTACTAGCTAAACAAGATTTTTTGTTTGTTTTTGAAGTCTTCTGGGATAGGAAGCATTAATTTAGTTTCTGGGGTTGTTGCAGGCTCTCTGAAAAGTTCCATTTCAGCGCTCTTACACTAAAACTGTGTTAGACAAGTTCTAAACTCTTCCACCCTGTTGGCTTAATACAGCTCCCTTTAATCTCTTTTCTCTTCTGCTCCTTAGTAACGGCCAATGTTTTTATTCATTCATACTGAGATCATCAGATGGAAGTCATAAAATACATAACACCATACTGGGATTTTCTGCAATATTTGTATGTTAGCAAGCTAATCTGTTCAACATCATTTCCCCTGGTTGCAAATACAAGGATATAAATCTTGATAGGTCCTAGAAAGGGTGAAAGCAGCACCTTTTAACTCAGTTGCAACTGCCTAAATTTAGGACCAACTCAAACAATAGCTGAGCAGATTCAGAGCACACAGAGTCCAAATCAGTTTTCAAGAAGAAGCAACAGCTGCAAGACAGCTAGCTCAGTGAGATGGTATCAAGATTGTGGCAGTCATGTAGTCTCAAGGACCTTACTAAAGCATCGAAGTTCCAGGAAAGAAAAACCATCCTTGTGGTTTTAAACACTGAAGTCATTTTGTACTCTCTCAAAGCCTTGGCACCAACACTTTAAAGCCTCCTTCAAATCCACTAAAAGAAGAAAGTTTAAGAACTGTTATTGCCTCACAACAACAGCTGGAGATGTTTTGTCCGTGTGGATCCCACTTATGGGGCATATGGGCTTCAGGCACTCTAGATTGGAATCTTTTGAACTGCAGTGTCTATTGGGGCTGTGCCTGCCTCTGCCTGCCCTTGTGTCCTCCCACTAAGGACATAAAGGCTAGAATGGCTCCAACTTAGTTCCCTCATTAATTCAGAATCACTGCAGAGAGGGACTCTGAAGGAACAGGGATGGAGGGTGGGTCATGGGATCCACATGGACAAAATGTCTCAGAGAACCATGATTACTGAGGAGTAAATGTTTTCAGTCTCTGTCCACGTGGATCCCACTTAGGGTGACTAGCTAGCAGTTCCCCAATTAACATGGAAGCTGAGCTACAATTACCTAAATATGGACTGCAAAAGTGCTCTCTTGAATTTGATCTCCGAACTAGTCACCAAATCCAGGGCATAATGCTTGAGAAAGGTATGGTCTGAGCTCCAAGTGGCTGCCCTGCAGAGCTCCGATACAGGAATATTTCTTCAGCATGCTGCAGAAGCTGACTGGGCTCTCATTGAGGGATAGTTGGGAGCACATTGCAACGCACTGAGAGATCTATTTGAAGAACTGCTAGAAAGGGATGGCCTATCCATTCACAACCTTCTCTAATATGACAAACACGATTTCCTGAATGGCCTTGTCCTGCCTAAGTGATAAAGGAAGGCTCTGGAGGCATCTAAAGGAGCTTGGGTTTCTCCAGGTTTGTGTGTGATTTGGAAAAGAAAATAGGGAGTTTGGTTTGAATGGGAAAAAAACAAACGCACACCATCTTGGTGAGGAATTCAGGGGGGGGTCTCAGCATCATCTTATGTGGAAGACAGTTTGAAGGGGGTGGATGTTTGCCATTAGTACTTGAATTTCACAAACTCTCCTGGCTGAGGTGATAAACCATCATGAAGGCAGTTTTGCTTGCAAAATGCAGAAGAGCTGTCATAAGTAGATAGGTAAGGTAAGGGTTAATTTTCTTTTCCTGTAAAGGGGGAACAAAGAGAACCAAACACCTGACCAGAGGACCAATCAGAGAACTGGATTGTTTAAAGTCAGGGGCGGGAATTTGTATACTCGGGGTCTTTGTTGTTTTCTCGGCTATGGGTAAACAAGTTTTCTTCTAACTCCATCTTATCTCAAATATTCTACTAAAAGTCTGTGAGTACAAAGGAAAACAAAGTAATTCGGCTGTGAGGAGCTTTGTGTTGTATGTACAGATGTGGATTGCTGTGTCTTTGTTGTTTTCCTCGGCTGTGAGAAAACAAGCTTTGCTTCTAACTACCTCTGCTTTCAACCCTTCTCCTAAACATCTGTGAGTACAAAAGGAAGCAAAGTAATTCGGCTATGAGGAGCTTTGTGTTGTATTTACATGTATGTGATTGCTGGTCTATTTAAATTGGCTATTTTTTAAATCAGACTGGGTTATTCAGATTTTCTTAAGTAGGAGCCTGTATAAATGTTTATGCAAGTTATTAGTCTGTATTGTCTCTTTTCCTATATAAAGCTTTCTTTTTCAAGACTTGTGGAAGATTCTTTTTCTAGTAAGGCAAAGCCAAGCTGTTGGTATTTTGCATCTCAATTGTCCTGAGGGAATAGAACGCTTATCTCTTGGGAAGCAGAAAAACAGGTTTCTTGGTACGCGCAAGCTAGACCAGGAGGAAGCCTGGGAAGGAGGGGGGAAGGGGTTATCTCTCCTGCTTCTGAGACTCCAAGGGATTGGGAATCTGGGGGTCCCCCCAAGGAAGGGTTGGGGACACAAGAGAGAGGAAAGGGGGGTCAGGCCCTATAAATTCCTGACCTGGTGGCAGCCTATCAGATCTAAGCTGGAGATTTAGCTTAGAGGACTTCATGCTAGTACCTCATATTTGAACTCTAAGGTTCAAATCGAGGAATTTATACTATGACAAGAGCACTTAGGAAAGAGGTCAAAGAAGGACTCCATAAAGGGTCAGGAAGAACTACAGTAAGGTTTCAGGATGGGGGAGGTTCCTGAACTTGGGGGGGGGAGGGGCATCAATTTGTAGAATTTTAAAACAGTCAGATGAGAGAACACTGTATATGTTTGAATAAGAGGGTGGCAAGATGAAATGGCATCTAAACAGAGGCTGATAGAACTGATGGTGAAGCCTGATAGCTAGAGCTGGAGGACGTAATCCAGGATCTTGGGGACAGAAGCTCACAGTGGGTCAAGACCTTATGAAGCCCAGGTGGAAAAATCTCTTCCACTTTGATCTTTATCAGGATCTCCTGAATTTCTGTGGAACAACCCCATGTGGTGTAGCCAAAGCCTCAGTCGTCAGGTGTACAGACATGAAGTTTGGGTGAAGAATTTGTCTTTGATTCTGGTAGAGTAAGTCTTGCAGATTGGGTAGAGAAGTTAGCAGCTGTGTAAAAAAAAAAAAAAAAAAAAAAAAAAAAAAGCCAGAATGCACCCAGGAATTACTTCATGAGAGAACAGCCAGCCTAAATGCTCCTTTAACATCAATTCCTTAATCAGAGATTAGGGCTTCTGCTTCCCCTAGGGCTCTGGCTGATTCCTGCATGCAATATGGTGCAAGTTTATAGTGGACATGTACATAGGCTGCTCCCTGGGGCTGTCTCCCAACCCAGTAGGACAGATTCTAGGCCTGCTGCATTCCTGCAGTATCAACACATGTCCTTTCCCTGACTCTGAAGTCTTTTCAGCAGCATCCCCAACCTATAAAGGAGAAGAGTGGAATTTCTGCTACCAATGAGCACAATGGAAGGGGATACCTTGATAGAAATCTGTCCAACCTCTAACTAATCAGGGCTCTGCAGGTAGGGCTGGCATTAACAGCACTGCTACAGACATGTGGAGTAAGGATTCAGCATGAGAAATCCACTTGTCCTCGCTCTTTCCACCATTGCAAATAATTCCATAGCACTAACCTGTTATGTCAAACACTTACTATATATTGTTGAAAGACTTAGGCAAACAGGGAAGCAGAACAAGAAAGTGATGTGTAAATATATAACTATCATTGGCTAGCAAGGCGAACAGAAAAATGCATTAGTTAACTAGAATTTAATATACAGTAACTCCTCATTTAAAGTTGTAGTTATGTTTCTGAAAAATGCGACTTTAAGCAAAATGATGTAAAGCAAATCCAATTTCCCCATAAGAATTAATGTGAAATGAGGACGGGGGGGGGGGGGAGGGGCGGCGCCGGTTAGGTTTCCAGGGAAATTTTTTTTTGCCAGACAAAATGCATTATATACATTTTAAACAAGCAATTTAATCCAAGTATTAAACAGGCTGGCAGCTCCCCTATGCCCCCAACCCACCGGCAGACCCTGCAGATCAGCACATTCCCTCTGCTCCCCCGCCTCCTACCTGCAGCAATCAGCTGTCTTGCGGCATTCAGAAGGCTGGGGGGAGGAGCGAGGCATGCAACCTCCTCCCTCCCTCGCTTCCTGAAGGCTGCAAACCAGCTGATTGCTGTGGGCAGAAGGCAGGGGAGGGAGGAGGAAGGCTGCGTGCCATGTCCTTGTCCCTTCCCCCAGCTTCCTGAATGCAGCAAACCAGCTGATTGCTGCAGGCAGGATGTGGGAGGTGTAGGAGAGCTGATGGGGGGCTGCCAGCTGTGGACAAAGCAGGCATCCAAACAATGTTATAGCAAAGCATTGCACAACTTTAAACAAGCATGTTCTGTAATGGAGCAGGGACATAACATTCAAATATTAAGCAAGACGACGTTAAGTGGGAGTTACTGTATTTATTGTATAGTAAACTATGGAGCAGACAACTGCAATGGCTAGATTCTCAGGCAGGCTACAACCTACTTTTCTGCAGACAACTCAAGGGAATTTTGCCAATTTTAAGGAATATTTTTGGAGGGCCTTTGAAGAGTCAAAAACATTATTGATTTTCCAAGAAACTCAAACATTAGCATTGCTTCTATCAGCTTATTGTGCAAGACCAGAGACCACACACAAAAAGCGTTCACAATCTGAAATTTTACCACAAATTTACCAGATCCAATGGATGTTTTCTGCTTATGTGACCTTTCATCCAAAAGCCTCAAATCAGTTAAGCCTTACCTCACATATATGGGCCTTGAATGTAGCGGGGAGAGAGGTATGGCGAAATAAGTGTCAGTGACTTAGTCAAGATCATATAGCAAGTCAGTCAGTAGTAGAAATGGAAATAGACCCAGAATCACTTTGAACACTATTTCACTTTCATGTGCAGCATACAGTTCGTAGCTGGAGAACCCAACACATTACATTACTACTCCACGGGAGATTTTTAGACTAGACTAATTTACTTAACTAAGTTAGCATTAAGATAAAAAACAGAATTAAGCAGAGTTGGAATTATTAGATTTTGAGGTCTTCACCTCACAGAGAAGGGTGGGACAGAACGAGGAACGAAGGGGAATGGCTGTGTCAGATTTATATTGCATGCTATTTTCCTAGGGTTATGAGTCAACTTTGCAACTCTAGTTGGAGGCCAATGGCATTAGTCACCAGTTTACACATAATATTGACGTAGTTAGGTAAAAAAAAAAAAAATTGTTCTTGCTGAGTGTTGCCAGACTGATCCACCTCCAATTCAGAGTCCTGAATCTTTGATTTGGACATTTGCCATTTTCCGCTATCTGATCCACTCAAGGTCAAAACATTACTGAGACCTTGGCCTCAGTGCCAGTCAAATGGGTCCTAAGTACTTCCAGTCCACAGGAGTTTGAGGCAGTCATCATAGCACTTTTAACTACTGGTGGTGAAAGACAGAACATGCCGGGATAGGTGCCTCATCAGGACACACAGATCAACAATAGGGTAGGCTCAAAGCAAGAGAGCACCAGTTTTGCCAGTGGTGCTTCGGAAGCTGAGCAAGCCTCATACTTGAAAAGGGATGTGGGGGAGGGAGGGAGACAGACCTAATGGAGCCAAGTGCCAAAGCAATATCTGCAATGTCCAGGGAAGACCAAAATCTCTGAAAAGGAAACCTAACCATGAACTATATTAACTTTTAGATTACTGTAGTCATCTTGCTGGTCATTCTACAAACATGATGAGAAGGAAGTGAGGCTGCTTTATAATAATGTATGAATTCTGTATTTTAACCTGGTAAGTGAGATGTTTACTGTATGTGAGGCATTTCTTCC
The DNA here is from genome assembly GCF_003597395.2 of Chelonoidis abingdonii. Classification (NCBI taxonomy): domain Eukaryota; kingdom Metazoa; phylum Chordata; order Testudines; family Testudinidae; genus Chelonoidis; species Chelonoidis abingdonii. The sequence goes on from NC_133772.1 coordinate 92,903,197, forward strand.
ACTCCAATGATCCATGAATGTTTCTGACTGGAATATCAGTTCGAGTTAAAAAAGCCCTGGGTGGCTTTGAAAGCCACTCAAAGGATAGCCATATGCATCTAGTAAAACCATGAACAATCCCCCAATTAGTCAGAAATGTCACTCAGACTCAGCCCTATGACTCCAGAAACCAAGTCAAATACGTTCTGAAGGCCATTTGGCAGTAAAATTTCATGAGACAGAGTTGCTTACAAAAAACATAGGTTTATTATTTAAACAAACAGTGATTAACAGCAGGTGTACAGAACAGAACAAAAAGACAGGACAAAGATGGAGGAATTCATGAATGTGCTTTAGGTATTAAAACATACATTTAGCAGTCATACATGAGGCTGGTTGGCACAGAACAGTTTGGTAAAGAAAATGGGTAAAACATCTGTACATATCTAGTTAATGCACCAGGTTTAAGAGACATCTAGACATTAACTCATAATAAACATTTAACAAGTTCTGTATAAAGTATTGAAGAAACAGTTGCAACCAATTTCCATGTTTAGCACTGAAAATATATTGCATATTCAGTATTAACACCAAATTCCCCCTGGAATGGATAATAAGGGGCAGCTGGTTGCCCTTCTACATGGGATCAGAGAAAGTTCTCCACGTTGAAAGTTTCTCCCAATTTTGCTAAGGTGCCACAAAACCATTCTTGCACAGAGCTGTTAAAAATGCCACTCATTTCCTCTTTTAGTTCCCTCAGCATAGGCACTGTGGACTTACCATCCGCGTTCAGAATCCTCCTAAAGAATTTATTCCACAAATCACTGTCAACAGTCCTAAAAACACAAAACAGTTTTCAATGAGAACAGCATCCACCCGCATGACAGCTCCATCACGATTCCTGCTTCAATTCAGCTCTGCAAGCCCTGTGGACGCTCGGCAGTCTAAAACAATATTCAGCTTCACTCTCTGATGAGCATGTGTAAAGAATAAGTGAGGGGTGCTGTCAAGCTTGTATATGCAGGCCCTTTACCCTTCACAAATGGACTTACGTGCAGGAACTAGACAGAGACAACCTTAGCATTTCTGTGCATGCCAGTGAAACACTTTCACCACCACCTACCCCAACATAGCTAACACCTATTTACCATTTTACATAAGGCTAGCCAGAGGATTTTGGGAAAGGTTAGCAAGATAATTCCATGACGCATCACCAAACTTGGCAGATCTCTTTCATGGAGACAGGCTGGACGTGGATATTGAAGAACCTTAAAATATTCCCCAACTCTCAGTTATAGGAGCAGCAGAGCCCAGCTAGGTCTCTGTATGATTACTAGCATTTAAAAAAAGAGAGCTTTGCAAGGGACAACTGTCAAAGTAAGCTTGCGGCTTGGCTGCTGCTAGAAACCTCCATTCTGCCTATCTACCAAAACAACGTGTGTGCATTCTATGCAGCCAATTGTTTGTGAAACACTAGCTGTCACAAGTTCCCTGTGGGGTAATTTCCCCATATGTAATATAAATATTAAAAACAAAAGGCTGAGTGACTTTACTAAGGCCAAGAAGGATCAGTGTCAGAGCTGTAATTCAAATAAAGGAATCCTTTGCTCCTCAGTCTTGTGAGGAAATATATATTCTTTTTTCCCCATGAGGCCCCCACAACGTGCAATAAAAATTCAAAGGCCCAGCAGTGGGGGGGGGGGGGGGGGGGGGGGGGGGGGGGGGGGGGGGGTGGCGCGCCCCCCCCTTTTCTTTGGGGGGGGCGGGGGGGGGGGGGGGGGGGAGAGAGAGAGAGAGAGGTGTGTGTGTCCAGGCTCCCAACTTTAGCTCTGAAGGACTCGGTGGGGGGTGGGAATGAACCTCCTCAGAACGTACAGAGTCCCGGTTAAGAACTGCACTAGATAATACTGCCTCAAGTAGGCATTTTTTTCCTTCAAGCTAGAAATTACATTGGCTGTTCAAAGGAGATGGGTCCGCTGCAAGCAGTTGGCTAGAACAGAGTTTATAGCCGCCATATCAGCAGCAGTAGTCTGAACAGCACTACACCACACAACTGTGAATTGATATGGGGTCTTCTAAAACCAAAAAAAGTCCACCCCCAAATTCCCCCCTCCTCCAAAAATAAAAAAATCAACAGGCAGACTGAGCCCAGGAGGTAGGGCTGAGGAGACTAGATAACTTGGGATCTTTAGAGAAAAAAACAAACAACAACAACAACAACAACATATCAGTGGCAAACATTCAACCCTAGTGATCCATTTAACAGGTTTACATGACAACCAATATCAGCCTGGACATTTCCAGTTTGCCAGAATGCCATGGTGGGAAGACAAGGTACACACAATTCTGTGAGCTTTATAGGCCCCAAAGATCAGCTCCAGAACTAGAAATGCAATTGAAATATGCTTTGAATAAGAACAGTACCAACTGTGCTTAACATAAAGGCAGGAGATTTTAGTATGTTAATAGTTAACTCAAGGGATTCTGAAAGATGACAGGAGAATAAATGGTTTCAATCCTGTAACTCCTTATCTAGACAAACACTCTAGCAAAATAATAGGATTCCAGCTTTTCCTATACTTTTGTTACTAAATCAAGTCAGCAAGTTAGGAATTCAAGTTGTCTAAGTTTTCAGAGATTTCTACTTTATGTTTAAATCTCCTCTTTCCTCCAAATCTAAATTCTGCCTCTGGTCCTGGAATTCCAAACATCTCTGTACTTCGAGAAAGTAGCTCTATCAACTCAACATTTTTACCACCAGTCACTCACCCATTTATTCAGCCTAGAATTTTCTTAATCAAAATAGCTCTCACAGTGAATTTTTAAAAGGAAACTAAACTGAGATCTTGCAGAGCCACCGTTCCAGCATTCACCACAAGTTTCATGTAAGAAAGTCATTTTCCCCTTTTACTTCCTACTCCCCTACATCCCAGAGTCCTTTTCCCGGAAAGCAATCCTCTAATTATTTCTCTCAAGTAGGTTCTAAAATCATTTATGGCACCTTTCGTAGACAGGACAGAATTAATAATGTCTTCTTCAAAAAGCCACACAGGAATTACATGCATCACTCCCACAGTGCTCCTGACCCATGCCTGGATGGGCACATGGGACCATACTGAAGACTAACCAATATCCCTCTGCTGAAACTTACTCAATGGAAGTTTCTCCATCTGTGCAATACCTTCTGAGGGCAAAGGGTCCCTGCAGTGGGAAACTGGTGTTGTCAACAGCAGTCTGCAACCATAGAATGTGTTGCATGGCTCAAATAACCAGAGAAAAACGTATGCAGTCTGCATGCAAGAGCAGGACACACTAAAAGCTGAGTCTGTCTTCTCTGGCAGATCCTAATATCCAGACTCACTGCAGATTCCTCACTCCCACACTATGAGCCGCACTTCTGAAGGTATGCTGCTGCTACTGATGTAATGCTTCATGTTAAAAATATAAAATTAGTATAGTTTAGAAAAATATTACTGTAATTCTTGTTTTTGGAAGATACATAAATGCAACAGATCACTTGTCCACAAGTCTCTCTCAGCAGGTCAGATTTAATTAGCTCAAAGACCTGAACTGCCAGAATTTCTGACAGCACAGAGCAAAAGTCAACCTGCAACAATGATTCAGTTGGCAACTCCCTTTGGGTTCCTTCTGAAACAAACATCCAAAGTAGTGAATTCATCTCCAACTGAAGGAGCAGTGGGTGGTATGTGACACCCATAGGTCCACAGTATGCCTCTCTCTTCAGAGAACAAGAATTCCAAGCAATAGTCTCCTACGGAAACTGGCGCAATAAATTGCCACTCAAAAAGAGGTACAATATGAAAACACTAACAATATATATGAAACCAAAAGTGTTTGAAATGTATCAATATATTGACAAATCACTATATACAAAGTAAAGAAAAATAAAATTTTTCTGCTGTACAACTCAACGAAAGGACAGATTTTTTTCAAGGTACACTAAGAGGCATCACAAACAGAATTTAGTTGGCTAGAGGCAACTCCCAACCTGTGAACAGATACTTCAGTACCTGTAGACTAGATGTGAATTAGCACGGGAATACTGCATCTAAGCAATAGTTGTGTAAACGTATGCAGAAACCCAAGAGATAACTGATGCAATGAGCAGAGGATGTACTTTCAGAACAGAGAAAGTGGGCAAATGAAGGAATAGCTGTCTGTCCACAGAAGTGACTTCTCCTGGGCATTATTTTAATGATTAGTTTGGAGAATGAGAGATTAGGAGGGGGAAACTCTTAGTTCACCAAAAATTGTAGCATACTGGTATGAATGGCTACCTCTTGTCATTTTTGGAGTGCCTTTTGAAGATGCCCAGAAAAGGACGCAATCAAGGTATAGCAGAAAAAATCCTTTCTGGATCCATTTTAGTGGAAAAAGTCAAGAATGCCAAGTGGATAGCTGCTTATCAGCAAGATCTGCAGAGGAGATTGTAGAATCTAAGGGAAAAAGGTAGACTTAGCCATCAGGCAATAATTTAAGTATCCACTTTAGTTACAGAAAATGTTGTTCTGTTGCTGCTTAGTTACAAGCAGTGGCAGTAGGGACATTAAGTCTTCTGCCCACCTGTGCCCAATTCTCATTAACAATTTCTAAAGCAGCAGGGAGTTGAGAAAAAGGTAACTGAACTGTTACTGGCGGCTCTACAGAAACAGAGGGAAAAAAACAAATCTTTGGGTCAACCCCACAAATGAGGAGGTCCAAATAAAAAAGAAGCACTGAGCTACGCACTGTGCATGATCTATATTTCCTCAGTGGTGACTAATTCATCTAATTCTTTGAAGGGATTAGCATTCCACTAAAGGTCAGGGGCCAAAGAGTGACAAACTAGAAGTCTGGAGTCCGGGAAACAAACTGTGTGCGTCTAACAGTAACCAGGCCCAAAGTAGGAGGAGCAGGACAAGTCACTGAAAAACACTGGGAAGGGATAATGTGGAAGACTAAAGAAAAACATTATAGACTTTGGTTCAAAATGTTGAGAAATCTCTACTCAAAGACAGTACCTAGGCAGGAAACCATAGCTGATGCAGAAGACTGAAGTGACAGCCTGGGACCAGCTCCAATGTGCATAAGACTGAATGGCTGGCTCAGCAAGTTGGAAACTCCCGTGAAGAATCGAAGGCCTTAGCATAAGCTGCCCCTTTCCCAAGATGCTTGACTACAGGAGATGAGGAGGAAAGCAGGTTCTTGCTCTCTGGAAGTTAACAGGTAAGTGTGCAGACAGCAGCTGCCCACGCAACCTTAATTTTGCCCCTTGTGTGTATGCATGATGCAATCTTTAAATTGCATCATATTATTTCCTGCCCCAACAGGACCCCTGAATCAGTCTCTTTCATCCTGCCCACGCTACAGCACAGCACACAGCACAATGTGAAAAGCTGAAAAACAAAAATGATTACAACACAGAATCATGCCCACTTATTAATGTGTGATCTCTCCCCCTCAGCTCCAAATTTGCCTGCTGACTCAGAGGGAGTGTACCTCATATTAAAAGCACAGAAAAGGGTTATAAAATAAAGTAACAAATTAGGCCATGCTCTAATTTACACACTCTTTCAGCACCTTGGTGAATAAGTTACTAATGTGTGAGGGAGTCTAAACTGTAAGTGGGTGTAAATAGGTGTAAGGGAGTCCAAGAAAGCATCAATGAATCCATCTAATTCTATTACAAACAAAAAATTCAAAACCAAATCCTCAGTATAATGTAACACTACTGTTACCAACTAGAAGCACTGCATTTATGCTCCAGCTTTGACAAAAGCTGCAGCACAGAGGTGAGGGAGAAAGCTAAAGCTGCCTTTACCTACACAGAGATTCCTGATGAAACACTTACTTGGAGAAATTCTGGCTGATTTTCCAGAGGGAATCTTCTTGATAAACCTGGAGGTGCTCTCCAAACAGCATCAAATGCACTATTTCTGCAATACCAACCAAGTCTATCTGAAACCACAACAATCAATATTAGAAAACTGCTTCTGCTAATCTCTGCAGCCATTTCACCATTCCTCCACATCCATTCAATACAGCACAAAAGCATTTTTAATAGCAATCATGCCACTAAAGATGTCCTACAACACCTTCTGCATCCAATAACCCTGTATTGTGGTGTTTGTGAGGAATTAAGCTAAGCAAAGCAATCTACTATAGGAAGCAAAATCCTTGTTTAGCATTTCAGATTGAGACACGGTTTAGCTATTTATAACGAACTCTAGCTGTCAGATGAATGTAGGTACACAACTGCCCCAGATTAACAATGCCAGTTTCTTCAGCTAATGTAGAATACACAGGGTCCAGCAGAAGGGTTTTTGTTGAAGAGTTATGGCTGTTGTGGATCTTATCTAATTAAGCAACATCTTTCACATGTCCAACGACATTCAGCTTAGAATATTAGCTCTCAATCTCCATCTCGGTTCTTCAGATAAGCTAGAGACACTTGTCAAGGGGCACTCATAGCAATTACCCTGGGGTTAATATGTACTTACCTGATAAGGAAGAGAGCACTTGGCTAGGATCTGTTGTCCATACTGGGTCTGAGCTACTGGGAAGCTGTTGAGTAAACTCACTCTAGGCTGCAGCCTCACATCCAGGCTGTAAGAGAAGTCCACTATCTTCAAACCACTGGTAATCTCATTATTAGCAAATGGATCACAGATCCTAAGGAAAGAATTCCAAGGAAACATAAAAGATAAAGAAGCAGTAACATTTCCTTTTATTATCTTGTGCTGCAGGTAAGAATCTTAACCATGTCAATGGCTCCCTCTAATGGTTAGTTAAGGAATGGCTGCTAAAAAAGGCTTAACCCTCATATCATGTGAGTTAAATGATAATATTGGCATCTCCAAGCTTTGCTACGGGGAAAGTTGCTTTACAGAGATAATCCTATCTTGATATAAGTATCACAGCTAGGGGGTCTGAAATAAGAGATGCCGTGAGGAGGAAAATTTAATAGAATGCTTTGAACTTCTTTATCTCATTCTCGCGAAGGATCTCAAAACAATTCAAACATGAATGGGGTATTGGGAAGTTTAATCCATTAGATATAGCCTCTGTTTTACAGTTAGAGAGACAGACACCAACAGTGACAGATTAAGTGATTTACCCAAGGTAAAAATATGTAGCAGTGCCAGGAACAGAATCCAGGTCAAGATCCCCAGTCATTCTCTTTCAATACTTGTACATTGTGGGCCTACTTCATAATTATGAGTGCCTTTTCTTTTTAACTTTAATATTAATGATGTTGTTTTAGCATTAAAAGATGGATCAGTATTTTCCCTCAAATGTCATGGATTACTGTGTCTTATATGCAGACAATATGGTTCTAATAATCACAAACATCAGTGGGATCGAAGTGCATATTAAATGTGTTTGGTTTACAGTGACAACAGGAGGGCCTTTTGATAAACTACTCCAAAACTAAATAACTATTTTTAGTCAAAGACTGAGGTTGCACAAATTCAGGATTTATGGGCAATATATTGAACAAGTTAGTTCTCTCCTCTACCTGGGTATCCGGTTCTCATAAAACAAGTTGTGAGATAAACATATTCAGGTAGCAAAAGAGAAGGCTTCAAAATCAATGCAAGCTGTGTTACTTTCACCTGGTTCATGAAAGCAACTTAACTGCACTAGCCCTTAAAATGTTTGAAGCTAAGGTATGCACTCAAATTCTATATGGCGTGGAAATATGGAAATGGAATGATCCTACAGGAAGGGAAGGGATTCAAAACAAAAATTTCTTTGGAAGATTTCTTGGTTCTCTCAAATAACATTCCAGCTGTTCTTCTTAGAGCTGAGACCTGCATGAATTCTATTCTGTCCGAAGTGCAATATCGTAGTATCAATTTTTGACTTTGTATTTACAGTATGCCAATGTTTGCCAAGGCTATGCTTAGAGGAACAGCTTAGAAGGGCTTTTTCATGTAAGCTTCATTGGTTAAAATTCCATGTATTCTCTCTAGGCTTCTTGGAACTGGAAATGATTAGATTTAAATCCCTAATCAAGTTGAGATTAGAGGACATTAATAAGTAGCTAGACACAGCAGTTGTTCCAACTATAGGTAAGTCAATTTGTTAAAATGACTCATGGGTACACCAGATATTTAGAAAGTTTGCCCAATAACAAGTTAAGGAAGGCTTTTACAGCTCTCTGATTTCAATCTATGCAGACAGCTTACTTAGATGGCTGATATTACTGGCATTGAGAATTGTAACCTCCTCTTTCCCTGTGGCTTGGGGAAGGTGGAAGACCTACCCCATTGTTATAGTGTAATTGCAATTGCTACTTAAAGGTCAAAATGGCTTTCAGTGTTTTTGTCCTGGATCTCTTTTTCCTACGACTTCTCAGAAAATAAAACATTTAATAGTAACTGACAGCACATTTGTGACCTGAGCGATTGCCCTGTTTGCATGGCTAGCCACTAAAATAAGCAAAAGGCAAGAGACAGTGATTATATAGTTAGTTGGTTTGGTTTTTTTAATTTGTATTTGTGTATTTTAAAATTCTGGATTTAGTTTTAAGTTTTATTGTAATATACTGTGGTTTTGCCACATTGGCCTATAGCAATGTTACTATTAATAAACATGATTAGTAATTATGAGCTCACTCGCTTATCCTAATAACTTGTCAGTTGGAAATGACAGAGGAGGAGGAGGAGGAAGACCTGGGTGTACTGATTGATCACAGGATGACTGAACCATCACTGTGATGTGGCTGTTAAAAAGCCTGATGCATCCCAGGACTGCATTAGTCGAGGTATTTCCAGTAGAAACAAGGAAGTGTTAGTACCATTATACAAGGCACTGGTAAGACCTCATCTGGAATACTGTGTGCAGTTCTGGTCTCCTATGTTTAAGACAGATGAATTCAAACTGGAATGGGTGCAGAGAAGGGTGAGTAGGGGAATGGAAAGCCTACCTTATCAGAGGAGACTCAGAGCTTGGCTGGTTTAGCCTAACCAAAAGACGACTGAGGGAACATATGATTGCTTTCCATAAATACATCAGAGGGATAAATAACCTCTCTCTCTCTCTCTCTCTCTTTTCCCCTGGTGTTTAAGTTAAGCGCCAATGTGGACACAAAAACAAATGGATATAAACTGGCCATCAATAAGTTTAGGCTTGAAATTAGGTAAAGTTTTCTAACCATCAAAGGAGTGAAGTTCTGGAAAATCCTTCCAAAGGGAGCAGTGAGGGCAAAAAAACTAACTGGCTTCAAGACTTGACTTGGTAAGTTTATGGAGGGGATGGTATGATAAGACTGCCTACAAAGGCATGTAGATGATCTGTGACTGCTAGCAGCAAATATTTCCAATGGCTGGTGATGAGAAGCTAGATGGGGAGATATACCCCATAGTAACACCCTAGCACTCCCAGATTCATCATTGTTATATAAATTGCAACAAATCTTGTACAAAATGTGTCATGGAGATGTCAATGGAAAAGTTAGGGTTTCCTGAATATGATTATCCTATTTGTATACATGTACCATTTTTGTATCTGAAGTTATGAATATTGATTATGTACCTGTATTTCAAATGTGTTTGCTCCTGTGGTAGCTCCCACAAGGTAGTTTACATCCAGTCAAGCCTACATATTGTGAATGGATTTACCAAGTTGATGGTCCATCAATGAACACAATGAGCCATGGAAGAAGCTTACCCCCCCCGATGGACTTTCCTGTGGACATTCTAGCCAGAATATTGATAATGGCTAAGGCTACGTTTCAGTCATGGGTATTTTTAGCAAAAGTCATGGACAGATGCAGTAAACAAAAATTCATGACCTGTGACCAGTCCATGACTTTTACTATATACTCTTGACTAAAACTTGATTGCTCTGGGGCAGAGGATGGCCCAGGGGCACCATGGGTGCTCTGGGGCAGGGAGGGGCCTAGGGATGCTGTGGGGTGCGGCCTGGGGCGTGCAGCCCAGGACCCGTGCTGCTGCTGAGAGGGGTGGGGGTGGCTGGCAGACTCCCTACCCAGCTCTGCATGGCTCCTGGAAGCAGCTGGCATGTCTCAGCAACACGTCCCTCCCTAGGTGGACTCTGAGCCTTGGCAGTTCTGCACACTGCATCCGCCTGCAGTCACAGCCCTCACAGCTCCCATTGCCAGGAACCACAGACAGTGGGAGCTGTGGGGCCGTGACTGCAGGCGGATGCAGTGTGCAGAACTGCCTGGCGATGCCTCTATCTAGGAGACAAGGGAGGGACATGTTGCTGCTTCCAGGAAGCCCCCCGCCACATGGCAGAAGCTATAAAAGGGGGAAGTGACATCATCACTTGGCTTTACTTCCCCTACAACTGAACACCTGGAAACATGGCTAGAGGATAAAGACTGACTGGGGAGGTGGTCCAAGGCTGGAAAGGAAGAATTCCACCCTGCATATGGAAGATTGGTGAACTGTTTGTACTATCAGAGTGAGACTCTGGTTGATTCAAATCCTGTTTAGTTTATTGAACTCAGATTCAGAGGGGTAGCCGTGTTAGTCTGGATCTGACGAAGTGGGTATTCACCCACAAAAGCTCATGCTCCAAAACGTCTGTTAGTCTGTAAGGTGCCACAAGATTTTGCTGCTTTTACAGAAGTCAGATTGCAATTTTGTTTTATTTCTTAGGTAATCTACTTTGATCTACACACTTATTACTTATAATCACTTAAAATCTATCTTTTCTGTAGTTAACAACATCTGTTTTACATTTAAACTAAAATAGTGTGGTGCAAAGGGAAATCTGCTCAGGAACAGGGGCTGGTGCATTGTCCTCTCCACATTGAGAGAGGGACAGACTGGATAATAAACTTACACTGGTCAGGCTTTTGACCAGGGCAAGATGGTACACATGCTCAGGGTCCAACTGATTGCCATACTTGGTGTTGGGAAGGAATTTTCACCCAGATCAGATAGACAGAGACCCTGCGATTTGTTTGCCTTCCTCTGCAGCATGGGGCACTTGCATGTTTAAACTAGTGTAAATAGTGGACTCTCTTTAACTTAAAAGCAGCAGAGAATCCTGTGGCACCTTATAGACTAACAGACGTTTTGGAGCGTGAGCTTTCGTGGGTGAATACCCACTTCTTCAGACGCAGGAGAAGTTCTTCCACTGACCTAGCTGCATCTACATGGCGGTTAGGTCAACTTAACTACATTGCCCTAGGAACAAAATTTTTTCACATCACTGAGCGATGTAGCTAGGTTAATTTAATTTTAGGTGTAGGCCAGGGTTTAGAAGCTGGCTGCAAAGGGGAACTGATTTATCTACTTTCAGACTAGAATATTCACTTTTAAAACCTCAGCCTTCTAAATTTCTTTTCAGATATTTAATCTCAAATGGCAAGTTACTTTACATCCATTGCTGTAGCGTTCTAATACATTTGTATGTGAACTTTCCAATTTTAAAATAGTAACTATATAATGGAGTATTTTCTTCAGGAATACCCTGTTCCTTCATATATGCCTTTTATAGATTTCCACATCAACTTTCCTAGCCTGCTGCCCTCTTACTCCTGAAATAGTGAACCATGTCACTATTAACCTGCACGAGGCTCAGGACAGAGCTTGAATAGAATGGATTTTTCCAGGTCTGTGAAAAGAGGCTACCAACCTGTCTCCCAGGAAGAGAGCCTCTGGACACAAGTTTCCATGCACAATCTCTGCTTTGTGTAGCTTCTGCACCACATCCAGGATATTGTAAACAACCACCATAATCACTTCCTCAGGGATGGCTTTACAGCACTGGATGATATCCTGAAGACAGAGAGAACAAATATAAGCCACTGTGGAACCATTCTTCTGTCAAGAGATAGAGCAGCAGACAGGAACAATCCTATGATACAAGCTTTCACTTTCTCTAGACAGCTCTAAGAAGAAACCAGGAAGCTTCTCCAATTCAGACCCATACATGATCAGTTTTCCACCTAGACAACAAACCCATCAGAATTCAAGTGACTGCAAGTTCTTAGCAGACTCTGCTGATAAATAGCTGAAGAATCTGGGTGGAAAAAAAAAGGTTTAATTGAAGGCTGAAGTTTGCCTTTATTTTTTAAGCCCTGTATATGCTAAAGCTCAAACTGTAAGTCAAAACCGTATTTAAACACAAATCTTTCTAGCAAAATGCTAATGCTACTCCCCTGTGACCAGAGCAGACTGGAAATCTAGATTAGAGAGTTCTCAGGGCTGCAGTTAGAAGACCTGGATGACATATGAACGCTAGTTCTGGGGGATCGGGGTGGTGTGATTCATGCCTCAAGTCACTACTGATGCCTCTAGGGACCAAAAAGTTTTAGGCCACATCTACACAGGGACATTCAGGAAAGTTAAAGCAAGGTCAATTAAAAGTTGTGAAGTTATTGTGCATAAAATTAAAGTGTGATAAACTTTGTGTAGGTGCTCTCATTCAGGAGCAAAGTGGCCTTTGCAGGGTTAAGCTACAGCAACCCCGCCCCTCACTTTACTTCTGAACGAGAGCATCCACACGAGGGTTCAACACACACTTCAGTTTATCCACATTAGCTTCACACCTTCAGCTGACCTGGCCTTTACTTTCCTAAGTGTCCCTATGTAGACAAGCCTTTTGAAGTTGGGGAACTCCTTGTCTCATACTGGGAAGCACAAAACCCAGGAGTGAGAATGCTGCTTAGATATCATTTTTATAGAAAAAATGCTTCTTGCTAACATACTTCAAAATTGCATTCAGACAGGGCCCTATGTTTAATTTAACATTCCAGGTCCTTTGAATCTGCTTCACATTCAGCAAGAACCAACATTTCTAACTGCTAGTACAGGGATTGGCAACCTTTGGCCCGTGGCTCACCAGGGTGAGCCCCCTGGCAGGCCGGGCCTGTTTGTTTACAGGTCGCGTCCACAGGTTCAGCCAATCGCGGCTCCCACTGGTTGCGGTTCACCGTTCCAGGCCAATGGCGGCTGTGGGAAGCGGCAGGCGCCGAGAGATGTGCTGGCTGCCGCTTCCCGCAGCCCCCATTGGCCTGGAGCGGTGAACCGTGGCCAGTGGAAGCCACGATCGACCGAATGTGCAGACGCAGCCAGTAAACAAATCGGCCCGCCACGACAGGGGGCTTCCCCAGGCGGGCCGCGTGCCAAAGGTTGCCGATTCCTGTGCTAGTATCTGTGCTACAGTTCAAGTCTTCCTATGTCATACATAGATTGTTCGCACTGACCCAGAGGGTAAAGCAATTTATCTCTCTATGCAGAACAGCACAGCCATCCAGGTATAAGAAACAGCTGCAGTTCTCACTGAAGCTTTGGTCAAAGTCAGTACTCAGACGCTCTTGCAGCTGGAGTGTGATATAGAAATCCCAAGGCACAGGCTTCGAAAACACCTATAAAAAGGTACATAAAAAAAGATATGAGTTACTGTTGGAGTAAACCTAAATCCTCATCCTCACATACAGCTCAGGAAGCTTCTCATTTCACTGAGAAGTCAGACTACACAGGGCCAGAACTACTATTCTATTTCAAGAGCAAGGTGCAAGATTTTAAATAATTCTATACTCCAAATTCATTCAGCTGCCATGACCAGATTTTACCCTGATGAGCTGATAGTTTTTAACTCTTTACTGTTCAGGTGTGCATATGGTGACAGGTCCTACCTTTATTGCAAACCCCTTTGCATCCAACTCGGCAAAGCTGGACAGAACACCAAAGAACATCTTATACTCTTCACTGGTCCAGTATTCCCGTTTGATGCAGTAAATCTCATTCCCTATTGAGGAAGTTTAAGTTTAGAAGAGATCACAGGAAGTACATGTATACAGAATGTAGCAAATCTCTGTATTATCTTTATGAAAAATATGCATGTTTGTTTCCCCACTCACTTTTGAGTTTTGACCTACTAGGACTGAAGACATTGGCCAGAGACTGCTGTTGGCCATGTAGGCGCATCTGGGTTGTTGTGAAAGAACTGTGAACATATGAATGGGAGTTATAATGGAAGACCAACGACAGGACATTAACCAAGGAAGGAAGACACTGTTTCAAGCCCTAATTATGATGATCTGGGGTGTCTAAATCGTATTCAGAATTCTGCTGCCCAGTGAAGTGGGAGAGATTTGAATCCTGGATGCTTGGGCAAGAAAGGTGATTTGGACTGCCAGCAGAGAGATGCACATACGTTTTACTTTTTCACTCTAATCTAAGAACCCTAAAATACTTTATTGCAGTTGACTAATAAATATGGGCTTATTTTGAGAAGTGCCCTGCAATGCTGAAAATATCTGCTGGTTGCATATAAGGTGGACAGAAAGCTGGCTGGTTCGTTGGGTTCAACGGGTAGTGATCAATGGCTCCATGTCTAGTTGGCAGCTGGTATCAAGTGGAATGTCCCAAGGATAGGTCCTGGGGCTGGTTTTGTTCAATATCTTCATTAATGATCTGCAGGATGGTGTGGACTGCATCCTCAGCAAGTTTACAGGTGACACTAAACTAGGAGGAGTGGTAGATTTGCTGGAGGGTAGGGATAGGATACAGAGGAACCTAGACAAATTAGAGGACTGGGCCAAAAGAAACTTGATGAGGTTCAGCGAGGACAAGTGCAGAGTCCTGCACTTAGGATGGAAGAATCCCATGCACTGCTACAAACTAGGGACTGAATAGCTAGGCAGCAGTTCTGCAGAAAAGGACCTAGGCGTTACAGTGGACGAGAAGCTAGATGAGTCAACAGTGTGCTCTTGTTGCCAAGAAGGCTAACGAAATTTTGGGCTGTATAAGTAGGAGCACTGCCAGCAGATCAAGGGACATGATCATTCCCCTCTATTTGGCACTGGTGAGGCCTCATCTGGAGTACTGTGTCCAGTTTTGGGCCCCACACTACAAGAAGGATGTGGAAAAATTGGAAAGAGTCCAGTGGAGGGCAACATAAATTATTAGGGGGCTGGAGCACATTACTTATGAGGAGAGGCTGAGGGAACTGGGATTGTTTAGTCTGCAGAAGAGAAGAATGAAGGAGGATTTGATAGTTGCTTTCAACTACCTGAAAGAGGGTTCCAAAAAGAGGACAGATCTAGACCAGTGGTCAGCAACCTACGGAATGCATGCCAAAGGCAGCACACAAGCTGATTTAGCGTGGCATGCTGCTGCCAGCCTGGAGTCCCAGCCACCAGCCCAGCTCAGTCCGCGGCTCGCCTGGATGGACAGAACCCCAGGCTGGCAGTGGGCTGAGAGGGGCTGGCAGCCAGGATCCCGGCTGGCAGGGACCGGCGGACGGAATCCTAGACAGGCAGTGGGCTGAGATGCTCAGCCTGCTGCCGGCCAGGGGTCCCGGCCACCAGTCCGCTCAGCCCACTGCCAGTCGGGGGTTCCATCCGCCAGCCCCTGTAAATATAAAATGTATTACTGCATGTGAAACCTTAAATTATTGTGAATAAATGAAGACTTGGCACACCACTTCTGAAAGGTTGCTGACCCCGATCTAGACTTCTCAGTGGTACCAGATGACAGAACAAGAAGTAATGGTCTCAAGTTGCAGCAGGGGAGGTTTAAGTTGGATATTAGGAAAAACTTTCTCACTTGGAGGGTGGTGAAGCACTGGAATAGGTTACCTAGTAAGGTGGTGGAATCTCCATCCTTGGAAGTTTTTAAGGTCAGGCTTGATGAAGCTCTCGCTGGGATGATTTAGTTGGGGATTGGTCCTGCTCTGAGCAGGGGGTTGGACTAGATGACCTCCTGAGGTCCCTTCCAACCCTGATAGTCTATGATTCTATGAACAGGGATAAGTCTCTGATAGGAGTCTAAACTCATTTAGACCTGCTGGAGGAGCAACGGTGAGAAAGAGGTGCTGAAGCTGAGCTGTGGGTCTCTCTTGCAAAAAAGGGGGGGGAGGTGTAGGGGCTAGTGCTAACAGGGTACACTTCCAGAGAGACTGTATAAAAGAGAGACAAGCTTGCCCTTTGGATCTGTGGCATGTCCATATTAAGCTCTCTAGAGGCAACATGCTACCACATTAATTGCAATATCGAACTCCCAAGTTATTTTTCAAAATGTACAGTTTGGAATCCATTCTGAAGGGAAAAACCTAAGCCAGTTTGAATAGAATGCCAGCACACTAGGGTCCTCTTACTGCTTACCCAGCTCTATTTCTTTTTCCAGCTCCATCACGGGCATGGGCCCATTCTCTGAACAAAAACTTGGAGAATTACTCAGTGAATCTGGCAGAGGGTCCAACAGCCTTCTGCGCTGCTCTGCACTCCACAACCCTTGAGGTGGGTCATCTAGAAACAGAAAAGTAATAGAGTTACAGATGGGCAGGATTCAGATGTGGATTTGGTCTGTGAAGCCAGCACATATGATTAGATTAGCATGTGGATATCATGAGATGTTGCTTGTGTTCCCATTCTGCTACTGATCTTCTGCAGTATCACTCTGGGCAAGTCCACTAACTTCTTATTTATGGTTTCTTCTTTTGCTAAGCGTACAGAGTAACATTTACTCACCTTTGAAGATTCTGGGATGAAAGGTACTGAATAAGTGCAGATCATTTAAACCAAGGCATAGTCAAACTTTTGTACTTCTTACAAAACAAGATTTAAAACTAGCAGGTATTTGGGTTTAGGTGCATTTATCTGAACACCACAAAATCCTGTCAGGACATGTTCCAGAGCAGATGAAATTTGTGGTTTTTTTTGTTGTTGTTTTTTTTTACACTAAAGACTTACTGGGAATGTAACCCCTCTTCCAGACCATGACAAAATTAAAAGGTTACAGATGAAGTCATCCAGCCACATTTACCCATAACAGTGTTAATCTGTTTATTATAAAGGTGGGGCCACTAAATCACTTTGAATGGTCACAAACAAGGCTACATTTTAGTCACGGGTATTTTTAGTAAAAGTCACTGACAGATCACGGTTAGTAACCTGTGACCTATTCATAACTTTTACTAAAAACACGAGTGAATAAAACTTGGGGTGGGGGACTGCCTGGGGGCCTCGTGGGTGCTAGGGGGGCACACCCAGGCAGCAGTGTGCTGCCTGGGACCCCAGCTGGTGCTGGGAGGGGTGAGAGGCTGGCAGGGCCGGTAGCGGGAGAGGGGGGCACAGTGGCCTGAGACTGCCCCAGCAGCTGCTGGTGCACCTGGCACAGGGGCTGCCTGAGTCTTAGTCATGAACCCACAGCCTTAGTCATGAATCTTAACGTTTTTCATTCTACAGAGCAAGTATACAGGAGAAATACAAAGATATGAGCTGAGATTCCTCCACCCACTCCTGTTTACTAGAATATAAAGAGAGTAAATTCTGAAGATAAAAAAAGAAAAAAGAAAACCCATTAGTCTTATTCAATAGTTCTATTAAACTGGAAGAGATAGTTTTGAAACCGTTTGAGAGAACAATGGAGAGAAAAATTGACCTTCTGTGATAAGGAATAGTTCTATACAACAGAAGAACTAGACAGAACTAGATGGTTTTGAATATAGTTGTCTCTCCTGATAAACATGCTTAGCTATACAGATCCAACGGCCTCTGAAATATTATACTTTAGAAGGGCATTCAATATTTTCTAGTACTCTACTGAGCTCACTGGCACCAATTCTAATTTATGCTTCCAAAAAAACCAAACTATCTTTGATCACTCTGAAATTAGAGTGTCAAAGAAAACTATTGAAGCCCAATTATAGGAGTATTAAACTTCAGTGCGAATGATTGGTTTTTACTCAATAACTATTCAATAATTAGTATAATTCAAATGACTGAGATGTGGTAGCTCCTGGAGTGAAATTCACTTTTTGTATCTTCATTATAAGGCAGTTTTTCCAGAGAAAGATATAAAGATTTAGGATCTGATCCTGCATACTGAATGTGCATGGATGAGCCCCTGTGCCAGTTCAGACCCCCTCAACTTCACCAGGGATTCCACACAAGTGTGGACTCTAATTTGCATGACTGTGGCTTAAAACAGTATCCAGCTTTAAGTTCCCAAGCAAGTCTTGCAACCTTTGCATTTCTGTTCACGTAAGGACAAAAGGTTTTCCTTACAAAAAGGTATTTCGTGGATCCATTTGAAACATTTCAAAAATCTCATCCTGACAGGATTCTTTTCCGAGCCACACTTTCATCTCACATCCTGGGGATGCCTTTTAAACAGTGATGCCTAATTCTAGAAACAGACAGTTATCACAAAAGGCTTACTGGGAACAGATTTTAGGTATGTCTACTCTACAATTAAAAACCTGCAACTGGCCTGTGCCAACTGACTTAGGCTAAGCAGCTGTTTAATTGAGGCACAGATGTTTGGGCTTGGGCTGGAACACTGGCTCTGAGACCCCACCAAACATACCCTAAATGATCTATGCTAATGAAGGATTGTTTCCAATAGTATGCGAGTAAGTTTACTATCCACTAACTGAAGAGTAACAGTCAACTTACATGCTTCTTCCTGAAATCAAATGGGAGATATGAATGCTCAACATCTTTGAAAATATAGCCACTTAATATGGATTTAAGTACCTAGCTATACACACCCACCATTTTGCAAGTTTGGGCTTATTACAACAACATATGAGATTACTCCGACTCTAGATGAAAAAGTGTAGTTGTAGGCATATCAGTCCCAGGATATATGAGAGACAAGGTGGATGAGGTAAAATCTTTTAGTGGCTCAACTTTGGCTGTGGGGGGTGAAGGAAGAGAGAGAAGATTTCGAGCCACACAGAGCTCTTCTTCAGGTCTGGGAAAGGTACCTGAAGAAGAGCTCTGTGTGGCTCGAAAGCTTGTCTCTCTCACCAACAGAAGTTGGGCCACTAAAAGATATTACCTGATCTACCCTGTCTCTTCTAGAAGAAAAATTTCTTTCAATTACAGCAGCCATTTCGACTAGAAGAGGAAAACAACTGAAGTGAAAACAATCAAAGTGACTTTATAGAATCAGTCCTCATAGTTTGTGTTTTCCATACCAACAAGGGAGGAAAGACATTCAGAAAAAAGAAAGTTGTGATTGTAAAAGCAAAAAAGTTGAAGTAGAACTTAAAGGGCAAATTTAAGGCATTTCCAAAATACGTTTAGATTTTGAGTTGGATGATGGCCTTTTCAATATCCCAAACTATGGCACTTTGACTACTTTCCTGCGAAGACTGTTCTAGAGCCTAAAAGATCTTCCTGTAAGGAAGCTTTCCCTGCCATTCAACCTAAGGGTTGTCTACAGAATAAAAATGTCCATACAAGGAGTTAATCAGGAATAGTTAATGCACTTTAAATTCAGATCCTACCTTATTCTGGATTAGTTTTTGTGTGTAGAAAAGCCCTTATTTTTCCATTTCTTAATTTCATCCCATTACTCGGAATTATATTCTATTATATTACCTTAAATGATCCCTCTCCCCATTTAATATTAACATCCTTCAAAATTTGTTTTATTTATATCCCTCACACTGTTACTCAGCTTAGTTATAAGACAGGATATCACAGCCCACTGCATAGACTTACACTTATAAAACCATAAAGCCAATGAGACATTGACACAAAGTACAGCAGAATACAGGACATACATACTGAAGAGACTGCAGCTGAGCTCAAATCTAAGACACATCATATCAAGTAAAATTCAGACTTGGTACTTACTAGTAGTGTCTTCACTGCCTCCAGTGTCGCTAGCCATTTCAACAGGCAGGCTCTGAGCCAATTCCAGTTTCTCAGGGATATGCAGATATTTAATAGTGGAGATATGTGTAACAGAGGAAAGAGAGGAGGCTGAGGAAACAGATGAACCAGAGGAGTGGGTGTCTTCCTGACTTGCTTCCATAATTGGGCTGTAAATGAGAAGACTATCAGCTATTCAACCTTCCAGCTGCTGTGGTGCCTGCTGCCAATCCCTGAGCTACAAAAATATGCCAGGCATCCCCAGGAAACACAGTGAATTCACAATCCCCTTTTCATCCTGAAATGGAGACTGGACAAGCCCTCATGAGCCAAACCATTAATATATTAACAAGAAAGTAGGAAGCGCTGAAATATAACCGGAATTGGTTATTCCCTCTAATCTTTTTGGCTAAAATTTTTACTCAGCTTTAATCTTTAGATACACAGAGCATGAAGTTAAACATTGCAGCAAAGCTGTGACTGTTGGCTGAACAATGAATTCTACTTTATTGGTGTAACATCTCGAAGAATGGCAAAATGCAACCCAAATCCTGGACTGAGCTGGAAAAACGATGTGTTAAGTACACCTGGCTCTACTAACAATATTCGTTACATCTAATCTTGGGAGAGAGACTCCCAGCAACCAAAGACTCAAACAGGAAAAAAGGGCACAAGGTATTTTGCTCTTGATGGAGATGTGATCTACAGAGAATTACCTCAGCTTCTTAATGCAAAGAGTTTCATTGTAGATACCCTCACAACTAGGGATTTGCTGGCTCAGAGATGTGCTTTTAGGCTCTGGACACTCTTCCTTCAGGGTACTCTCTGGATTGGTAGGAGGTTGGATTCTCTGTGCCACTACACCATGAAAGGGAGTTGATGCCAAGTGGGCTGCCCTAACAAAGTCACAGGTATCTTCTGGGCTGGGGCAAAGGGTTTTGTTCTTATAGGAGCCAGTCAAAATTGCATCTTCAGCTAAGGGTTCAATTCCATGGAGCTCATCCTGAAACAAGTAGAAAGCAGAACAAATTAGGTGACAGCTACCACCCAGCGTCTTGATTTTATTTTATTTTGGGTCTTGAATAGTTTCTATTAAAAAGCCTGTCACATATAAAAAGCCTCTGAAGATATCTACCTCCCCCTACTCTCCAACACAAAAAGCAAGAACTTGTTTCTCATTTTTAGCTTCCTTCCTGAAAACTTCCAGATGGCAGACTACTGGATGTCCTTGGTATTTATGCATACGTACAATTTACATTGTTAATCATTCTGCTTTCTGACAGTTTACAGTAGAACCTCAGAGTCAGGAACACCAGAGTTACAAACTGACCAGTCAACCACACCTCATTTAGAACAAGTAGTATGAAAAAAAAAGTCAGACAGCAGCAGAGACCCAAAAAAGCAAATACAGTACAGTACTGTGTTAAACTACTAAAAAAATAAAAGGGAAAGCAGCATTTTTCTTCTCCATAGTAAAGTTTCAAAGTTTTGAAAGAACCACCATGTTTTGTTCAGTTATGAACATTTGAGTTACAAACAACCTCCAGTCCTGAGGTGTTCGTAACAGGTTCTACTGTACATGCAAATATACAACTAAAATTGGTCTTCACTTTTTAATTTTTAAACCCATGTCACCTCCTCCAATGATCTGTCCCCTTTCTCACTCCTTTTCCAGTTCATAATATTCCCATAGCTAGTAAAGTCATCTGATCATCCCCTTCTTCCCACTGCACAATCATCAAAATTTGTATTTCTCTTCCCTTCTGGCTCTTCTCATCTTAGATGAAAGGTATCTCTGGCACAGGCATCATATGCTCCTCCTATATCATACTGTTAGTTTTAGTTGGGTAACTGAGTTCTGCCTACCTAGAATTATATCATTTTCTTTCTGTCCTGAGCTATTATTTAACATAGTGTTGCTGAAAACTGTTTAAACTAAAGCTTACTACCATTCACCTCAGAAGTGGGTGAATTTCAGTGACTAGTAAAGTGATAACCGAATAAAATTTATTTCCATCTAAATCTGTGTATGTTTAGTAGGCACATTATAAAAAGTTAAAAGTCAAATCAAAAAAGTGCTACATACATTTAAATCCTTCATAATTCAAGACAGTCTTCAAAGCCACTAATGACTTCCGAATTCCAAAGTCCTAAAGATCTCTTCTCAACAATCATTCACCTGCAACACCCTGAACCTTTGACACAACCACTCTCCCCATTTCTCCTTGAGATGCTCAGGTTTTTTTTGGACTTCAGGACTGTCCAGTTCTTAGTTCTCCTACCATGCTAACCAAGCCTTCGTAATTAGAATTGCCTCAGGAGAAAGATTTCCTGTCTTCCCTTTTGGACATGCCCTAAGGCAGTGGTTCCTAAACTTTTTAATAAAGGTGACCCACTAAATGCATTTTTGTCTTTTGAGGGCCCTCACTGTTTTCCTACTTCCTCATCTCCCCTCCTCCACCTTCCTTCACAGCTGTCCCCACAACCCCTTACTCTCCCAACCCTCCCCCCACCCACAGCTCCTAGCTGGACCCCCTCTCCCCCCATGGCCAGGCCACTGTCCCCACCAGCGTGTTGTCTGCTTGTTAGCTCCAGCTGCTTCCTCTGTACTGTTGCTGCTTCCCAGATCCTGCTCCCCACTCTGCTGCCTAAGGGAAGTGACAACAGGATCCAGACAGCAGCAGCACGAAGGAAGCGGCCTCCAGGCAACGCGCAGGGCAGAGAAAGACTGCTGACTGACTGTTCACTGGCTCTGGCTGCTTCCTCTGTGCTCCTGCCGCCATCTGGATCCTGCTGCCAATGTCACTGCCTGATGCTCAGGGTAAGCGGGAGCAGAAGGGGACACACATGACCCATGATGTGGGAAACACTGCCCTAAAGGCCAGTCTCTCTCCTTTGCATTAGCCTTCTGGCTGCCTACATGTACAACTATTATTGTTATTTTTACCCTTCTACCTGCCATTCTGTACAGACCCCCATACCTCCTCAGAGATGTCTCACCACTTACACATGACAAAAACTGAACTTCTCATCTTCTTTTTGAAACTTCCCTGCCTCCTTTCTCCATCATTGGCAACAAATCCAGTCTCATTCCTATCGCTCAAAGTTGCAACTTTGAGGGTCTCTTTTACTCTTCCTTTTCCTCAACATCTTGGCTCTCACCAAATCTAAATGCTTGTTCTTCTATCATACTGGCAAAAAAAACCAAAACGCCCCTACCTCATCCTCTCTTCAGCCAAGCCATGGTTCATATCATGGTTATGTATCACATGAACTACTGTAGTCTTATCTACTCAGTTTTCACTGATATTCACCTTTCTCCACTTCAATCTATCCAGCATTCAGCCTTAATCATATCTCTGGCCATCCTAATTATATCTTCCTCTCTCAAATCCCTTCACTTGCTCATTACCTATTTCCTCATAAAATTCAAACTCATCTTGACTGCTAAGACTCTGCCCCCTGCCTTGTTATCCCTCACTCCCCATTTTGTACCTTGTTTCTTCTTGCTTTTTTACTGTTTCCCGTCTTGCCCTCTCACCTTAATGTCTTTTCCATTCGGCTTCTAACCACACATCAGTTGTCTTCTCTCTGCTCACTTTTATAGCCTTGTTTTCTGTCACCAACTTCCATTTCTGTGCAGGGTCCTCCTCCCCCCTCACTCCATCTCACTCCCTACTTTAAAATCATCAGAACTTATGATTTGCTTGTTATACAAGTGATTTTTGTTCACTTCAATCCTCGTTTCCTTTTGTCTACATTCCATGTTTGTTCAAATTACACTGTAAACTCTGAAGCAATGACTAGGTCTGTTCAAGTTGTATAAGAAATAGTAATTAATATGCCATAACTGCATTATGCTTTAGTGTTTTTTTAAAAGTATCCCTCCACCCCAAAATAGCTGCACTCATGTCCTGATCAGCCACGTCTCAAGAGAAAGCTAAAAACAAACAAGTCTTCCAGTGTGATCTGAAGGTCACTCCAATGGCTTGCAAACTAAAGAGAAAAGCCAGGGATCCTTTTTTGAAAGTATGGTACTGCTAGTTTCCATCAAGGACTCATTAGTCCTTCTATCACACCATCACCAAGTTCAGCAATAGCACATTCTACTCTCCTCCAAGAGCTGATAGAGGAAAATTCTCCTTACACAGACTTCTGGTGATATATTCTCTTTGGCGGTGATACTATCTGAACGTTTACGAACAGCAAGAGGACGTCGGGCACTTTTCTGTGGGCGGCCTGCAGGATGACTAAACAAAAAAGTGACATTACATTAAATATTTACAAATATAACTTAAGTCTCTATCGGAGAGCAATTCACTCAACACTTCAAGACCACTTTGCCTCCTTTTTAGGTCAGAATTACAAACCAATACAATAAACTACTTATTAAGAATCAAGACAATCTTGTTAAGGTAGTACGTGTGTGTGGAGGGGGTGCGGGGGGGAAGAGAGGAGAAGATGCACTGCAAGAAGAGAATAATTATGTGGAATTAATAAAGGAAAGATTTAGGATGAATATTGGGGAATTATTTTCCTGACCATGAGGCTGTGGAGTCTCCCAAGAGCAAGGAGACAAAACTAGATAATGCAAAAAAGGGAATACTCTCATGAATAATTGTGCTGTAAAGGGAGTGGTATGGGGGTAGTCTGGGCAAATTTATTATATATACACATTTCAGTGATTCTGTAACCTGACATTCTGGTTTTCTGAAGCAGACGATTCATCAAATATGGAGAAAAACGTAGTAGGATCCAGTGAAGGAGGGAGATCTGCATCTGGAATTAAAAACAGAGATGGGGTAATACAGACTGATACTCCTGCACAGCACACACAATGGTGCTTCAGACCCATATAAAAGACAGCTCAAAGTGCCTGTCATAGCAGGAAGTATTTGGACTCATGCTTAAATGCATCCCATTTAAAACACAATAGTGGCTCACTGTGTTAAGATCATTTGGTTTTGCCATGTTAAAGTAACTCAGAGAGTAAAAGGATGGTTCTTAATGAGCCAGTGTGCTGTGTTTGAAATTTTCTTTATAGCTTGTACCTTTTTTCTTAAGTGTGGTCTCAACTTTCTGTTCATCCTGGTCATCCAAAAACACACCGTCTCTCCGGGTTTCTGAGCGCACAGCTAGAGGCTGGGTTATTTCTGTCAATAAGGAACAGTAATCTCATGTCTGACCATCAAGAAGATAATTTCGTCAGCCTACACTCTTTCAAGAAAGAGTAGAGTACACAAGGTCTGAGAAAAGGCATTCTCTGCTACAGCAGTCCAACTGTAGAATACTGCCAGCTCCTCCAGAGACTCTAAACTGATAGTCTCCAAGGCCACGTCTAGACTACACGCCGTATCGGCGCGTTAAAAATCGATTGCTCGGGGATCGATATATCGCGTCTAATCTAGACGGGATATATCGATCCCTGAGCATGCTTATATCGATTCCAGAACTCCACCAACTCCAACGGAGTTCCAGAATTGACATGGCGAGCCGCGGACATCGATCCCGCGCGGTGAGGACGGGTGAGTAAATCGATTTTAGATATTCGACTTCAGCTACGTTATTCACGTAGCTGAAATTGCGTATCTAAAATCGATTTTACCCCGTAGTGTAGACCAGCCCCAAGAGAGAGAGTATTAAACTCTAGAACTGTGCTCAGGAAAAAGGAGGAAGGATCCTCAGCTATTAAAATTATTAGATTTGCAAGTCTCTTTAAATAATCACACCTCTTAATCAACAGAACACTGAGTATCTGAGACCCCTGAACAAGACCAGTGCCAATTAAGCATGTTCTTTTCACTATTCCAATCCACACAGTTCTGCTATTCATTTGAATGACTTTCCATCAGCACAGCCTTCTCTCAGAATGGTATCAGTGCAAACAGAACTTACCCTTGGAGCACGGCTGTTCGTGCTGCTGAGCGTTTTCTGCCAACTGGGACTCACTGTGAACAAAATATAGGCAAGTTTTTAAATACATCCATGCAGCCCCTAAGTAGACGAGCAAGCTGAACTCAGCTATGGTATAAACACACTAAACATTACTCCTCTCAGACAAAAATTATTAAAATCCTATGAAGGCAGATACCTGATTCTGTTCAGAGGCCAATACAGAGATCAGGGTATATTTTGATGTTTGATAGTTTTTCCAAAAACACGAAGAAAAATTAAAAAACAGGCTTCCCAGAAAGTGATCCATACTAAAAAATGCAAACAAAACCACACTGAGGCAGATCCTCTCCACCGCCTGCTCCCAAAGCAAATCCTGCACTACCTTTGCAATCCAGTCAGTTTCTTCATAAGAGACCCTGTAGTGAGTGCTACTGCCCTGGAGAAAGCAACTCCTCCTTGTGCTTCAAGAGGTTCCAAAGCGCCCACCAAAACTGATTCCATTCTTGCAGGCTCCCTCTCCTCTGTTGGCTGTGACCATGAAAGGGGAAGTGGCAGAGGTGAGAGAGACAGCACTCAGTGAGTGAATTGCAAGCCATACTACCAACTTCCAAAACTAACTACACACAGAATGCTATCCTGTAAAGTCAAGGTAGATTGATCACTTATTTAAGCCACCGATTTTAAAGATGATTTAAAATCAAAACGCAGATAACTTATTTAAAACAATTTAAATCATGCTTCCTGTATGTGCTTTATTTTTCTAAAGAAAGATTCTCATTGGTTGGTATAATAGTGACATGCTGATTTTATTATTTACAATTAAATATAGTTTTTACAGTTAATTTGGTACTTGGTTAGCCAGGAGGATACAGCATAACTACACACATTTATTTGAGCAATTACACTGCTTAATATAGAAATTAAAACTGAATAAATGTAAGAAAGTGCATGGTTAGAAAGTGTATTTACTAGATGATTAACTGTTTATTCATAATTTGTGTCTAGCTGTATATGGATGAACATTAGAATTCTGTCTGGGCATTTTTAAACAGCGTTTTTATTTCTAGTTAAAAACTACCGTATGGATGCATTGGATACATAAGAAAAAAGTATTTCTGCTTAACTTTCCAGCAAATTACTAACATTTGGAAAAAATGTAACACCAACATTCACTTCACTTTTAGGATTGAAAATTATATAGAAATGTAGTGCAGCATATGACAGACTATGCCATATTTATAAAGGTTGACATCAAAAGTGAAAAATGTTTTCTTCCAATTCAATATGTAAAAAGCAGCCTTTAAGTAAATAAGTTTGAGGTAGACTCTTGCATTTAGTATATTTTTATTTACACAATTTCAATAGAAGCTCAGACCTCAACATAGGTTGTCAAATTTAAATAAAAAATTTAAATAAAAAAATCAGATTTAAATAAGTCAGATTTTTTAAAGCCATTAATTTTTATCCATCATAGTTAAAATAAACTGGGGAAAAAAATGAAACACCTATAGAAAACAATATTTCTCCCATCTTTCAGTTATTAGGGTGGTGGCCTTATGACTTGTTTACACCAAAAATTTAAATATCCCTTCAGAGTAAGAGAGAGGAAACTGTACTAGCCAGATAAAAACAGGAGTCACTGTTCCATTAGAACTTTCATCTGCCTTCATACAGGTAGGCCATTAGCACAAATGAACAGGAAAGAAGATACCTGCTCAGATGGTCTCTGCTGCTGGTCATCATCTTTCTCCTTTAGCTTCTTCTCCAGCTCTTCAATCCTCCTCTGCATTTCTGCTGTCTGCTGTGCTATGGCATGAAACTCCTCTAAAGAAGGAAAGCCTAATTAAAGTATTACGTATTCCTTATGAGTAACCCTGTAGCTAAGCCCAAATTATGCACACCCTAAGTAACAGATACAAGATCCTCTTGTAAAGAAAAAAAGTTTCCCCACCTTACTTCCTGGGGAATGGTATCTATTTAGACTATTAACTAGGGCTATCAAGCAATTAAAAAAAATTAACCACGATTAATCGCACTGTTAAACAATAATAGAATATCATTTATTTAAATATTTTGGGTGTTTTCTACATTTTCAAATATATTGATTTCAATTACAACACAGAATACAAAAATGTACACTGCTCACTTTATATTTATTTTTTAACAAATATTTGCATTGTAAAAAATAGTATTTTTCAATTTACCTAATACAAGTATTGTAGTGCAATCTGTTGTGAAAATTGAGCTTACAAAATGTAGAGTTATGTACAAAAAAACGCATTCAAAAATAAAACAATGTAAAATTTTAAAGCCTGCAACTTCAATCAGTCCTACTTCTTGTTCAGCCAAATCACTAAGACAAACAAGCTTGTTTACATTTGCAGGAGATCACACTGCCCACTTCTTGTTTACCATGTCACCTGAAAGCGAGAACAGGTGTTCTCATGGCACCATTGTAGCAAGCGTTGCAACATATTTACGTTCCAGATGCGCTAAAGATTCATATGTCCCTTCATGCTTCAACCACCATTCCAGAGGACATGCGTCCATGCTGATGATGGGTTCTCCTCAATAGCGATCCAAAGCAGTGCGAACCAACGCATGTTCATTTTCATTATTCAAGTCAGATGCCAGCATAAGGTTGATTTTCTTTTCCGCTGGTTCGGATTCTGTAGTTTCCGCATTGGTCTTTTGCTCTTTTAAGACTTCTGAAAGCATGCTCCACATCTCATCCCTCTCAGATTTTGGAAGGCACTTCAGAGTCTTAAACCCTGGGTCGAGTGCTGTAGCTATCTTTAGAAATCTCACATTGGTACTTTGTTTCCATTTTGTCAAATCTGCAGTGAAAGGGTTCTTAAAATGAAGAACATGTGCTGGGTCATCATCTGAGACTGCTATAACATGAAGTATATTGCAGAATGTGGATAAAACAGAGCAGGGGACATACAATTCTCTCCCAAGGAGTTCGGTAACAAATTTAATTAACACCTTTTTTTAAAATGAGAGTCTCATCAGCATGAAAGCATGTCCTCTGGAATGGTGGCCGAAGCATGAAGGGGCATACAAATGTTTGGCATATCTGGCATGTAAATATCTTGCAATGTTGGCTACAAAAATATCATGCAAATGCCTATTCTCACTTGCTGGTGCCATTGTAAATAAGAAGAGGGCAGCATCATCTCCTGTAAATGTAAATAAACTTGTTTGTCTTAGTGATTGGCTGAACAAGAAGTAAGACTGAGTTGACTTGTAGGCTCTAAAGTTTTACATTGTTTTGTTTTTGAGTGCAGTTATGTAACAAACAGAAATCTACATTTGTAAGTTGCACTTTCATGACAAAGATTGCACTACAGCACTTGTATGAGGTAAATTAAAAATACTCCATCTTTTGTTTCATTTTTACAGTGCAAATATTTGTAATAAAAAATATACACTTCAAAATTCAATTACAACACAGAATATATATGAAAATGTAGAAAAACATCCAAAATATTATATAAATTTCAATTGTTATTCTATTGTTTAACAGTGCAAATAAAACTGCAATTAATTTTTTTAATCATGATTAATTTTGTTGAGTTAATCATGTGAGTTAACTATGATTAATCGACAGCCCTACCATTACCAGAACCAAAGAGGATCAAATAGGTAAAAAGGCCCATTTGCCAAACAGATCCAATTTAATCCCTTCTATTCCTGGATAAACCCCTATAGCTGAGGCAGACAGCATACATTCCTTCCTAGGAACAGTTTGAGGAGTGCTGTCATCCACAATGGTTCACCTATTAACACTGATGAGCCAGTGAACCTCTTTCCCCTCTGCACCTGTTATAGACCTCCACGTAAGTCTTCTCAGTCCTCAGTTTCTGGTTTTCTACTCCTAGTATCAACAGGTGCTAAGCAATAGTCCTACCTGATGCTTTGCCTTCAACAGTAGCAATAATGAAGGCTGCCACACCTAATGGAAACTGCAAATGTAGTTTTCTGAAGCAATCTGAAGAAACTTCCAATCATCCCATTTTGATGCATACCTTCCCATTTTGATGCATACCTTCCCTTCTCTTTTTTGCTTTCTTTCTGTATATTTCAGCTCTGATCTCCTCCAAGGAGAACTCCTCTACTCCAGCATAAACTCTCTCTTTACAATACATTGCAATCTCTTTCTTCTCCTGACTGTCCTGTTGATGGTTTTGCACCCGTTGTAGTGGATCTTCTTCCTTCCCAGGCTTCCGAGCACTTAAAACATGATTTATGCTGGGCTCAATTTTGCAGGGAGTACTAAGAGAACAAAAGATAATTAACATTCAGCACACAGTCCCCAGAGAGGGGAGCATGGGTGGAAGTATGGATATCTCAAAGGATCCAGTTAAGTTCAGGACAGCCTATGGGCAACATAAATCAGCTCATGAAACAGGAAAGGCAACAGAAAGGAATGGAATGGCAGAAAAATTATAAGTAGACACCTATGGGTAAGTGGTAATGAACACAAGCACCAATAAGGCCTAGTCAAATAGCATACACCTGCTATACAACACGCATGTTCTAGAGTGGGAATTTTTGCCTTTAGCCCCAGAGACCCTTATGGATTCATTTGCCACCTGCAGCTTCTTGTCACCAATCACCTCCCCCACCCCCCCAACTCATTTTGTTATCTAAGCAAGAAAAGTAAGCCTTAAGACAACAGTTCCAATGTCACCACTCCCAATCAATGCAGACTTGTGAACAACTGAATCTGTGAAGTCTGTTTAACTCTGTGCAAGATGATGCTTATTGAAATTCCAGTGTAGAGTTCTGTGGAAAAAATCCTAATGCAGAAAGTTAAAAAAACTTATGTTTTCATATTAAGAAAATACTGAGAGACAACCCTGAGGCCAGCACGAAGATTTTGAAGCATGAAAGATAGAGGCCTCATAGTTGGGTTTGGGAAATTTGTTAGAGTCAGCTAAATCTATTTAGGACCCTTCTACCCCAAGCTTTCACATCATTCTGTTTTTCACTCTGTAACATGGTTCCAGTTAAACTCTTTCAAGCATAGTTTGGGGCGGGCCAATGCCCACAGCATGGACAGAACAGGATAGACTTTTCTAAACTGTTCCCATAAGGTAGAGCCTCATCCAAAACTGATTGGCCAAACCACTTAGAAAGCTAATTTAGGTGGAACCATATTTAAAATGTTTCTCAATTCCCTTTAAATTTAAGTGTAGACAGGACCACACTGTGCAAATAGCAAAGGTTCAACCTATACGGTAGGAAAGAACCATGTCAGGGGACCCAACTATATAGCATGAGGCAACTCCCATAACAGGTGAGTTATGTTTATGTCTTTAGCATAGACAGGTCCTTGCCTTGTTATAAACATGTTCCTGGATTATGATACACTTTTGGACACAGCTAGGTAGCATGGTTCCAGGACATGGCTTAAATTCCATGCACAATATACAAAACTATGGGCTTAGCTACACAGTGCAATAATGCACAACAGTGGGGTGTGAATTCTAATGTGCATCAACATTTTGTGCATGGAATCTAGCTGGCCTGTGTAGACTCTGATGGAGGACACTAGAAGTTCCCTAGAGAGCATTAATGCAGCACTGTTCACACTGTGTAGACAAGCCCTTTGAAGTAGGGAAAAATCTGTGCTGCAACCAAGCCCTTGATGTTCTTGCTTTTGTATTTTACACATAGTCAAAAAAGAAGCAATGTTAAACTCATTTTCCCTACTGCAAGATAGCTGTGGCAAGAATAACTATCACCAGTCACCTTCTCAGAAAGGGGTAAACATCGCTTCATACATCATGAAAAAAATTACAAAATGTTGAGGATATAAAAACAAGAGGAATTTACAGGCATTTTAGTGAGCAATGCACAAGCAGGAAGCTAGGTTCAAGCCAAGTAACATACTCCTCCATACTTGTCATAGAAACTTTTTGAAAGTTTTTCTGAAAAGAAAATCCCTCTTTAAGATGACTCTAAAGGTCCAAAAAACACTACGAAACATAGCTACAAACCCTGATCACACTTAGCTACTCCCTACCACCACACAGACAAGAAGTAGACTTATGAGAATTCAGGGCATCAGTGCTCTTCTCCCCAACCCTGCCAGCTCCCACTACAAGCCTTCTGAAGCGACAGAAACTCACATGACTTGTTGCTGTGCAGACTCTTCCACATATGGGGTAAAACTGGGCAGCATACAGGGCACTTCTATACCAGAGTTCATGTTACCACGAGGATGCTGAGGGAGCAGAAACTTCATGTTAGCAGCTTAAAGATTCATTCTTAAAACACACTCACAGGCTGATTTGTTCTCCTTCTCTGCCCAGACTTTTTGATGTCCATAATGACAACTCATTCCTTAGTCCTTAAAAATCCTGCCTCCATAAAAATCCATATTTCTCCAGCACTTCAGTTTCCTTCTGCTATGCAGTCAAGTTATAAAATTTCCAAATGGCCATCAGTGACGCATACCTTTCTTTTCGACTCCTATCTCATTTCCAGAGATGCTGATAATTGTCACTACCCAGGCAATATCTTTTTCCTCTTCCACCCACTTTTAGCTTAAGATTGCCCAATACTTCAGAAGCATAATCTCTACTCTCAGCTGAATGCTTCCTGACATCCCTATTTTCCTGCCTTGCAGACTATGAACAGGAAGTCAAAGGAAGCATCAAGTTGGCAACCCTTGTTCCTTCTCATTCCCCTTGACTTAATTAAAATAAGGCTGTCAAGTGATTAAATAAATGGTATTCTATTGTTTAACAGTGCGACTAATAGCGATTAATTTTTTTTTTTAAATACTTTCGGATGTTGTCTACATTTTCAAATATATTAATTTCTATTACAATACAGTACACTTTATTTTATTACAAATATTTGCTGTAAAAAAAAGAATAGTATTTTTCAATTCACCTCATACAAGTACTGTAGTGCAAGCTCTTTATCATGAAAGTTGGACTTACAAATGTAGAAGAATGTACAAAAAATAACTGCATTCAAAAATGAAACATAATACTTTAGCACCTACAAGTCCACTCAGTCCCACTTCTTGTTGACAATGTCACCTGAAAGTTCGAACAGGCATTCACATGGCACTGTTATAGCCGGCGTCGCAAGACATTTATGTGCCAGGTGCACTCAAGATTCATATGCCCCTTCATGCTTCAACCACCATTCCAGAGGACATACGTCCATGCTGATGATGGGTTCTGCTCAATAATGATCCAAAGCAAAGTGGATTGACCCATGTTCATTTTTGTCATCGGAGAGTCATGCCACTAGCACAAGGTTGATTTTCTTTTTTAGTGGTTCGATTTCTGCTGTTTCCGCATTGGAGTGTTGCTCTTTTAAGACTTCTAAAAGCATGCTCCACACCTCATCCCTCTCAGATTTTGGAAGGCACTTCAGATTCTTAAACCTTGGGTTGAGTGCTATAGCTATCTTTAGAAACCTTACATTGGTACCTTCTTTCCGTTTTGTTAAATCTGCAGTGAAAGTGTTCTTAAAATAAACATGTGCTGGGTCATCATCTGAGACTGCTATAACATGAAATATATGGCAGAATATGGGTAAAACAGAGTAGGACACATACAATTCTCCCCACAAGGAGTTCAGTCACAAATTTAATTTTTATTTTATTTTTTTTAAACGAGCATCAGCATGGAAGCATGTCCTCTGGAATGGTGACCAAAGCATGAAGGGGCATATGAATGTTTAGCATATCTGGCACATAAATACCTTGCAACGCTATCTGCAAAAGTGACATGCGAAAGCCTGTTCTCACTTTCAGGTGACATTGTAAAAAAGAAGCAGGCAGCAGTATCTCCCATAAATGTAAACAAACTTGCTTGTCTTGGTTGAACAAGAAGTAGGTCTGAGTGAACTTGTAGGCTCTAAGGTTTTACATTATTTTTGTTTTGAGTGCAGTTATGTAACAACCACCAACAACAAAAATCTACATTTGTAAGTTACACTTTCAGAATTGCACTACAATACTAGTATTTTTCAATTCACCTCATACAATTTTTGTTTATTATTTTTACAATGCAAATATTTGTAATAAAAAATATAAAGTGAGCACTGTCCACTCTGTATTGTGTTGTAATAGAAATAAATATAGTTGAAAATGTAGAAAAAAATCCAAAAATATTTAATTTCAGTTGGTCTTCTAATGTTTAACAGTGTGGCTAATCGTAATTAATTTTAAGCACATGAGTTAACTGCAATTAATCAACAGCCCTCATTAAAAACTTCAGATACTATGAACAACACTCCATTCACTTGGACCAACATGCTAGCTATGCAAACACATTTCATTCTCTTAATCAAATTGCCCTTTAACTAGTGGCAATTCTTTTCTCAGGGTTTCCATTAATTGAGTCCTTTGCTCTTTCCTACTTTTCCTTCTCTGTTTGATTTCTAACCATTTTCACTCTCATTAAACTCAGGTGGTCATATTTTCTACTGCCCTTTGACTCTTCCACATCTATTCTCTCCATCTGCTCTGACTAAGTCATTCAGGTATTGGAGCGATGGAGGCCAGAAGTACCTATATAAACAAACGTTTTACTTAATTTCAGCTGCTCTAAGCTAACATCTGAGACCAAACTGCTTCTTTTCAAAGAGGAGCAGCCTGAAGCACAATCTCTTCTCCCTCAGCCTTTCCCTGTCTGTCTGCAAGCCTCTCTACATCGCTAGTGTATTGCCTTGCTGCAACTTCTCCTCAAATACCTTCTTGATGCTTTTGATGAATCAGCTTAACTGCCACCACTCTTAAGTCTCAGTTCTCCAGCCACCAGACTTGTGGAATGTTACTGACCCCCCTTCCCATGCATATAAAGCTGCACAACCACATCCTCAAGCTATTGCACAGGTTGTGCTGCACTAAGCCAATTTAGCTGCAGCTAATTAATCTTCTGCTTTGCTCTCATCTCATGTCACAGGACTAACCAAAATTTGTGAGTGCATGTGTGTACACACAACCACACACACCTTCCCTCCCATCCCTTTTCCTACTCCACCCTTGGCCAGCTTCTCTCCTTTCCACCCCACCCTAGCTCCATGATAGGGTACGAGGTCTCTTCTGTTGCACCTTCTCATTAGCAAGAATTAGACTCAGCAGACATATCTGTTGACTTCACAGTGGCAAGGGAGCTCTCTTGTAAATCAGTAGAGCTAAGGGGCTGGAAGCAGAGATGTGGAGATTTTTTAGGAAGTTATAGAAATAGCTTGGCTTAGGAAGAAATCTTAGATTGAGGTTTTTGTTATACGAGTTACAATAAAGCTAAATCCTAAAGGAGGGAGGTAAGTTTTACTTCATATATAGCATGTGTAGACTTAATTTGAAAGAGACTGGGAAAAATCACTTACTCTTATAACCTCCCTCCTCCTTTTTTAACCAACCAGCCTTGCCACTCCTTACCCTGCCCGAGTTCCAAGGTCCTGCCTTCAGTTCGTTCTCTTTGGCCCTTCTTGTTGGGGGTGCTGCCCATGGCTGTGGTGTAAGTATAGGAAGCTCAGCTCTGGAGATTGAGGCTGCATTCTCATCAAATACAGCAAAATTTGGGCCATTTGATACCTGTTGAAATGTTGAATTCTGGAAGCTTTGGCCTCGGTTTGCAGCTAGATGTAAAAAGGAGACAAGTTGTATATGAATAATGTTAGGAAGTTATTTGCATACTATACTCAAGTGTATTTTTGACATCACAAGATTACTGTTTTTCAATAAGCATAAGGATTGACCAGCCGAACTTACCTTTAAGAGCATCGCCTACTCGACTGATTGGGGCTCTCACGTTTTTCTTCCCCTTGCCTTTCAGTTCTGCCAGTGAGCATCTTTGGGTTTCAGTTATAACAGGAAGATCCAACTCCTCCTCCTCATCTTGCTCAAGTCCCAGCAGGGTCTGTCGAGAGACACGGGCTTGAAACTGCCTGAAGAAATGCAAAAAAGTCAGTGTGAATTTCACTACACAGGTTGCCTATTCAGAGCCGTACAAAACAAATCCATTTTTACTCATTCCACGGGCAAGTTTTACCTGTGATGGGACTGTAGTTTGTCTTGAGGCTCAGCCCTGCGTTGAAGCCCTTCCTGGAATATTAAATCTGCTTTCTTATAACTACCTCTCGCCTCAAGTGCCTCTGCCCATGTGATGTAGAATAACGCCAGCGATGTGCCAATTTCCTGGCTGTGTAGATAACTGTAGAGGTCCAACGGTTCACTACAGTAGTTTCCCTGCAATAGCCCAGAAGTTTCAGTGATTTACTGCACCAAGTTAAAAAAAAAAAATTAAATAAAAATAAAGACTCTGGGTCTATTGCTGCCCTATGATGTACCTGCAAGGCTTCCATTGTTTTCAATTCAAGTTCCACAAGAGCAGACCCAAGGTTAGACATAATTCTTTGCATTTAAGAGAAATATCAAGAGTTCACAAGATGAGGAAAGCAATTGCTAGAAATTCAAATATACTGCTACTAAGCAAGACTGCTATTGCTACCTATGACTCCATGCATATACTTCATGGGTGATAGAAAATGCCTATATGTAAGTTTAATTTTTCTTTATAATAGTGTTTAAGAATTGTTTAAGGTGCCAGACTAATGGCCCTGTAGGAAAAACTCCTGTTAATCCTCAGAACAGGTACACCCTACCCTGTCAACAGCTTGACGTTTGGGGAATGGGAAGAGAAGCAAGAAGAAAGACCACCTCTAGCATCCAGAAGGCAACTTAAGATTTAGGGAATTCATTTAGTACCAAACTCAATTTGGTACCAACTAAGATGAAAGTTAGTGGTAGTTTTGATGTGGAACTGAATGGGCATCCTATATCATTAACTTTAAAATCACTCCCAAACCAGGCTAGATTCAGAATGGTGATCTACAAACCACCATCACTAACCTCAAGCCATCCAGATCCAGTCCGTCCAACAAATGCACCTTGTGAAACCAGCACAACAGTGCTAATCAACATTTATTGTGTTAAATTATTTCAGGTCTCATTTTATAACTTGGGCTAGAAAAGTTACACTAAAACTAGAACCCTTCCTTCTGCCTCAGAAGCAAGCAAAGCTTTACGCTGGTCTGATCTTCACTGGAAGGAAAGCAGAGTTGTTAGGGTATTACTGTAATACCTAGAAGACCTAGTTATGGACCAAGCCCCCACTGTGTTAGGCACTGTAGTTACAGAACAACCAAAAAAAAAAAAAAAGCCTCTGCCATAAAGATCTTCCAATTTTACTTTATTTTTTTGACTGTTACATTAGTTTTGGAATTAGCTTCTTTTCACTGTAAGGCAGGTGAGTGGCAGCAGGATTCTCACTTCATCTTAACTACAGATGTTAGATAGTTCAGGATCACCCATTTTCCTACCTGAAGGGACCAATGAAAACACCACTCTGAGGGACAAGGAAAAGGATATGAACTTTATGAAGCATCCATGTGTGATAGTAGATAGAGGACATTATGTGTCTTCCAGGAGTAGCAATCTTGCCTAACAGAAGACTTAGTCTTCCCCTACCGGGGCAATGCAGAAGAGAGGGTAATAGGCAGAAGGAACCCGGTTCTGGGAAGCAAAAAGTGCTTCAAAAAGGATGTGCTGCCTCTTAGAAACACACAGGGCATATGCAGTGGAAAATGAGCCCCCTAAAGAAGCCTGTGGACTGCTGTTGCATATGGTGCACCTGTGCCTTTAAAAAAAAAAAAATGTTTTTGAAATGTTTTTGCCTGCTATTGTTATGACATTTAAGACAACTAGGAAAAGATTACAAGAGAAAATTTTCTTCTTTCCATTTATGCTGTGTATTCAGTTTCACTGTCAGTTTCCTCTGTTTGTGTGTGTTTTCCATGCAGCAAAAGGGGAGAGAAGAAAAACATCAAAGGATGAAAAACCATGAGCCATTCTGAGGCTTAGGGGCAGATATAGTAGCTGACACTTCATTTATCCCTCACTGTTTATATATTTTAAAAAACCAATTGACTAGATTTCAAGTCAGCTGCATTCCTTTAAGCTTCTTCTGCTCTGTTTAACTGATCAGAGAATCAAGCTGCATCAGTCTGAAGAAATATGTAGTTTTTCAAATGAATACTTCTGAAGAAAGCCAGGTACAATTTCTGTCCAGGCTGAATGACACCAGAAGACTCCTGAAGATTCCATTGGAAGAGCAGTCTTTAAATGACAGATTGGTATATGAATCCTATATTGTGAATAGCTGTCACGTGCCTGACAGAAGTGTAAAGAACTAATCTTAAATTTGCACTGGTAGCAGTCACAAAATGCACTGTACAAAGAAAAGCAGTTTAGTAACATCCAAAAGCTTCAGAAAATGCTTAAGAAAGTACCTAAGAGAACATCAAAAGGATACTTACAAACTTGAGCCAGAGACTGAGATAGCGAGGGTCTTTGTAGTATCTCTGCTGCTCATTCAGTGCTTTTACAGCTCTCTCCAGCACAGCTGAGAGATTGCTCTCTTTTCCACCTTGAGGGAATGTTTGCTCTGTCCATTTGATGTATCTGCAAATGGTATAAAAATAAATAGAGGCATCTTAATTTCTATATATTATGAAGAGAAAAGAAGAAAAATTTGGTTTATAGTACTGAAAAAAAGATAGATCATAGATTATTACAACAGAAGACATTTCTCTTTGTAGACCTTAACCCATTGATGAGGGGGTTTCTGTTAACAAAATGAAAGCACTTTGCTGCTCATCTAGGAATTTACAAGAAGTGAATAGAGTGTCCTGTGGCACCTTATATACTAACAGATGTTTTGGAGCATGAGCTTTCATGGGTGAATACCTACATGAAACTCTACAATTTCCAACTATTAGAGATTTGAGAGATTTTACTGTCCCATTCTAGCAAAATAAAGATTGCCTACCTGTCCCAAACATCCAATGGATCATCCCCAGAATAAAAGCGGATTTCAGATTCAAATCCCCTAGAAAAAGATACAACACGATATGTAAACAGTAGTTCAGTAACTACAAAGATATAGTTAACATGGCAAAAAACAAGATCATCACTCCTATTCAAGCAGCAGAGAATCCTGTGGCACTTTATAGACTAACAGACGTTTTGGAGCGTGAGCTTTCGTGGGTGAATGCCCACTTCATCAGACGCAGGTAGTGGAAATTTCCAGGGGCAGGTATATATATGCTAGCAAGCAAGCTAGAGATAACGAGGTTAGTTCATCAGGAGGATGAAGGCCCTGGTTCTAGCAGTTGAGGTGTAAAACCAAGGAGGAGAAACTGGTTCTGTTAATTTGCAAGCATTCAGTTCTTGTTTAGTCTGAGCTGATGGTGTCAAATTTGCAGATGAACTGAACTCAGCAGTTTCTCTTTGAAGTCTGGTCCTGAAGTTTTTTTGCTGCAGATGGCCACCTTAAGATCTGCTTATGTGTGGCCAAGGAGGTTGAAGTGCTCTCCTACAGGTTTTTGTATATTACCATTCCCGATATCTGATTTGTGTCCATTTATCCTTTTCCGTAGAGACTGTCCATTTGGCGATGTACATAGCAGAGGGCATTGCTGCATATATTACATGTGGATGTGCAGGTGAATGAACGTGATGTGTGGCTGATCTGGTTAGGTCCTGTGATGGTGTGCTGTTAATAGATGGGCAGAGCTGGCATCGAGGTTTGTGCATGGATGGTTCCTGAGCTAGAGTTACTATGGTACGGTGGTGCAGTTGCTGGTGAGAATATGTTTCAGGTTGGCAGGTGTCTGTGGCAAGGATTGGCCTGCACCAAGACATTGTGAAAGTGTGGATCATTGTCCAGGATGATTGTAGATCCTGATGATGTGTTGAGGTTTTAGTGGGGGGCTGTATTGATGGCCAGTGGAGTCCTGTTGTTCTTTCTTGAGTTTGTCTGCAGTAGGAGGCTTCTGGTACACGTCTGGCTCTGTTTCCTAATTTCCTCGGCGGTATTGAGTTTTGAGATGCTTGTGGAGATTTTGTAGGTGTTGGTCTCTGTCTGAGGGTTAGAGCAGAGTCGGTTTACCTCAGTGCTTGGCTGTAGACAATGGATTGTGTGATGTGCCTGGGATGGAAGCTGGAGGCTGAAGTACGCATAGCGGTCGGTAGGTTTCGATATAGGTGGGTTAATGTGACCATCACTCATTTGCACCGTGGTGTCTAGAAAGTGGACCTCCCGTGTAGATGTTCCAGGCTGAGGTTGATGGTGGGGTGGAAGTTGTTGAAATCGTGGTGAATTTTTCCAGAGTCTCCTTCCATGGGTCCAGATGATGAAGATGTCATCAATGTAGTGTAGGTAGAGAAGGGCGTGAGTGGACGAGAGATGAGGAAGCGTTGTTCCAGGTCAGCCATAAAATTATTGCAATTGTGGGGCCATGCGGGTGCCCATAGCAGCACTGATCTGGAGATATATATTGTCAAACTTGAATAGTTGTGTGTGAGTATAAAGGCATAGAGCTCAGCAGCCAGTTGTGCTGTGGCATCATCAACGATACTGTTCCTGACAGCTTGTATTCCATCTGTGTGTGGATGTTGTGTAGGAAGCCTCTACATCCATGTGGTAGATTGTGTTTTCTGGGAGGTGACCAATGCATTTGAGTTTCCTCAGGAATCAGTGGTGTCACGGAGATAGCTGGAGTGCTGGTGGATAGGTTGAGTAGAGAGTCCACATATCCAGACATCCTCAATGAGAATGCAATGCCCGAGTGATGGGGCGTCAGGTTGTGGATCTGGGTAGTAGATAGAATACCTGGTCAGGCTCTAAGGTATGCTGATTTGTTCCGGTGTTATGTAGGAGCGTCCTGAGTAGATGGTGCAGTTTCTTAGTGTATTCCTCAGTGGGATCTGAGGGAATGGCCTGTAGAATTTGGTATTGGAGAGTTGTCTGGCAGCCTCCTTTTGGAGTCAGACCGTTTATACGACAACAGCACCTCCTTTATCAGCCTCTTTGATGATAATGTCAGGGTTTTCTGAGGCTGTGATGCATTGCGTTCTGCACACTTAGGTTATGAGGCAAGCGTGTTGTTCCATGATTTCTGCCTGTCACGTCGGCGGAAGCATTCAACGTATAGGTCCAGATTGTCATTTCGACCTCAAGAGGAGTCATGTGGAGTCTTCTTCTTGTGCTGTTGTTGGAGGGTACCTGTGTATCAGTGCACTGTCCATGTTGTCCTGGAAGTATTTCGAGTCGGAGATGACAAAAGTAGGTTCCAGATCGCCACAGAACTGTATCATGTTGTGGGGGGTGGCAGGCAGAAAGAGAGTCCCCGAGATAGGAACAGACTTTTCTTCTGGCTGAGTGTGTAGTTGATGATTGACGATGTGTGGTGGGTTAGGATACTATGGTTGTGTCCCCATGTGGCAGGTAGGAGTTTAGACAGCTTACAGTCCTTTTTCCTTGTAGAGAGGTGAAGTGAGTGGTGATCTCCTGTCTTATTTTAGTGAAGTCGTTTTATGGAAGTTTGTTATTAATGAAATGCTGATCAGTGGTTCCTCAGTTTCTTTGATAGTGATGGCAATCTCTCACTGTGGTCTGTGTAGTATGTAGAGCAGTGGATTTTTTTTATTTTTAGTCCATTTGGTAGATGTCCATCCATTTGCATTTGAAAGGAAGATATATCTGTCTGTATTTGTGCAATTTTCTTCATGAGGTTGATGGTCTGGACAATGATTCCACACTTTTACAGGTCTTGGGTGGCAGGCCAATCCTTGCCCAAGACAACCTGCCAACTGAAACATATTCTCACCAGCAACTGCACAACCGTACCACAGTAACTCTAGCTCAGGAACACAATCCATGCAACAAACCTGATGCCAGCTCTGCCACATATCTACAACCAGCGCACCATCACAGGACCTAACAATCAACGCCAACCATCACCGTTCATTTCACTGCACATCCACCAATGTAATATACCCCATCATATGCCAGCATGCCCCTCTGCTATGTATCATCGGCCAAACTGACGTCTCTACGGAAAAGGATAATGGAACAAATCAGATATCGGAATGGCAATATACCAAAAACCTGTAGGAGAGCACTTCAAACCTCCGGCCACACTAATAGCCAGACCTAAGGTGGCCATCCTGCAGCAAAAAAACTTCAGGCCAGACTTCAAAGAGAACTGCTGAGCTTCAGTTCATCTGCAAATTGACCCATATCAGCTCAGGACTAAACAATAAGATCCGGCAATGCCCCCCTTGTGCAAAAAAATTATTATAACAAAAATGAAAACCAGTTTTTCTCCTCCTGGTTTCCCTCAACTGCTAGAACAGGGCTATCCTCTGATGAACTAACTTCGTCTATCTAGCTTGCTTGCTAGATTATATACCTGCCCTGGAAATATTCCACTACCTGCTGTCGAATGAAGTGGGTATCGCCACGAAAGCTCACGCTCCAAAACGTCTGTTAGTCTATAAGGTGCCACAGGATTCTCTGCTGCTTTTACAGATCCAGACTAACACGGCTACCCCTCTGATACTTGACTCCTATTCAAATCACTGTGACTATTTCTTCGGAGACAAACTTGTTTATTTCTCCTGAAACAGGACCCAGTCCTGCTCCCACCGGCGTCAAAGGAACCAAATCAGGCTCTTAAACCACCCTTGGACACGTTTTCTAGTACTCTGACATTTAACAACAAGTAGGCATTGGAACAGCCTTTCAGTGCACATTTCCAAGTTACTATCCTGAGAATCATATGGTCCCATCAAAGAGAATTCTTGTACCCTGCTATGGGAAGTTACCAGGGAGGGAAAGATAATCAACTGACAGGTAGCCCATTTTGATGGATTATTATAGTGGAGAGGTGTTTCTCCCTGACAAGTAGCCGCTCTTTCCAGATTATTATGGGAGTGCACAACTCCTACCTGTTCAGTACTTTCATTTGGAAGATTAATATAAAGCAAAGGGTGAAAAAAGGAGGGACATCCTCCTGTAATATTTGTATATTCCTCTTTAGAAGACTATTCAGACACAAGAGATTCTCCTTAGTGCAGTGTTCTCAAACTTTCTTATTGATGACCCCTTTCATATAGCAAGCCTCTGAGTGCGACCTTCCCTTATAAATTAAAAACAACTTTTTTATATATTTAACATCATTATAAATGCTGGAAGCAAAGCAGAGCTGTGGTAGACGTTGACAGCTCACGACCCCCCCATGTAATAACCTCGCAATCCCTAAGGGGTCCCAAACCCCAGAGTTTGAGAACCCCTGCCTTAGTGCTTGCAGTTTAAACGTTCCACTACTGAACCATGAAAGAATTCCTTCTGGCACCAGCCCTTCATCTATACATTGCATAACAGGCAAATTCCTTTGACAGCTTTAGTGTGCTACAACCATACACAGCAGCATTAGTAAAGATTCAGACTGTACTTCTGCTCCCTACACTCTTCTTATAGCCAGGAGACTAATGGTGGAAACTCAACAGAAGGTACAGAAACACTGATGAAAATAGGTCAATATTTTACTCACTGTTTTTGTTGCTGAATAGCTGTGTGGCTGGAAGTCTCCTGGTGAGCCAAGACTTCCTGCAGGGTAGACATGACCCGCCCCTGTCTCAAGGGTTGCACATTCTCTTTACTCAGCTCCCACTCATTCCACTCCT
This sequence comes from Chelonoidis abingdonii, assembly GCF_003597395.2. Taxonomy (NCBI): domain Eukaryota; kingdom Metazoa; phylum Chordata; order Testudines; family Testudinidae; genus Chelonoidis; species Chelonoidis abingdonii. The sequence goes on from NC_133772.1 coordinate 92,946,240, forward strand.
GTGACATGGTGACCTCTCCTGAAACACTGCACAAGAAAGTTAACAATAGAGAAAGGGTGGTCCAGAGCTTCAGGCGCTAGCCTGGGACTTACTTGACACACCCAATTCTCTGCTCTGCCACAGACTTCCCACAACCTCAGGCAAGTCACTTAACTCTCTCTCTGCCTCAGTTCCCCATGTGCAAAACAGGGATAACAGCACTTTCCTGTGTTGCAAAGGTGTTATGAGGATAACTGCATTAAAAATTGTGAGGCGATTAGATGCTACAGTAAAAGGGGGTGGGCCAGACAGATAGAATACCATGGACTCCTGTTATACTCCTATTAAAGCTACAACTTGAGAAGAGTGAGGATGAGAGAGAGACCCTTGATGGGGTATTAACTAAATGAACCACCAACTTTAAGCATTGGCTGAAAAAGCACAGCCACTGTGGCTCTTCTATAGACTTGGCAGAATTCTATGTTTTATAATTTTGACAGATAATATAGATGCTTAATTTTAAACATTTCTCCTATTTACATGGTCAGTTGCATTAAATTATGGGTTTTAAGCATTTTGTTTCGTTTTTATCAATTTACATTTTCACAGTTGCAGGAAATTAGGGTGACCAGACAGCAAGTGTGAAAAATCAGGATGAGAGGGGGATAGGAGCCTATAAGAAAAAGACCCCAAAATTGGGACATCTGGAAATGATGCGGGGAGAGGGGAGGGGAGGTCAGGCAATAAGTACTGACTGACAGCAGAGGTGGGGGTTTAAAAAGGTAACGCTTTATAAGACAGTCTCTCAACATCACAGAACAAAACTATACAAACTAAACATCTTTCAATCAGAAGCTCTGGAGCTGTGTTTTTTTTTTTACTTTGCCTATGGGTAAGGGGCAGTAACGATGGACAGAATCGCGTTTCTGTGGGTTTGCCGGTGCAGGGTGAAATCCCGGCTTTGCTGGCATTTACCAATAACAATGTAATCGGGGGGGGGGGCCCTCAGCAGCGGCCCCCATTGCGCAGGGCGGGCGGGGCTGGTGCATCTACCACACGGTGGTTTGTAGACCCCCCCGCCCCTCCTCACGGTGAAGGGGGAGACCGAGGTTCTGAGATCGCTGGGGAATGTCCGAAGGGCCAGCCCTTCCCGGGACACCGCGCTGAGCCACCGCGGAGCCGTCCTGCCCTCAGCGCTCCCCGGGCCGCCTCCCCTCGAGCCGCTCTCGCTCACCCACCTGGCGCGGCAATCACAGGTCCGCGGGCCACGGACACCGGCTCGGCGCCTCTAAGTCCCAACAGCAGCCAGCTCGCTCCGTTCGAGAGTTTAAACTTCAACCGCCACCAGCCTCGGCCCCATTGGCCGGTCCCTAGTCCCACGAACACATCTGATTGGTCCCGCGGCCCGCCAGAGCCTCCATCAGCAGAAGCGTAGTTTCCGCTGGGCCTATTTGCTACGGTAAAGCGTGGGGTGGGGTGGGGTCGGGTCGGGTCCTGCCCCTGTGCAGCGGGAGTCCGAGTCTGCGTTCTTTCTGGGTGCTGCTGGCTGGAGCATCACAGGGTTCAGGCTGACATCGGCCCTTCATTAAGCTCAAAGCCCCACAAAATTGCTGGTCAGGCCCTGGTCTTCAGCCGGCAGGGACAGCATCAGGGTTGCCAACCAGCTAATCCCACAGACTCCCCTGGCAGTCCGCGCTCACTCTATTCCTTTCTGCCCCGCATGCTCTCTTCCACCCTCACTCACTTTCCCAGGCTGGGGTAAAGGGTTGGGATTCAGGAGGGGGTATGGGCTTGGGGAGGGAGTTTGGGAGGAGGCTAAGGACAGGGGGTGAGGTGTCCTGGCTGTGGCTGGGTGGTGGTTACTTTGAGCAGCTCCTGGAAGGGAAAATGGGAGAATTTTCAGAGGCCTGGAAAAGGGACGAATGTAGTGTCCAGCTATAAGAAGGGAAATAAGGACAACCGAGGGAATTACAGACCAGTCAGCTTAACTTCAGTACTGAGAAAGCTAATGGAGCAAATAATTAAGCAATCAGTTACAAGGGATGCCAGATAATCCACATGCGCAGGAAGGTTTAGCCAGCCTTCAACAGAAAACCAATATATGGACAGTCAGAAAAGCCTGGCTAAGGTTATCCCATCCAAAGGATGGCTCAAGATGGGCCTACATCCTCCAACCATACCTTTGCTCTTCTTACCTGCAATGGCAAATCTTGGAGGAAAAGAGGAAGGGGTAGGTCTCAGGGACAACTATACCACCTAGTGTTCGGTTAATCCTCAGTCTGACTGAGTAACCAGTTCCCGTCATTGATGCTCAGAGTTAACTACTGAGAGTTGCGTTCAAATCCCTCCTACCATGACAGTTAGAACCATTAAGTTATCTTTATGGAAAAGTGCCATGCTATTCCTGCAAACAGTGCTGCATCTCGCAACAGTGCCACTACAGCATGTGGGGTAACTACTGAGTAGAATACTGTCAGATTTTTTTAAATAAGAGTGAAAGGGAAATTTAGAGAGAGGGATCTCACGTGGTTGAGATTTTCACCTTCTTGCATTAAAAAGTATCAGATCAAAAAAAGCCACCCAGGGTGCTGCTGCATCGGAGCAGGCCAGTCCTCACCAGTTGATGAGTACTGATTGGACTGCAGGGGAAACAAACTGCTTGGCTAAGCCCAAGAGAACCAGATCCCTCAGCTGGGGAGTGAGACATCACTGGCCCAGGGCTGGGTGGAGCCCTCTCTCCTCAGCGCAGCCCCAGAACTGAGAGAGAGGACCTGGGCTGAGGGGATTCCTCTCTCCGTGTCACAACCCACGCTGAGAGAGAGCCCTCTCTCCCTGCCACAGCCCCAAGGCTGGGGGAGAAGCATCTCTCCCCACCGCAGCCCTGGGGCTGTTTGAGAGGTGTCTTGCTCTGCCACAGCCCCAGAGCTGGGGGAGAAGTGTCTCGCTCTGCCACTTCCCCAAAGCTAGGGGAGAGATGTCCCTCCCTGCCGCAGCCCTGCATACCCCAAGCTTCCCCATTGCTACCCCCCACCTCACCCCATTGCCCCCTGCTACCCCTTATTACCCCCACCTCACCCCACTGATCTACCTACCTACACATTCTCCAGGCCCACCTGTAGCTACACCCCTGTGTGTGCACCTGCACAGCTGTACTAATCAGCTGCACAGCCCGTGATGGCCTCTTGTGTGGCTGTGCAGGCACGCAGCTGAGAGGGAACACGGGTTGCAAGTGCTTTGGAGGATAGGATTAAAATTCAAAATGATCTAGATAAACTGGAGAAAGGGTGTGAAGTAAATAGGATGAAATTCAACAAGGACAAATGCAAAGTACTCCACTTAGGAAGGCTCAATCAGTTGCAGACATACAAAATGGGAAATTATGTTTAGGAAGGAGTACTGCAGAATGGGATCCGGGGTCATAGTAAATCACAAGCTAAATATGAGTCAGCATTGTAACACTGTTGCAAAAAACCAAACATCATTCTGGGATGTATTAGAAATGTTGTAAGCAAGACACAAGAAGTAATTTTTCCACTCTACTCTGCACTGATTAGGCCTCAACTGAGTATTGTGTCCAGTTCTGGGTGCCACATTTCAGGAAAGATGTGAACAAATTGGAGAAGGTCCACAGGAGAGCAACAAAAATGATTAAAGGTGTAGATAACATGACCTATGGGGGAAAATTGAAAGAATTGGGTTTGTTTAGTCTGGAGAAGAGAAGACTGAGAGGGGCCAGGACAATAGTTTTCAAGTACATAAAACGTTGTTACAAGGCAGAGGCAGAAAATTTGTTCTTGTTAACCTCTGAGGATAGGACACGAAGCAATGGGCTTAACTGCAGCAAGGGAGGTTTAGGCTGGACATTAGGAAAAACTTCCTAACTGTCAGGGTGGTTAAGCACTAGAATAAATTGCCTAGGGAAGTTGTGGAATATCTATCATTGTAGGTTTTTAAGAGCCAGTTAGACAAATATCTGTCAGAGATGGTCTAGATAATACTTAAGTCCCGCCATGAGTGGAGGACTGGACTAGAAGACCTCTCAAGGTCCCTTGCAGTCCCATGCTTCTAACATTCAAGACAGGTAGCTTCATCCTTCTCCTTCATACTGCCTGTGTGCCAGCAGGAGGAGCACTGAGCACCAGAGAGAGAGTCATTTTGCTCTTAGTTCAAGTCCACAGTAGCTGGGAGGAACAAAAGGAAAGTTCTGATCAGCAGCTGCAGCCTTGTGGTGGAGTATGCTCAGCCCCACTGTGGGGAGGCAGCCACATGCATAGGCTGATCAGCACAGGGCACTGTAAGGGGATGGAGCACTCTCAGTGCAAACAGAATCTGTGGAGAATGTAGCTGCCGAAGTCTGTACTTCATACATATATGCAAATTGAGGGGTTTTGTTTGCTTGTTTTGTTTGTTTTTGAGGCTTATGACTTGGCCAAATATAGGTGAATTTTCACTGGGGCAGCAAAAGGCACATACCTGACATCAACTGCCCTGCCAAATTTCAAGTCCCTGATCCAAATCCTGGAGTCACTAAAGCTTCCCACCAAAGCAGTAGTAAGAATATTTTAACATGGGCAAACACCTGTTTTTTTCTCTAACCTCATTCTTGACAATGGCTGTATCATTTGTAGCTGAAACTTTCCAAAAAAATTCAGGCTTAGGCAGACACCTGGCATGTAGAATGTCAGCCCAAACATTTTATGTTTGGCAAAGTTGTAAGCAGCTGAAAGCAAGTTCTTATCATGGAAAGTGTTGGGCAGTCTAAACTAGAGGTGTCGCTACCTGCACTGCCTATAAAAATAAGTGGTCATATTAAATCAGATAACGTTGGGAATTGAGAGAAGCACACTGAAGAGCTTGCAATTATGGGCCTGATTCATCACTGTATTAATCCATTTTTGCACTGGTGTAACCCATCATAAAACTGGAGCAATATAGTGGAGAATCAGGCCCTGTATCAGCACCTCTTATGCTGGGAATGTGACTTCCATTTGGATCATTAATTTGACCTTTGGATGCCTTATTAGATATTGGGTTCTTCTGGGCTCCTAACTAGCAGTTGGTGCCAAGGGCCTTTTGCTCCAGCTGGCATAAAGAGTGCAGCTTTTCTTGACAGAGGTGGAACCTTGCTACAATTATCCAGACCTTTGTCACCCAAATTTAATTTACTTTAATGCACTTTATATGGGGTTAGTGTATAGTGGGTCTGCCTGCTAATTAAGCATTATGCCACACAGAGAGCACTTCACCCTGGTGCTTTCAGTGGAGTACATGTGTTTCCACTAGCTAGGAATCTGTCCCAGTTTCTCCTGCTTTTGCATTCACATAGCCCAGTATCTCTACTTTTCATTATTTCCCAAATTTTACTGCCATTGTAATGTTTTGCCCATAAGACCCAGCAAAGCACATTTGGCAATCATTCTATTAACCTCCTGTTCCCACCATCCATGGGGTTCAATTAAAAACATATACATTGGGCTTCCTTACGTTGTCCTGAACTAGATATCTCCACTGTCATTTCTCTGGACAGTAATTGTTGGGGGGAAATGAAAATCAAAGTCACATGTTCCCTTTATATTCATGAGACAAAGGAGCAATAGCAAGACAGTTTGCCTGTGATGTGAATTCATTAGGATTATTAGGAAGGTCATCAAGTTTAATTCTGGAGAAGATTACAACACAAAGATGGTTCCCTTGATTTGGTTTGCTGACCTTAGTCTCTATTCTTAGCATAACAGGCAGCTCAGACCAACACAGTGGTCTCCAACCTTGTCTGATTGGATCCTCCCCTTTGTGACAGGTTGGCACCCGGCCCCAGCCAGACCTACCTATATCCCACCAATCCCACATGCTCTGCTCTGATCACTTTTACTTTTACTTCCTGTCCCATGTTTTCTCTTCTGCTTAAAATTTGACTCTACTTTCTTCTACCAGTCTGGCTGTGCTCAGGGCCAGCCCTAGTCCAAATGGCGCCCCAACCCCCATTTGTTAAAACTTTTGAATACCTTATTTTTTATTGCATTTGTAACTTATTTCACGACTTTGATGCATGATTTGCATGCATGATTTATCCCTATCATATAAAATGATAAATTTGCATGTTAGGATTTGTAAAACTGTATTTATTCATGCCATATATAAGTAAATACAGAATGCCTGAACCATGTTACTTTAAACATTCTATTTTCCCTTTTGTCACTAATAACATAAACAGCACCCCGAGCCCAGCGTTCCCCAAACCTGGCACCCCAGGTGGTTGCCTAGGTCACCAGCCCCTAAATCTAGCCCTGGCTATACTAATCCACCAAGAAGTAAACTGCGAGGTCATGTAATACTGTACGCTTCGCCATACCCAAACATTGGGCCTTATTCTGCAAATGCTTACTTGTGTGAGTAGTATTATTAGCCCAGATCTTCAGGTCTGGCCAAGCTGTGCTTTGCATGGACACTGGGGCACCTGGCTGCTTGCTTCTTACACCCTCTGCATGACCCCTTTATACTCCTTTGCTGAAATTTACCCCCCTCTTCCATGGTATAGGGACCCAGCACAAATCTCTCCAGACCCTTATACGCAATAGAAAAAGCCTCCACATCCTCCGGGGTAGAAGGCTGGAAGGGGAGGAGGCACAAGCAGACCATGAAAGGGCCCGAGTGATCTATGTTTACATGGATCCGTTGGCCCCAACACTCCATGGGATTGGTGTAGAAGGATTGTTGTGGATGATACTCTAGTGTAGCTGAGGGAGGTGGAGCAGGGCAACAAGGAGCCACTCCCTGGATCTAGATTAGGATGGTAAAATTCTTCTCCCTAGCTGCCCTATGTTCCCCCATGCGGAACCTACTTATTATGGCTTTCTGTGGATGGAATGGATTTGACCATCCCAATTAATATTCCGTCAAGCACCTCTCAGAGAACAGTTCCCATGATAAACCCCATGTGGCTGTAGCCAGCAGCTTGTAATATTTTTCAAACTACTGAGTAATGTGCTGTTAATTACACAGGCAGCAGGACCTGTAAGCAGTGGGAAGAAAAGTCTCACCTCAAATGTGGGAGAGCTCTTCTAGGGTTTTTTTAGCTCAAGTATTTTTTACTGTATCAGTTGTCTCTACTCAGTAGGATGGACCCATTCGTATATCAAAGAAAGGGTTAGAGTGGTGTGAGGTAATCCCAAGAACCCTCACAGGCAGAGATCAAAGCAGCTGGAAATGTTGCAACTAAAAGACCAAAGCTGCTGCCTCTTTGGAATGGAGAAGAATCTAAGGGGGCTGGAGGTAGCATCTATAAAGTTCATAGTTGTAGGGGGAGAGGATGGTTTATTTAATTGCTTCTCAATGACATGTCTATCTTAGGTATTTCTAGGATGCCCATCCCAGTAGTATCTGAGCTCCATCTCAGCTGTCTGGGAGCTAGTAACAGAAAACTGCTATTTGATCTCACTCCTCCTTTATCTAATCTCATCTCTCAATAGCATGCGCAGCAGCATGGTATCTGAGCGCCTCACAGAAATGACACAAAGTCAACAACCTTCCTTGGAATCTTCTTTCTGTGTTGAAATAAAAGTTAGGGTTTAAAGAAAAGGGAAATCCAAATGGGTACTTTGTGATTCACCTATACCCACCCCTGCAGCTGGCCAGATGGTGGAGGTCATATCCTGTGTGCAGAAAAGGAACATTGTTTTATGTGCAAGAGTTCTAATGCTAATATAATAATAATTCATTAATAACAATAATAGCATTTATATAGGGCTCAGCATGTTCAAAGCTCTGTGGAAATACTAATTAATCCTTACAGAATCCTTGTGGGACAGTGTAACGAGGTATACAAATCTCACACTGGAAAGCAAGGGGTTAAGGAACGACTCTGAGCTTGGGAAGCCCCGCCCAGACGCATCTGCCAAACCTGCATAAGCAGAAGGCAGGGCTTTAAAAAGGGGAAAAAAGCTCAAAGTGGGGGTAGGTGGGTGGAAGGGAGGAGATGGCTGCTCTGAAGTGAAAGTGATGCCCAGGAGCTCATTGCCTGAGACTTGACACCACAGAACTATACCAACCTACATATGAGAGGCCCAGGACTGAGTGTGCAGGTCAGAGACTAGACTGAAGTGATTTACTCTGGAAGCTAAAGGAGGCTGGGGCAGGAAGTGGTCTGAGAGGTGGCTGATTAGCACCCCAGTGTGCCAGCTGGAGACACCCACACATTGGGCCCTGGACCAGAGCCTAGTGGAGAGGGTAGCCTGGGCTCCTTTACCCATTCCAAGAGGACATTACAACAACAAAGAGCTTTCACCTAGGCTGAGAGGCCAGCTGGAAAAGACTGACTGTTCAAGGGGCCAGTCCCCCAAATTCTTGTGCTATGGGGGGACTGGAAACCCTTAGGGTTGACAAGTTGCTAGAAAGACTGCGAGCAGCCAAGTATATCTCCACCCTAGACCTCGCAAAGGGGTACTGGCAAATCCTCTGATGTCAGAGTCTCAGGAGAAGATTGTTTTCTCCACCCCATTAGGTCTGTGCTAATTCTGAACTATGCCATTCAGCCTCTATGGGCAGCAGCCACTTTCCAGAAAGTCATGAACCAAGTGCTGCAGCCACATGGCCAATATGTGGCAACATACATAGATGACATAATGATTTACAGTCGTAATTGGGATGACTATATGTGTGACATGTCATGTCCACCCTACAAGCCCTTGAGAGTGCAGGACTCAAGGTGAACTTGATCAGGTGTAGAATGGTAAACTGGGAAGTCAGATACCTTGGCTACACTATGGCGTGGGCAGATTACGAGCACTAATTGGCAAAGTTCAGGCCTTATAACTTTTCCCATCCCAACAACCAGAAAAAAGGTATGGAGCTTTTTTGGTCTGGTGCGCTATTGTAGATGATTCATAGCAGATTTTGACACTATTTCAGTGCCCCAAACAGATCTTGTGAAGGTACTAGTACCCAAAAGATCATTTGGTTGGAAGAGTGCAACAGGGCATTCCGGACTCTAAAGAACCATGTGTGTCAGGACCTGGTACTTTTTCACCCAGACTTTGAAAAAAAATTTGTTACAAACTGATGCCTCTGCAGGAGGACTTGGAGCAATCCCTTCCCAGGAAGTTGAGGGAGAGGAGCAACTTGTCCTCTATATATGCAGGAAACTGTTCCCCTGGGAGATGGCCTATTCAATCATAGAAAAAGAAGCTTTGGCTGTGAAATGGGCTATAGATATTATTTAGTGGGAAACCCCTTCTCGTTAGTGTTGGCTGAACGACATGAAGGACATCAACCTCTGGATTATGCAATAGTACCTTTCATTACAACTGTATAGTTTTCAGATATTTCACCATTCTGGGAGGACCCACCAGAATACAGATTTCTTTTCCCACAAGGGTGGGGACGCAGGACTGGAGAACAAGACGCCATGTCTTGTTTTAAGGGGGTGGGTATGTGATGGGGTATACAAATCCCACATTGGAGATCAAGGGGTTAAGAAACAGCTCTGGGTTCGGGCAGCCCCTCTCAGACACACCTGTCAACCCTGCACAACCTGGAGGCAGGGCTTTAAAAAGGGGAGAAAAGCTCAAAGGGGGAAAAGGATGGAATGGAGCAGACAGCTTCTCTGAGGGGAAAGTGCTCCCAGGAGCTGATTGCCTGAGACTTGACACTACAGATCTGTACCAGCTTACAAAGGAGAGGCTGGGGACTGAGTGTGCAGATCAGAGACTAGACTGAAGTGATTTACTCTGGGAAGCTAAAAGAGGAAGTGGTCCAAAGGAGTGGCTGCTTAGCACCCCAGTGTGCTGACTGGAACCACCCAACCACAGGCCAGTGGAGAGGGTAGCCCAGGCTCCCCTACCCACTCCAAAAGGACGTTACGGTGATAAAGAGCCTTTACCTAGGGTGAGAGGCCAGCTGGAAAAGACTGGCTGTTCAAGAGCCCAGTCCCCCAAATACCTGTGCTAAAGGGGAGGACTGGAAACCTTTAGGTGAGGCATTGAAGGACAGGACTCTGTTTCCACAGGGAGATGACCTACCAACCCCTGCATGATCACTAGGGAGCATTGTTGGTGGCTGTGCACCTCCTACAGGCAGGTAGGAAAATATCATCCTTATTGAACAGATGGAGTAACTGAACTATGGGTGAAATGACTTCCCAAAGTCCTTAACTAGTCAGTAGCAGAGCCAGGGCCCCAGTCCTTGGGCCTGAATGAGCTGTTGTCAGTACAGACCCTGAGGGGAGAAGGCAAGGTGGTTTTATGCTATCTTAGCACTTTCTCAATCCCCAAGTTTACCACAGGGACCAGTTTGGCCCTCCACGTAAGTTAGAGATGCCTCAATGTTACTCTGATGGCCACATGTCACAGCCCCCAAGGGTGGTTGTGGAATTGCCAAAGGAGAGCACTCCCCATGCATCCTCTAGACCAACAACTCTGAGAGTGGTGGTGGCCTAGAGCCAGGGAAATCTCCAACTGCGTGCTTAAGCTAACTCCAAGACTTCTTTGTGTCGCTGGAAGGGCGCAAAGGAGCTGTCAGTGGGCTGAGGATCTTGTTCCAGGGCTTCCATATACTGATGTGTATCAGGATGCTTTCTTGTTTCATCTCCTATTGCAACTTCCTTAACCTGGTGGTCTTGTTGGACAAGGAAGGGGTCACTCGCCAGGCAGTGTCCCACCATTTTCATGGTTCAGATTCATTTTAAGCTCTTCCATGCTAGTGCAGTGCCAGATCCCAATATATTTAAGCCTCATAAGAAATAATAAAACCCTTGCCATATACCCTTAGTATTCCCTGTAAGAGTGGTCAAAGGATTTGAAGAGGAGCTCTCATTGGCAGAAGCTTCTGTACAGTTTCATGTCCAGACTTCATATCACATAAACTTTAATACACCTCTATCCCGATATAACGCTGTCCTCGGGGGCCAAAAAATCTTACTGTGTTCTAGGTGAAACCGTGTTATATCAAACTTGCTTTGATCCACTGGAGTGCACAGCCCCACCCTCCAGGAGCGCTGCTTTACTGCATTCTATCCAAATTTGTGTTATATCAGGTTGAATTATATTGGGGTAGAGGTGTATTTCTCTTTCTGAAATGGGTTCATCAATATTTCTGTGGTATTACTTACTTCATAACTTGCTGCAGCGTCAGCCAAAGGTGCCTGGAGCCAGCACTACAATATCTCAAGTCAGGCTAAATGAACAGTGCCTGCAATTAATAGGGGATCATGTGCCCAAGTCCTATAAATAAATGAAAGGGACAGAGTCATCCTTCGGAGGCTCGTCACCTTTTAGGCACTCATGCATACCTTAGATGCACTGGGCCAGCACGACAGCTCAGGAACAAAATGAGCAATTAATTAAACAAATGTACAGTAACAGAGGTAATGGAGTAACTATCTACACAGTGGGAAAGTTTCCCAGAGCCACATCATCTGACTAGAGAATACTGGAAGAGGAAAGGAAAGAGTAAAAAAGAAAAGAGGTTCTAATGAGTTGAGAAAAGACCAATAGAGTTATGTCTCGAACATAGAAGGGCCTGATTTTGACCTCACTTAGGGTACGTCTACACTACAGGATTATTCTGATTTTACATAAACCGGTTTTGTAAAACAGATTGTATAAAGTCGAGTGCATGCGGCCACACTAAGCACATTAATTCGGTGGTGTGCGTCCATGTACCGAGGCTAGCGTCGATTTCTGGAGCGTTGCACTGTGGGTAGCTATCCTGTAGCTATCCCATAGTTCCTGTAGTCTCTGCCGCCCACTGGAATTCTCGGTTGAGATCCCAATGCATGATGGCGCAAAAACAGTGTCGCGGGTGATTCTGGGTAAATGTCGTCACTCATTCCTTCCTCTGTGAAAACAATGGCAGACAATCATTTCGCGCCCTTTTTCCCTGGATTGCCCTGGCAGATGCCATAGCATGGCAACCATGGAGCCCATTTTGCCTTTTGTCACTGTCACCGTATGTGTACTGGATGCTGCTGACAGAGGCGGT
>NC_133772.1:92959448-93117249 GCF_003597395.2 Chelonoidis abingdonii
GTACAGCGATCAGATCCAGTATCTCCCGTATGGTCCATGCTGGAGCTCTTTTTGGATTTGAGACTGCATCGCCACCCGTGCTGATCAGAGCTCCACGCTGGGCAAACAAGAAATGAAATTCAAAAGTTCATGGGGCTTTTCCTGTCTACCTGGCCAGTGCATCCAAATTCAGATTGCTTTCCAGAGCAGTCACAATGGTGCACTGTGGGATACTACCGGAGGCCAATACCGTCGATTTGCAGCCACACTAACCCTAATCCGACATGGCAATACCGATTTCAGCGCTACTCCTCTCGTCGGGGGGGAGTACAGAAACCAGTTTAAAGAGCCCTTTATATCAATATAAAGGGCCTCGTTGTGTGGACGGGTGCAGGGTTAAATCAGTTTAACGCTGCTAAATTCAGTTTAAACGTGTAGTGTGGACCAGGCCTTACATCAGTAAGAAGCTGGGGATACTGTTTTAGGTTCTACAACATAGATCACTGTCAGTTTTTGGCTGGCTTGATGGCAGTTGTATTGGTGACCCAAACTCTGTACCTCAGTGGTGGTATCTTCATCCCAAACAAATCCTGTTATTTAGCATGATGTGCTAGTTCAGCCACAAGTTATTGGCCTAGAGACAGGAATCACTGGGAGAAATTCCCTGGCTCGTGTTATGCAGGAGGTCAGATTAGATGATCATAATAGTCCCTTCTGGCCCAAAAAACTACAAATCTGTGCATTTTATACTGGTATAGCTCCACTGACTTCAGTGGAATGCTGCTGAGTTGCACCAGATTGAGATCAGAATCAGGCCCCATAACTTCAGCCGTGCAGCCCAGGTCTAAAGTACTGAGGTGTATGTGTGAAGAAATGCCAGCTGAACCTCTTTCCACATTGCTTTCAGGGACATGGATTAACAACATTTTGGCTTGCAAGAAAATACCCAAGGCCTCTTACAACACTTGGGCCTTTCCCACAGTGGGAAATTGGCAGTGTTTGAAAACAGGTTTCAACAACTGATTTTTGAAAATCGTCAGTCTCTGGATTGATGATGCAGGCAGGGCTCAGTAAGCAAGAGAATCCTCTCTATTTATTACTGGCAGAGGATACAAAGGCAGTTCCCCACCTGCTGCTGGTAGTACTGCTGTACTAGCAATTCCTCTTTCTGTACGTGCAGGAAACGCATACTCCCGCAAACATCCTCTCAGAGGTACTTCCCTCCGCCAGCAGGGAGGTGCCACACCGTTAGGGAGCCAAGAAACAGCTGCTCCCCCAACCAGCACAGTAATTCCATTACAATAGTAAGGCCTCCATCCACCCCAGAGTACTGCAGAGCTCTATTTCATAGTTGTATAGCATGGGTATCTCTCATATTTTAATCTGTGTAGCAGGATGCAGGGATTTCCAATGTCATGTCAGCTAGCCCTGCTCAAGGTATGTTCAGATGTTCAGGGGATTCTCATGTCTTCTGTGCCATCTCTGTCTCAGAATTCCTGGCATCCTTTCCTCAGGGGGAAGCTTTCTGGCTGCCCTTGGCATCACCAATCAATCACTTTGTGAGGTTGTGTTTAGGCCTTGGACTGGTGCCTGGTTTTCAAATCCCATATACTTGGTGTGCTATTAAGGGGTGCTTCTCCTGACCTTGGCATCTCTGTTCCACAGTGGACTGAGACTACAGAGCTTTGGGCCAGCAACTTCTCCATTACCTCTCAGATAACAGTCAGTTCTTCCGATCAGATGCAGTCTCCAGAACTCCCCGATAAGATGGTGTGCATTCCAGATTCCACTTCAATTATTCACACCGGGATTGTACTGCAGTATCTTTCTCTCAGATAGTTTCTTTCTCACTTCTCTTTTAAATAAGACCTGGTCTAACCACAGAGAAAGGTTTCCAGGACTGACATGTATTTACTCTAAGTGGGACTCTGTTTCGTACTCTTTTTCAAAAATACCTCCCGGAACTATAAGGGATCAGAAACAATTCCTATAACATTCCTAAGGACGGTTTTGGTAAGAACAGCTAGAGAAGAGACTTGCTCCATTTCACAGTATTTAGCAATTAAATGGGAGTAAATCTTCAACTCTCTATAACCCCAACCTTTGGGCACATTAGGCTCCAGATCTGAGCTTTGAGGCTTGGGCCCAGCTCTACATTTAAAATAATAGTATAAAATCCTATGTCCATAGAGCTTCGTTTTAGATATGAAGGATTAATCTTCATTTTCCTGAAGGTTCCTAACAAAATTATTCAATGTTCTTTTTCAGCAACCTGAGGATTACTTCTGAACCAATATAAAAGCGTCACACTCACACAGAATGAGTAAACATTCCCCTGACCAGAGAGGATCCATAACTCATACAGCTGATTATAAGCCAGAAGTAGCAGATTCCCCAAACCTAGGCTCTGAGTAACACTGATGGCAGACAGAATCGGGGCTTTCTGAATGTATGAATAATCGGATGAGGACTCCTCCTTGACTACAGGATGTTGAAGGTCATAAGGATATATTAAAGAGGTAAGGTGGGTGAAGTAATATATTTTATTGGACCAACTTAGTCCAAGATATTACCTCACCCACTTTGTCTCTCTAATATGCTAGGATCAACATGGCTAAACAACACTGCATATAAGGATATGTGACATTCAAAAGCAGATTTTCCATGGACTCCCTGTAAATTCTCAGACTTGACCTATAGTGTTCTTAGGTAGCTAACGTGACACTGAATGCAATTTGTCCAGGTCTATATTGATCATTCAGTCATGGGCATCATTGGGTCATCTCATCTGAATTCTTCACAGTCTCATTCAAACACTAAAAGTTTGTAATGCAGACACACCTTTAGCCCTTTCAGCTGTGCAAGACTAATGGGTAAAAACTTTACTCCTGGGGGCATTCTGCACCAAAAAATTAAAAATTCTGCGTACAATATTTTAAAGTTCCGTAAAATTCTGCAAATTTAATTTGTCAAAATAACACTACATAATCAAGTCAGTTTCAATTATTTTGGTAATTTATTTCAAAATACCTGTCAGCAGGTATGTCTGTAACAATACACATACACACAAATTCCCCCAGGAGTAGAGAGTTCAAGAAACCCCTATGACAATCCAGTTCCTGTTTCTCTGCCCCCTTTTCCACCCCAAGTCCAGTTGGGGGGGCAGACATCCACAACCCCTCCCCCCAAAGCCCACCTGTGAAGGGCCCCCCCAGCCAATACACCTGCACCCCCTCTTCCCAGAACCCAGCTGAGGGGTCCCCCTTGACCAGACACCCCTGCCCCCATCCCAGGTTTGCAAG
Source organism: Chelonoidis abingdonii (assembly GCF_003597395.2). Classification (NCBI taxonomy): domain Eukaryota; kingdom Metazoa; phylum Chordata; order Testudines; family Testudinidae; genus Chelonoidis; species Chelonoidis abingdonii. The sequence continues at coordinate 92,962,730 of NC_133772.1, forward strand.
GAGTTTCCTGCGTGTCACCCTCTCCTTCCTTCAGGGCATGCTGGGAACTGCAGGTGATGGGAACCCTCTAGTTCTTTCTCCCTTCCTACAGCAGTGTCTTCTATGTGGGAGGTGGGCTCTGCTGAGTCCAGTGGCCCCTAGTGGCGGCTGTCAGCAGTGCAGCTCATTTCTGTCCAGAGAAAGGAATTTCTGCATGCACAATGTTAATTTCTGCAAAACTGTGCATTGCGCAGTGGCACAGAATTCCTCCAGGACTAAAACTTGCTTTTGTCAGTGAAGTAAGTCTCATGCAAACTGGGATCATATTCTGTACACTAAGAAGATGTATTTCTACACATAAAAGCTCCAAGTAGAACAGGGATCACTGAGAGAATTGATTTGATGGAATGTCCAGTTCTATTCTAGATGAACTCTGTTGTTGAAGGAGAACAGCAGTGCGACCAAGGATCCACTTCAGATCAAATCACAGATGTCAATAAGAGGACAGGATTGTGGGATCAGCTTGTGAGGTACAGAGAGGGTAGATTGAAGCATATGGTGCAATGTGCTTGAATCCCAGCAGCACACATCTGCTTCACAGCTCTAGCACAGCCTTAGACCGCCAACCGAAGTTTGTTTTAGCTCCCATGAGAGTAACTTAGAAGAGAGTCCAATAAAAGTAGAGTTCACTTCAAACTCTGTATAGACAATGATATTGGAATAGCATGAGGAGCAGCAGGAATTTTCCTGTATTTGGAACAGAAGTTCTTACTAACTCAAAAAGCAGAAAAGAGTCCTGTGGCACTTTATAGACTAACAGACGTATAGGATCATGAGCTTTTGTGGGTGAATACCCACTTCATCAGATGCATCTTACTAACTCAGTCTTCCCAGACTAAGTTAAGATCAACTCTCATATACACCTTCTGCCTAGCATTACTTGAATTTGCCCAATAACTGAAGGAATGTTGCATTTGGTAGAAGCCTGGGATTTTTAGAGCAACTCTTTCTAAATCTCCAGCCTTTTAAAGTCTGTACACCGAGCCCACCCTGCCTGCTTTGGACATAAGAATAAAACACAAAACATTTTATAACACTCATGACTCATGTCTTGCTCACCCTACTGATCACACAGTCTGATTGTTTCTTCCACTCTACCTACATATTTGTCATGGGATGCATGAACAGGCGGATCTCGAGTAGTAGAGAGATTATTTAACTTCTACATTTAGCACTGGCGTGATTGTTTCTGGAATACTGTGTCCAGGACTGGTGCCCACAATTCAAGAAGGATGTTGATAAATCAGAGAGAGTTCAGAGAAGAGCCACAAGACTGATTAAAGGATTAGAAAACATGCCTTACACTGAGAGACTCAAGGAGCTCAATCTATTTAGTTTAACAAAGAGAAGATTAAGAGGTGACTTGATCACAGTCTATAAGTACCTACATGGGGAACAAATATTTAATAATGGACTCTTCAGTCTGGCAGGAAAAGATATAACATACTCCATGGCTGGAAGTTGAAGCTAGACAAATTCAGACTAGAAATAAGGTATAAATATTTTACAGTGAGAGTAATTAATCACTGGAACAATTTACCATGGGTCATGGTGGATTCCCCATCACTGACCATTTTAAAATTAAGATTGAATGTTTTTCTAAAGCTCTGCTCTAGGAATTATTTTGGGGAAGTTCTATGGCCTGTGTTATACAGAAGGTTAGACACTAGATGATCACAATGGTCCCTTCTGGCCTTAGAATTTATGAATCTCTTCCTGTTGTTCTTGTTTCAATTTGGGGCCCATTTTCTCAGACAGTTAAGTTTTACTGCGACTACATCTAGTAAAAACAGTACTGCTAACCCCAAGCATTCAATACGAGTCAAGCCACAAAAAGTCATGAGATTGGTTTAAACAATGTGAGATTTTAAAAAATAAACGTGGGGATCTTTTTATTTGCCTTTCGGTGTCTGCACCCATATGGTTCATATTTTCATGCTTGTCTCCACAATGGCTAGAAACTTACTGTTTTTATAATGAAAGCTGAGCTTCTCACAGAATCACTTGACTCCAAGAGCTGGGCCTTTAAGAAAAACACCAAATATCATGAGACTTGTGTAACCCATACACCTCCTGGATGTGGTGCTTTGTCCCCCGCTAGTAGCACTTAGACCACTTGAGATTAATGAGTGTGCTACAGCTTTAGCTACTAGGCTTGTAATTTTTAGCTCATGCAGCAGAGCAGTTCTCTTCACTATTTTTGAAATGGGGGCCACTTTGGCAAAAAACCTTCAATCTGAGCAGGGCTGGCTCTACTGTTTTTGCCGCCCCAAGCAGCATGCCTAATTGCCACTGCGGAGGGCGGGGACAGTCCATGTGCCATTAGGGCGGTGCGTGCGTTTCCGTGGCGGTGGCAACTTCTGTCTTCAGATGCAAGACAGAAGCTGCGCCGCACGGACAGCTGAACATAGAAGCTTATGCTGAATTGCTGCTGCTGCAGAAATGCACGTGCCGCCCTAATGGCACATGGGCTGCCCCCTCCCTCCGCCGGTGGCAATTTGGCGAGCTGCTTGGGGGCAAAAACACAGGGACTGCTGCCCCTTGCAGATTGCTGCCCCAAGCACCTGCTTGGGATGCTAGTGCCTGGAGCCGGCCCTGAAAGTAAGAGCCACATCAACCTGACACAGATGGCTGAACATATACCTGATACAGGTGGTTGAACACTCCGAGTTCTTGGCTGGTTGATATGGTAATATTACTGTTATTGGTAATATTGCTTGGGATGCAAGAGGGCTTATGGGGTGTGGGCTCAAGAAGGAGGCTCAGGGCTGAAGCAGGGACTTGGAGTGCAGGAGCGGGTATTGGGGGCTGGCTCTGGGAGAGGGCTCAGGCCTGGGGCAGGAGCTTGGGGTGCAAGAGGCGGCATGGGGGGCTGGTTCTGGGAGGCTGCAGGTTGCATGGTAGAAGAGCTATTCAGAACCTGCCCATTGAAGGAGCGACACTTACTTCAGGCAGCCCCTGGGGGGGCACATGGCTCTGCGCGCTGCCCCTCTCTGCAGGCACCACCCCTACAACTCCCATTAGCCACAGTTCCCCGTTCCCGGCCAATGGGAGCTATAGGAGCAGTGCTTGCAGGCAGGAGCAGCGCCCAGAGACCTCTGCTCCCCCCTCTGACCCCATGAGGGTATGCTGGCTGCTTCAGGGAGTGGTGTGAGGCCAGGGTAGGCAGGGAGCCTGCCTTAGCTGCAGCTCCACTGCACTGCTGGAGAGTGTGATCAACAGGGAGCTGCAGTTAGGGTCCATGGGAGCCACCACTGGCTTGCAGACCTTGCCGTGAAGAACACTGCAGTAGAGGCTCATGCATTTAGCTGCAGAGCTCCTAGGTTCAATCCTGCCTGCTGATAACTGGAGTCTGTTGGCATTACAAGTGGGGGCTCGTCTGGGATATCAACTGGGAAGTCTCTGAAGCTCAGGACACACTTCCTCAGCTAGGGGAAATATATAACCACTCACCTCCTGGGTGTGATGCTCTGTCCCTGTCTAGTAGCACCTAGGCCACTTCAGATTAATGAGTCTGTTACAGCCTTAGCTAACAGTCACATGACTTTTAGTTCACACAATAGAGGTTCATGCATTTAGCTCCAGAGGTCCCAGGTTCGATCCTGCCTCTGATGACTGGAGTTTGTCAGTGTTACACTTGCAATAAAATCATGAGAGCTGACAACACTGTATAACTGCTTACAAGGTTATATAGCCATTTACATCTGTACAAAGTGGGTATAAAATGCTACTGCATCAGAACAGTAGCCCACTTTGCATAAGTGTAACTCACAGAAGAGGATGAATGGACCAGTGGCTAGGATGCTGGCTTCATGTTTGGGAGACCTGCGTTCAAATCACTCCTCTACCACCAACTTCCTGTATAACCTCAGACAACTAACAGGTTTGCCTCAGTTTCCCCATCTGTAAATTGGAAATAATAGCACTTCCCTTCCACATAAGGAGTGTTGTGAGGATCAATACATTAAACATTGCAAGGGACTCAGATCCTACTTTAAGATGTGGAGACTTAGGGTTTGGCTAGATTAGGTGATCACAGACTCAAAAGCTGATCATTTACAGTTCCAAATAGTTCATCTAATCCAAAAGCTGCCCATCATGTTAAAAATGAATTCAGAAACCACAAAGTAAGAGGCACTTGTTTTATTAATGCAAAACAAAATCTCAGCTAGTAAAGTCTGCCAAACATTGGGGTCTTTCTGGAGCTCTGATGGGCTTCGTAATGGGTCACCACATGTCACAGATGGTTATTGCTTCCGGGGCAGGGTCTACTTGTAGGGTCAGATTCATATTTACTCACACTAATGTAAAGCCAGTGTAATGCAACCCCCATGCTCCAGGTTCCCTAAACCTCCAAATGCCAGAAGCTGAGACTAGATGACAGGGGATAGATCACTTGAAATTGCTCTGTTCTGTTCATTTCTGCTGAACCACCTGGGACGGGCCACTGTCAGAGACAGGATACTGATCTAGATGGACCATTGGTCTGACCTGATAAGGCCACACTTATGTTCTTAACTCCTTTGAGTTTAGTGGAGTTACTCTCGATTTATACTAGTATAAGTGAACGAGATTCGGGCATAAGATGACCAGATAGCAAGTATGAAAATCTAATATCGGGACTGTTCCTATAAAATCGGGAGATCTGGTCACCCTACTGGTCACCCTGCTCAGGCCCCTTCTTCTTCTAGAGAGTAAGGGAAATGGTTGGGACAGAATGTTAGAGAAAGCACAAATCAAAATGTAGCGAAATATCCAAAAAACTTATGTTACAATGGATTTTTAAGGAAAACTTGTTTGTCTTTTAAAAAAGAGGTGAACAGAGCAACTGTTCTGAAATGTTTGTCTATTGTTGATTACAAAAGTAAAGTAGCTACAATAGCACTAACACCTTTATTGAGGTGTAGTGTAAAGCTGCATGGTTGATGCAAATTGGTGGGTTGTCAATATACTTCTCTTCTCCTAAGAGTCAGTAATGTTTGTGGATTACAATTATATAATGAAGAAGGATATGGTGAGAAAAGATTTCAATAGTCAGTTCACATGGTTCAGTATGGCTTCAAAAGATACCAAATTTAATGAAAGCTTATAGGAAAAATGCCAGCAGACCTTGACAACCACAGGGCCTATCCTGGGAAGTGCTGAATATTTCACTGAGCTCAGGGATATATTATAGCATTTCCCCTCCAAACAGTTCACTCTGTGTTCTCCAAGGGAAGGAAACCATAGAGCTTTGGTTTTGTAAATCTTTGTCAGCTGAGATTTTGCTTTGCAAACCTAAAGCCCTAAGTAATGTAGATCTAGGTCCTGTTTTCTAATCAAACTTCCAAAGTTTTTGTGGATTCACAAAATAATCCCAGTTTCAACTCATATGTAGAAATCAGCTTCCTCACTGTGACTACCAAAAATGTGAGCCAACCCAGCCCTGACCTACAAGCCTGTCTGATAAAAGGCCTGAATCAATCCTCCCTACCCAATTTTGAGGCGAAGTGGGCACTGGTCCTATTCTCTATGATACCGGCACACAATTGTCTATATGCTGTAAGACTGCGTAAATATTCTTAATGTGAGACTCTGAACGTGACCAGAATTCTGAGAGACATCTTGGTTGTGAAGCTAAAAGTTATTTTAATGCACCGTCTGTATCCATGTCTCTCTATCTGGTTAGAATGAATCCTTGGTGCTGGCGCTTCTCACCAGTCACAGATAGCTCTGGAGAAACAGCTCATTTGATTGACAGTTCATTAGAAACTGCAAGACAGGCAAAACCCAAACTACAGACCATCTCTTTCTCTCTTTCTCTCCCTCTCTTTCCCCCTCCCCCCATCTGTCTAGTCTGGGAGTCAGGCTGGTCAGCACTGGCCTGAGTGGAACAAAGAACTCAGGAGACACAGGAGGAAAACAACATCAAATTTTAATAGTGTTCTAGAAAGGCTGGGTGTAATGGATCAGGGCCAAGGGCTTCTCCGCCCCTACTGCCTAGACGCTTGTATTTACTTACCATATATAGACATGCAGAGAGCATAGATCGTGCCATGCTGCACGTACACACGTGTGTACACATGTGAATACACAAAATCCTACCTTATATATTCTGGAAGGCACAATGCTATATAAACCCACTTAAAAATAAAGAGTTATATACAAGACAGGCATTGAGCAAATACAATGTTAATAGAGGAGGCAGCAGTAATTTTGGATGAGGTCACACCAAGGGCCAAATTCATCCCTGGTGTAAGGCAGGGGAGTTACACTGGGGTGAATTTAGTTCAGTGTGTCTGTCTACTGTATATTATAAAAACTTGTTTATGCAAATCCTATTTATGCATCATGAGATCATAATCCCCCATATTTAGAAGACTCCTACTAATGATAAGCCTGTCAAGTCCTGAACCCATTAACTAGAATGCCAGTTTCTTCACCTCCCTCAAGGATCATACAAGGATCTCCCAGCTCACTTTAAGGCTCCTGCTGTTCAGGGAGAATGAAGCTCCCTCTGGAATATACAAACTCTAAAACGGAGTGAACAATTTGTAACCTATAATGTGATGCATTATGCCATTTTTTCTATTTATGGGATGTCATTTTGCAATGGCCTTAAATGGATTTGTTATTTGAAATTTTTCAGTGGCATTTTCCACAATTTTTCTCTACTCCATAGCATAGTACTTGAGTTGCATTGCTTACTTGTGATTGGTTCCCAAAGATACATGGTATGGTTTCTATTCTTGACTGGATGAATGTAAACCATATACTGTAGTCAAGTTTCTGGTATAAATTCTCAGAGAAGAGGAAGTTGTAATCCATGCTCCATGAGTATTCAGCTGTGAGAGCTTCATCTTCTGTGAGTTTTTGTGCTAGTAAAACTGAATCATACAACTAGTAGCAGACAAGAATTAGATAAAGAAAGTAGACACAAATGGGCCACGAACACAGCCAAACTGAATTTGTTTAAAAATATTAGTCAATTATTTGCTGATTTTTTCTTTTTGCAAGATTCTCCCAGCTTTAGTCAACACAATGAAAACTGAAAGAGAACTTCAAAATAGAGCATACAAGTTGAGGGGACTAGAAGATAAGTGCTGTAAGACTATTTAAGCTTAGAAAGGCTCTGACGCTAATGGAATTTAGGTAGAATATTTGCACAAAGACTACATAGAATTAATGGAGGTATTACTCTGTGAAAGGGATGGAGTGAGAATGCATGTGTTAGTGTGGGACTGCATGCATTGGTAAAATCTCCGACCACTAGTCTGATTCGCCTTTCAGACTAGTGTAAATCAGGATTCACCGAAGTCAGTACAGTTACCCTGCTATAAAACTGGGGTAAGTGAGAAGATTATCAGGCCCTTTATTCCAAATCTAGAAAAATATTACCTTTTCAGTGACATAATAATTATAACAATGATGTTTTGTACTTATATAGCACCTTTCATCTTTAGATTTCAAAGAGCATCACAAAGGTGGGTAGGTAAAATTATCCCCATTTTACAGATGGAGGAACCAAGGCTTGAAGAGGTGATGAGACTTGTCTAAGATCACCCAGAGGTTCAGTAACAGAGCTCAGAAAAGAACCCAGGTCTCCTGATTCCCACTCCCTTGCTCTAGCCACTGGACACACTGGGCCTGATTCTCCCCTCACCTACACCAGTAACCTCATATCTGACAGTTCAGAATCATCCCCAAGTTATTGTACATTAAGATAAAGTACTAAGCACTATGGACTTAGATGCTGTAAGGTCTCTGTATGCAGAACTCCATTTACTTCAGTGGATGTTTGCCATGCAAAGTGTTTGCAGGATTGGGCCCTTCAAGACAAGTAGGTGGTTTATAACTATTTTTAAAGGATTTATATATGTGTTTGGAGGCCAACAAACCTTCCAAAACTAGGGGGTACAGCTACAGTACTGACTCAGTACAAAAAGAGAGCTTAACCTTCTTTTCCTTAGTAAATGCTCCCCAAATTCATGCGAATCAGAAGGAACTATTGAATCAAACTGTAAGTGCTTTTGGATTTTTGTCATTTAGCTTTCCCAGAGAATTATGCAACACAAAGGAAAGTAGGATTCTACAGGTACCCAGCATCTCAATGGGGCTTCAGACAGAAGCCATCGTATCGCTCAATTGTAATTTCCCTTTAAAAAGAAATGTATGATTCTACAGTAAAGACCTAAACATTCCAGCTTACAATAGTGTTGCTACAGAAGCTTGGACCAGTAGAATATTGCAATATTTTTTTTAAAGGTTTGATATTAGAGGCAGCATTGTCTATTGAACTGAGCACAGGGCTGGGAGCCAGAAACCCCTACATTTAGTGTTATTATTTATTATTTGTTTTTGGTAACACTCAGACTTTGCTAGGTGCTTTCCAGACATTTGAGTGCTTGCTTCTGGAAGCTCACAATCTAGGGACAGACAGATCCTAGATAGAGGCTAGAAGAAGGGGAATCACCAAACACTGTTTACTTTCTAATCCTGGTTCTACCACAGAGCCATTGAGTGGTCAAGTCAGTTAAATCTCTTATGGTAGTTATATATTAAGGTGATAGAACCGTAAAAAAATTCAGATAGGTAAAGCCTAATTTTCAAAAGTGGCTAACTATTTTGGGTGCCCAGTTAAAGCATCCAAAAACTGAGGGCCCCAGAATAAGTGGCCACTACTGAAGATTTAATCTCTCTGCCTTAGTCTCCACTTCTGTAAAATGGAGATAAGATATTTGCATCATGGACACTGTGGGGTTTCACTAATGTCTGTAAAGTGCTTTGAAGATGGAAAGCATTAAGTATTATCATTAACTCAGAGAATAACATTGGAAGCGAGCATCTCCCAACCTCATGTCTGGAAAAATTATTGGGAGTAAGGGAAAGATTATGTGAAAAATTGAGCAGATGGAGGGAGAAAATGGAGATGACTGAGAAAAAAGGGGGCTGAAAGGACAAAACATTACAAAAGAGAAGAGAGACAGCAGAAGAAAACAGAGGAAAAGACACAGAAGAGAAAAATTGAGAGAAAACTCTATAAGATAAAATGTATCTGGCCAGAAATAGCCCCTAATGTTAGTCCCCAGGAGTAGTTCTGCTTCATGATGGATGAGGTCAGGTGTCAACAAGTGCAGGAGCAAGCAGGGAAGCCAAATTGCTTCACAAAAGGGAGGCAAACGGAATAAACAAATTGTGAGTAATAAAGCGGAAGGAGAAGTTGCTACATTTCTATTGTCATTTACAATTATCTTTGCCCCCAACATTACCACCTAGCAGTGGGATTCAAAACACCATCTGATTTGACTGTTCCCTTGGCATCACTTCTTTCCTGTCCTATTTCCTTTGGAATCAGCTGTAACTCCACAGTCTGTTTAAAGCCCCCTGCCAAGACTTTAGTGAATGCTGCACACAATTGCCTAAGAAGCTTTCAGCCTTCCTCTGACCTGTGCAAAAGAGACAAAACTGTTCTTGTTTTGTTCTAGGCCTTTCGTGACCCAGAAACTCGGGGGCAGATTTTCAAACGTGGATGTGCGTGTTTGCATATGTCCAAACTGCACACCTGAAAAGTCATACAGCCCCAATTTTTGCACCTATGCGCTGGCAATTTTCACACACATATTTGAAAATATGGCCTTTTGGGTTTTGCTGCATTTCTTTGATGTGGCTCTTTGCAAATGCAGCAAGGTTTTCATTTACAAAATGTATATTTTGAAAATGTCATGTTTTCTTCTAAATGAAACTCCCTTTTTTGAGTGGTGATAGGCTCATTTTCTACTCCAAGATGGCCCTATTTTTAAGCAAGAACCCCTCACATTTCATGGTTCTTTTCACAAAAATGGATCATTTTTAAAATTCAGATCAAAACATGAAAACCACTTTGGAGGGTTTCACATTTCACTGTGAATTTTCCACGTGATTCTACAGTCTTCTCAAATTACTAGCATATGCCTGCATCTGCACATCCACACCAGTGAGCAGTCAGAAGGGAGGGAGTTCAAATGATGATCACCTCCCATTCCTCAGTCACCACGTTTGGTAAATCTGGATGACAACAATAATATTTTGTACTTTCATAAGACCTATCATCAGAGGAGCTCAATGTGCTTTTATTCAGCAGTGTTCTATACTGTACCACGCAGAGGTTTGGAGTAGTATTATCAGCCCCATGTTACAGATGATAACACTGAGGCACAAAGCAATTAAGTGACTTTTCAAGGTCACACAGTGAATCAGTGGCTCAGCACAGAACAGAACCTACATCTCCTGACCCTGGGGCCCTGTGTTTTAACCAACAGACTGTGCTTCCTGCATGTAGAAACTTCACTTCCATTACTGGACATGTTTTAAGATTTGCATGACAGAGACGTGGAAATGAAAAGAGATTGAAAGAAAGAAGCAGGCCCAGTGAACCTCTCGCCAGATTTAAGGAGGAGTCTTTACTTGGGTTTTGTAAGAGGATCTCCTTGTGTCTTTAATAAATAAAGAATTTGGGTGACACAGGACCTTCTTGTCTCCAATGGAGGACATTTTTTTCCCTGGGAACCTGAAGCTCAGTTATTAAAAATGAAAATCTGTCTCAGCCTTTCAACTCACTTCCTAGAAACATCAGGTAGTATAAAGGGAAGAGGAAGAAAGGAGCCAAAGCGGAGGACCCTTTCCCAATAAAATCATTGCTGCCATTGGGATCTCGGCATCAAAACTGCTGCACCTGAGTACAGAGGGGAAGAGGTAAGCTATGATATTTAGCATATTTCATGTAAGAAATATCCAGTTCCCTTTTCTATGTATGGTATAGGACAGGGGCTGTTGATAAGAAGCTTCAGTATTATAATCCAAAGAAAAACTTTTTCAAAGTTTCCAGCAAATCTGCTGCTTATTCCCCCGGGTGTACGTGAGGATTGAAGTTTTCATGAGGGGGGAAGGTTTCATAAGGAGTTGGTGAATATTATCCACAAAAACACTCAGGCAGAAGAATTCTGAGATTTCATTTTTGATCCTTTTTTTTTTTTTATTTTGTTTTTCAAGTTTATTTTCCAGGTTTGGGGATTTTTGTACAAAAACAGTTTCCTCTAAAAATGTAGGGTCTGATCACATAGAAGTTGAAGGGGAGACTTCAGTGGGAGCAGGATTAAGCCCCTAGTTTTTGTGCTAATCCTATTAATTAACTGAGAGAAAATTATACTCAATTTATATTGAAAATAGGTGGAAAAAATATTTTTGTATACAAAAATTCAAAGGAACAAAATGAGAATCTCTCCCTATGCCCCTTCAGAAATACATTTAATGTCTTAATAATCAACCTTTAAAACCTCTATTATAATAAAATTTTCTATACTACATAGAGTAAATACTACAGTTAGCTAAAAGTAATAGACATTTTTAAAAAAATGGTTCTAAGGGTTGCCCATAGGTGATGAAAAAGAGGAGATAAATTTACATGGGCAAATATAGGGCCTGGTCCAACAAACCCTAAAGCAAATTCTCCTGTGACAGGTTTGCAGGATCGGGCCCATGGACCATTCAACAGGCTGGATGTCAGGAAAACACAGGATCATTGCAACAAAATCAAACCCTGACATATTACTTTTCATATTAACTTTAAAGAAATAGACCAGAAATGTTAATCTGCTGGCAGGTATCAGAGCTAGATGATTCCTTCAGAATATTAGCAAGACTGGGCAATGATGGTTCTATTTTTACTTTGCTGTCTTACTTTGATTTTGATTTTATTGTCTTAGGACCTAATTGTGCATGGTGTGAATGGTGTGCATGGTGTGAATGCCTAGAGTGCTCACAAACTTCAGTAGGAAATTAGGGTACTCAGCACTTCCCAGGATCGAGCCTTTATGATCTAATTTTAAATTTACAAGAAGGGATCTATAGCAATGATGTCATTAATACCCAAAATATATTTTCTGGTATGAATGTTATCATAGTAAATCTTGAAGCAAATGGTTACCAAAATATCTATATCTATATCTATAGATATATTACCATTCTCCTGATTTGTAAAATGGGGATAACATTTCCTTACCCTAATGGAGAGGTGAGGTGGAGTTTAATCCATGAGGCCCTGATCCTTCAAACACTTATGTATTTTACATACTGTGAGTAGTACTGGGACTAATCCAAATGCATAGAGTTAAGCATCCACATAAGTGTTTATAGGCAAGTGCTATAGAAATGCAAAGAATTAACTGTTATTATTGTTACTTGAACTGGAGGGAAATAAAGTAGACTGGGGAAATTAAAAAAAATCTATTTAAAATATTCCACTTTAAGCCTGTCACCGTTCTTAAACCAGATTTTTCTCTCCAACAAGCTTTTCAGTTAGGAAGAATTTTTGGGCCCTCAATTCTACTGACCTTATGCAGGCAAAACTTCCATGGAAATCGAAGTCAGGGGTGCAGTGTCAGGCCCCATATGTTAAGCATTGTCCAAATATGACACTTAACGACAATATATTTTTCTATATTCAGATGTAAAGAGCCTGATCCTGAGAGGTGCAGAGTGCCTCTGGCAAGTGCTAAGCACCTACAATTCCCATTTTAAATTTATTATTATTATTTGTTGTACAATACCGAAGTTAAGGCTTGATCCAACACTCACAGACAGCAGTGGGAGCCTTTACATTGACTTTAATAAGCGTCTGATGAGGCACCTAGAAATGGAGGACCCAATCTTGCAAACATTTATGCACATGCTTATCTTTAATACCAGAAGTTCTTTCCTTGAAATCATGGTAGCAAAGTAAGTGTTTGCAGTATTATGGCATAAAATAAATTTAGCTTGCAGGATTGGGTCCAGACAACAGCAAGGTGGGGACAGAATAGGCTGTCAGATGACAAAAGAGATGACAACTAGTAAGAAGGAGAAGTGAGATGGTAAAAAGGATGAGACAGGTTTAGAGAAGCAGAAGGTAAAGACAGGAGATGGGAAACAGAAGGAGATAGATGAGAAAGGGGAGGGGGAAGAATAAACTGCAGTTTATATAACAGTAAGTTTAATGTAAATGAATCGTTTTCTGATTCTAGATTTGTTTCCATAGGTGAAGTAAATGATGAGAATTCCTTACTTTCTACAGAAATCAGTAGCATGCTATAGAAATTCTACTCTATAGAGAGTCTCTACAGAATTGGCCCAGTTCCCTTTAGAAAATGGAATTATACAGCAGAAGTCTGTGAGAATAGGGAGAAGAGAAAGAAAAGGCAGGGGGAGAAAATCAATCTGACCACAGGGAGCAATGAATGACATATACCACCCTGACACCCCCCGCCCCCAATCAGAGTTGTCGAACTTCCTTCAACAAGTTGCTTTTAGGCTTTGTGGGCTGTGAGCTTGCACTGTCGCAGAAGAAGAAAAGAAATGCTGAATGGACATACAAGCTTACGTTTGTCCAGCTGACAATGCAAACTGAGGGCTGCTTCTCAGGTCTCATTTATCACAGGGCTTTCTGCCTTCCTTGGGACAGAATGAATGGCTTTCCAAGGAGATTTCCATGGCTTTGGAAGAAATAGGATTGCCAACTTTCTAATCGCACAAAACCGAACACCCTTGCCCCACCCTCTTCCCCACCCCTTCCCTTCCCTGAGGCCTTGCCTCTTCTCTAAGGCCCCACCCCCATTCACCCTAGCCCCACCCTCACTCACTTTCACTGGACTGGGGCAGGGGGTTGGGGTGTGAGAGAGGGAGAGGGCTGGGGGTGTGGGTTCCAGGGTGGGGCTCCAGGTTGGGACAGGGGGTTGGGGTGGGGAAGGGGGGAAGAGCTCTGGCTGAGGGTGCAGGCCCTGGGGTGGGACAGGGGATGAGGGGTTTGGGGTGCAGGAGGGGGCTCCGGGCTGGGACTGAGGGGTTGAGAGTGCAGGAGGGAGTCAGGGCTGGGGTAGGGGGTTGAGGTGTGGGAGGGGGTGCAGGCTGTGGCTGGGGGCATGGGCTCTGGAGTGGGGCCAGGGATGAGGTGTTTGGAGTGCAGGAGGGGGTTCTGGGCTGGGACTGAGGGGTTCGGAGTGCAGGAGAGGGGTCAAGGCTGGGGTAGGGGGTTGGTGTGTAGGAGGGGGTGAGGGCTCTGGAAGGGAGTTTGGATGTGGGAGGGAGTTCAGGGCTGGGAGTATGGGGTATGGGCTGGGGGGGGATTAGGGTGTGGGAGGGAGTTCTGACCTGGGACAGGGGGTTGGGGTGGGCTCTGGGAGGGAGTTAGAGTGCAGGAGGGGGCTCAGGGGATTGGGATGTGGGAGGGGGTTTGGGGTGTGGGCTCTGGCTGGGCGGTGCTTATCTCAGGCAGCTCCCAGTCAGCAGCACAGTGAGGCTAAGGCAGGCTCCCTGCTAGCCCTGGATCGACGCAGCTCCTGGAAGTGGCAGCGTGCCCCCCCTCTGGCTCCGAGGTGGAGGGACCAGGGGGCTCTGCGCGCTGCCTATGCCCACAAACACCACCCATGCCTGCAGGCGCTGGCCCCTAACTCACATTGACCACAATTCCCAACCAAAGGGAGCTGCGGAGCTGGTGCTCAGGGCTGGGACAGTACACAGACCACTGTGGCCGTCCGTGCACCTAGGAGCAGGACTTGCCAGCTACTCCCGGGAGCCACGTGGAACCAGAGTAGGAAGGGAGCCTGCCTTAACCCACTGCGCTAAGGACTTTTAGGGGCCCGGTCAGCCCCGGTCAGAACCGCCAGGGTCTCTTTTTGAGCAGGCATTCCAGTCAAAAACTGGACACTTAGCCACCCTAGGAAGAAAAGAGTGTTTTTATTTTGCTGTCAGAAACATTTAAAGAGACAGAAGCCCCCTGAGACCTATGTCTTTTAAAATTTGGCTACATTCAGAAAAAGGCCCATCTTAGTGAATGTTTATTCTCTGTAAATGACTTTATTATCAAATTTGCTCAGTTCAAAGTGAGCAACATCTTCTTCTATCTATCATCAAGCCATGCTGAACCCAGTGAACCCTGCAGTCTAATACAGATCAAACTCCCTTACAGGGGATTGCAGTTTAGCTTGTGTGAGGATTGCATGATCAGAGTCAAAGCCTGAAAATCAAGTGGGTTTCTTTCTGCTTCCCACAACACAAGTAATAAAGATTCTGTAGTGACAGAACTCAGATGGCAATTTTATTGTGATAAGGCAGAGCATAACAGTATTTGCCAACCCCAAGCAATCAAAAATTGTGGTCCAGACCCACTAAAATCATAAAATTTCCTTAAAAATCATGAGATTTAAAAATAAAAATGTTGGGGGAGGGTGGTATTTGTCTTCTGATTTCTGAGGGATTTAAGCTACACTGAGGGTATGTCTACACTACCCGCCAGATCAGCGAGTAGTGATTGATCTATCATGGATTGATGTATTGCGTCCCGTCTAGACGTGAGACATCAATCCCCGAACGCGCTCCCCATCGACTCCGGAACTTCACCAGGGCGAGAGGCGGAAGCGGAGACAACGAGGGAGCAGAGGCCGTCAACCCGGCGCCACGAGGACACAAAGTAAGTGAATCTAGGTTGAATCTAGCTATTCTCGTAGCTGAAGTTCCGTATCTTAGATCGATCCCCCCACACCCCCACCTTCCAGTGTAGACCAGGCCTCAGTTCATGTTTTCAAGCTTCTCACCACAACCATGAGGGCTAAAAAGTTTTTTATATCAATGAAAGCTGAGACGCTCATGCAATCTTTTGATTCCAGTAAGTGGGGCTTTAAGAATAACTGCCAAATCACAAGACTTGCAATAAAATCATGAAACTTAGTCACACTGATTAATATTATATAATAATAACATTACTTAACAGATAGTAAAGCACCAATAAGCTTGGTCCAATCCAAATGGCATTGACAACTTCAGGTCCTGCTCCGGCAAGCTCATCTGAGTGGAAGGACTTGTGTGCCTGCATGGAGCCCCACTGAAGTAAGGATCCACCCATGCAGAGCAGCTTGCAGGACTGGGGCGTAAGAATACAACTTATTATGCAATTATTTTGTGCTGACAGTAGTCAGCATGTTTTTGTAGCAAAATAAGCAGAAATGGCTCAGAAGACAAATCAAAGAATAGATATGGGCAGTAAATATATAAAAAAGCCGTTATCCTACCCCTTTTCTAAGCGTCACAGCAGTCTACCACTGAATGATTGTTCTCCACTGATCAGAATGGAATTTTGGGACATTTTTTCCTACAAATGTCTCAGGGACGCAATCACACATGATTCCAGATAAACCTCCATGTATAAAAATACCATCATGTACGTTAATGAGCAGAAATTACTGACATAATGTCTACCCCAGGGGGTCCAGTTCCCAGGTAAGGAGTTTGTCTCAGTGCTATTGTGGCAGCTCTATTAGCAGAATGCAGCAAGGTCACTGGTATAACTTGCCCTCAGTTCACAAATTTCCATTTCAGACTCTCTGTCTCTGTCTTGGTTTCGGTCTATTTACTCGGAGCCATTTCTTAACAATGTCTAATTTCCTCAAGGAATCCCTCTGAGTCCATTCTCTCAGATATGCTGCCATATCTTTTTTTTAAATCACTGAAAGGCACAAATATCCTTCCTGAGCTTTATAACCATCTAGCTTGATTATAGACATGAATTTCAGTTATCATACATTTTTGCACCACAGGGGTTCCAAAAGTGCAGCCTTGGGGGATCTAAAGTGTGGCCCCCTAACCAATTTCACCCACAAGATGAGGGTAAAGTAGATTGATACTGTTTTTTTTAACCACTAATAAGCACAATCAAAAAGCATTTTTTTTTATCATGGAATATACAAGCTATGGGAATTGTGGTGCATTCATTTTTTATTTATATCACTGCACATGCAAATTAGATGCATCCTTCAGGTGTCTGGCAAGTTGCCAGTGTCTGGCCATTGGTGTCACAAAATTTGCACATCTCTAATAAATAGAAAGCTTTAAGTTGCTGTTTTGTAGTAGTTTCCTCCAGGTTGTCTGATTTTCTAAGGTGGGGAACTAGGCTTAATAAAATTAGGATTCAGTCCTTTACTGAAAATAAAAAGAACCAGTTCTTTCTCTTTCTCACTTTATAAGGATAACAACCCAAGCAGAGGTGCCTTAATCCCTCTGAAATGAGGAGCAGGATCAACCCTTCATCAGGCAAATAAAAGACTATGGAATGGACTTTGGAACAGGAGCCATAAAGAAATGTATCAGTGTTTCTTGGGAGAAAGTGTGTTATTAGCACATAGATCTAGCGATGCCACTTGTAAATAGCCTCTCAAAAATCACTGAGAGTCTGGAGTGTTAAACTAAAGAGGATCACAAGGCCCAGTCAGAGGGAATGTTATATTAAGATCTCACAGTAACTTGCTTCACCTTTCTGGTAATCAGTTCCCAATCTAATCTGTCTCCTGAGTTTAGGTTACAAACCTCAATAACTCTGTGGCAGTCTTGACAGCAATTAACATTACTCAGCAGCCAGCTGGGTTTTAAAATCTCCCTTCCAAGTGATCTTGTTACCTAGGTTTTAAAGACAGCATGACATGGTCATTTTGTATCTAGGGACCTGATCCTGCACTTTTGAAATCAATAGGAGTTTTACTATTGACTTCCATGAAAGCAGGAGCAGACCCAAGGAAAGCAATCCTACAAGCAAGTAACACAATAGTAAACTGCTGACCGTTTCCCAAATCCCAAAGCGTTTTCCTACCTGGTTTTGATATTGTTATGGGAAGCAGAGGATGGAGGGGGGTTGCCCAAAGGTAACTTCTGAGAGCTTTTTCTCCACAATTAACCCCCCTTTTCCCTCTTGATTATTTATTTTTGCATATTATGGACATGTATCACAACAGTGTATTTCAGTGTTTCTCTTACCCTACTATTGGAGCACTCAGACGTCAAAAGCCCATGGGAGTCTCCTAAGTCGTTTAAAAAAAACAAACAATAGTTTTGTCTGAAAATAACTAGCTGCTGTTGGACTCTCATATCACTTTCAAACCCAGCCAACAAATTCTCAGCTCATTTGTTATAAAGGGTCTACAGTCAGAGTCAGAACCACTGCCACGAAAGTGGCGGGCAGTGCAGAGTCCTAAGCACAATGGGGCTTGAATAGTAAGATTGAATGAATGTAAAAATGAAAACATGATTTTTGGAAAAAAATGTTTCTCTGTAGTGTCTCTTCTTGCACACTGTTCCCCTAAAATTTACACAGTATATTTATTGCTTTACACACATTAGAGATGGGAAAGACTTACTACTTCTAGTGACTCCATTCTCCCACTTAACCAACACAGGATTGTTCTCTACAGCAGTGGTTCTCAACCTTTTGGGGCTCAGAACCCATTCAAAATGTTTATGGCCTATTGTGACCCAGTAAATAATCTAGGGCTGGAGGCCTGGGGTGGTTTCGATTGAATCTCACCTCCCCCCGGGGGGGATGGGATTGGGTCCTGCACACCACTCACCCCACAGTAGTGGCTCCTGTGCTACGGGGCTGGCTGGGCTTGGCTCTCTGCTCCAGGCATTGCAACCTCCAGGGCTGCTGCGCCACTCAGGTTTGGCCCCACCTCCCTCACTAGACCAAATTTGTGTGAGTGGACCAGGGCCGGCTCCAGGAACAAGCAGAGGAAGCAGGTGCCTGGGGCGGCCAATAGAAAGGGGCAGCAGTTTATCTGTTGCTGGGGCAGCACATCTAGGTCGTCATTGTTGGCACTTCAGCAGCAGCTCAGTCGGCCCGCTTGAGTCTTTGGTGGCAATTCGGCAGCGGGTCCTTCACTTCCTGGCTTCCTCTCTGGCGGCACTTCAGTGGCAGCTCAATTGGGTTTTTCTCTTTTTTCTTTTTATTTTTTTCTTCTTTTTTTTCCTGCTGCTTGGGGCGGCAAAAAGACTGGAGCCAGCCCTGGATCTGACTCATGAGATTGCAGTGCCACTCACTCAAATTTGGCCTACCTGGACTCTCATCATCATGACCTGACTGGTGCTGGGACCCCAGAGGTTGCAGTGCCTGGAGCAGGCAAGACCAGCCAGTCCCATGGAACTGGAACCGCAGGAACTGCCATGTGACCCTTTGAAACATTCTGGTGACCTAGTTTGGGGTTCTGACCCACGGGTTGAGAAACCCTGCTCTAGAGAATATTCTTGAGTTGTCCAGTCTAGTTGGGAGGTAACATGGTCTAGCTGAAAGGACACTGAACTAATAGTCAGGAGATCTGCGTTCTCTTCTCAACTCTGCAGCTGACCTGCCATCCTTTGTCTGTCTTCTCTATTTAGATTGAAAGTTTTTCAGGGCAGGAGCTGTCTGTTACTATGTGTCTATACAACACCTGGAACAATGGGGCCCTGTTCTTGGTTGAGGCCTCTAAGTGCAATACAAATAATAATAATAATAATAATAATAATAGCTTTAAATGACTCAGGTATTAGGGCTTCCACCACTTCCCTTGGGAGATTATTCAATACTCTAAGAGATCTCATTCTTAAGAATTTTCTTCCTGATGTTCAACCAAGATCTGGCTTTGCCTTAATTTTATGTCACTGTTTTGGGGTGGGTTTTTTGGGGGGGAGGTAGGAGATTGGAGGATTTTTTTGGTCAGTATTCTTAAAGCACAGTAATACTGACTGTTTCTTGTATGTGTGTGTAACTCTTGTAGTTTGGTTGTAAGAAATTTCCATTAAAAGTAAACGGGGAAAAACAAAACTCCAAAATAACTTGCTGCATGATGAACACTTCTTAAGGAATTCCCAGACTTCTCCAACAGGTGAAGAGCAGGGCTTCAGCCTCATCTCTTCCCCCCTTCTTTCCCCCCCTCAAAAATGTACAGACGGCATACAGGCTTTTCAGGATAACTGCAAAATGTGGCAGGTCTGATTCTGATCTCACATCAGTTTCACACTGTAAACAGCAAGATGAGGCCTGGCATGTATTAGTTGCTTACATCTCATGAAAATTTATTGACTTTGGGGGAGTCCCCCTTTCTGAGTGGGTAGACTGGCTAGGATGAGCATGATGAGAGAGAAAGGAAGTGGACCCCTCTACACACTGACCAGAGAGCCCCGCAGTTACATTTTGTACTATGCAGTGTATTTGGAGAGTCAAGTGCTGATTCTGAGCGCAGTCCTGTGCTCCTAGATCAAGCAGGTAGTGGGAACATTGCAGATCTAACATGCTCAGTTTTGGAGGGAGGCAGATGAAGTGTTTCTCACTGATAGCATAGAAGCCCCCTGTTCACTGATATGGGTGGAGGCAGCAGTGCTCTGCAGCAAGCCCCAAGGGCTGATTTCTCCATTGCCCTCTGGCCCCTAGAAAATACCCTCAGCACAGAAGGCCACACAGGTCAGCATACAGGGTAGGTTGGAGGTGGGCCAAGAGGAAACAGCTGTGGCCAAAGCATTGTCTGCACACCAGCTATTATTCAAGGGGGCCCTCATCTACACTGGGAGCAAGGCAGGTCCCCAGGTGGGCCCAGAATAAAGGGAATGCAATGGTAGTTTGAAACCACCTTTCCCCTGAACTTTGCTATGCTGAGTGCAGAAATGGAGTACCAGAGAACTGGTCCCTAATTCCTATCCATGGCTAGAAAACTCTGCTAAAAGGATGGATTGATTCATACCTACTGCAGACGGTGTATCCTGATACAAAGAAGGTCAAAGGCCCCAAAGGAAAAGCACCACATATCAAAAGGCCTTTAATCACCTCCTCCATAGACCTGAGCATTGTTCTTAACTGGAGGTTTAGAATTGTCCACAAGAAGCCCTTGCTGCCAAGAGTAAGTAAAAGAACAAAAGCACTCCAGGTGTAATGTGGAGTTGGGGAGATCTCAGTGGCAATCCATTCCTTCATGACTTGGGCCTGATTTTCAAAGGGACTAAACATGTTACAGTTCAAATGGAGTTGTGAATGCTCAACATTTCTGAAAATTAGGCTTCAGGTATGTCAAGTTGGATACCCAAAAGCTGAGATACCTCAAGTAGGTTGACCATAGGTCCCATTTTGGCTGGGACAGTCCCTTTTTTAAGCCCTGTCCCAGCTGTTCTGACTTTTTTGGCAAAAGTGGGCATTTGTCCCCTTTGCTCTTGGCAATTTGATCAGTTGACAAGAGCAAAAGGGACAAATGCCCACATTTGTCAAAAAGGTGGGGTGTAGAGCGAAGGAATGTGCGGGGGCTGACCAGTGATGCCAGCCTGGAGCGGGGTGGGAGGCAGAACTGGAGCGACCAGTGACAGCATTGTGTATGCAGGGGAGGTGGGCAGGGGTGAGCAGTTCGGGCCAGCACCGTGGCGGGAAGAACTTGGGTCAGTCCCATGCAGTGTCCTGTTTTCCCTTTGGGAAATATGGTCACCCTATACCTCAAGCCTCTATCCACTTTTAAAAATATTGGCCTTGACTTTTTGGTGCCTCAGTTTCCCCACATGTAAGAATGGGAATAATAATTATTAGAGCTGTCGAGCGATTAAAAAAATTAATCGCAATTAATCATGCTATTAATTGCACTGTTAAACAATAATAGAATACTATTTATTTAAATATTTGTGGCTGTTTTCTACATTTTCAAATATATTGATTTCAATTGCAACACAGAATACAAAATATACAGTGCTCACTTCATTTTTATTACAAATATTTGCACTGTAAAAAAAAAGTAATAGTATTTTTCAATTCACCTATTACAAGTACCATAGTGCAATCTCTTTATCACGAAAGTTGAACTTACAAATGTAGACTTGTATGTAAAAAAAAACTGCATTCAAATATATAACAATGTAAAATTTTAGAGCCTGCAAGTTCACTCAGTCCTATTTCTTGTTCAGCCAATTGCTCAGACAAATGTTTTTGTTTACATTTGCAGAAGATTATGCTGCCCACTTCTTGTTTACAGTGTCATCTGAAAGTGAGAACAGGCATTTGCATGACACTGTTGTAGGTGGCATTGCAAGATATTTATGTGCCATATGTGCTAAAGATTCATATGTCCCTTCATGCTTCAAACACCATTCCAGGAGACATACATCTACGCTGATGATGGGTTCTGCTCGAAAAGCAAATGCATGTTCATTTTCATTATCTGAGTCAGATGCCACCAACAGAAGATTGATTTTCTTTTATGGTGGTTTGGGTTTTGTAGTTTCCGCATTGGAGTGTTGCCCTTTTAAGACTTCCGAAAGCATGCTAAACGTCTCATCTCACTCAGATTTTGGAAGGCACTTCAGATTCTGAAACCTTGGGTCAAGTGCTGTAGCTATCTTTAGAAATCTCACATTGGTACCCTCTTTATGTTTTGTCAAATCTGCAGTGAAAGTGTTCTTAAAATGAACATGTGCTAGGTTATCATCTGAGACTGCTATAACATGAAATATATAGTAGAATGCAGGTAAAACAGAGTAGGGGACATACAATTCTCCCCCAAGGAGTTCAGTCACAAATGTAACTAATGCATTATTTTTTTAACAAGCATCACCAGCATGGAAGCATGTCCTTTGGAATGGTGGCCAAAGCATGAAGGGGCATACAAATGTTTAGTATATCTGGCATGTAAATACCTTGCAGTGCCAGCTACAAAAGTGCCATGCAAATACCTGTTCTCACTTTCTGGTGACATTGTAAATAAGAATAGGGCAGCATTATTTACTGTAAATGTAAACGTGCTTGTTTGTCTTAGCAATTGGCTGAACAAGAAGTAGGATTAGGGTGACCAGATGTTCCGATTTTATAGGGACAATTCCGATATTTGGAGCTTTTTCTTATATAGGCTCCTATTACCCCCCATCCTCTGTCCCGATTTTTCACACTTGCTGTCTGGTCACCCCAACTAGGATTGAGTGGACTTGTAGGCTCTGAAGTTTTACATTGTTTTGTTTTTGAGTGCAGCTATGTAACAAAATCTACATTTGTAAGCTGCACTTTCACAACAATGAGATTGCACTTCAATACTTGTATGAGGTGAATTGAAAAATATTATTTTTTTATCATTTTTACAGTGCAAATATTTGCAGTAAAAAATAATAGACACTGATTTCAATTACAACATAGAATACAATATGTATGAAAATGTACAAAAACATCCAACATTTCGGTTGGTATTCTATTGTTTAATAGTGCAATTAAAACTGATTAGTTTTTTTTATCCCAATTAATTTTTTTTTAATCGCATGAGTTAACTGCGATTAATCAACAGCCCTAATATTTATGCCTCTTTCCATAGTGCTTTAACAGCCGTGGATGATTGCAAGGTATTACCATTATTGTAGCAACCCTCCTAGCTTGATATCAACCCCATATCTTATAAATTTACTCTCTGCTCCATTAGCCAAGTCATTAATGAAAAATAAGGAGTAGTACCTGACCTGGGACTGACCCCGGTGGGGCCCCGCTAGATACCCCCTCCCATTTCCATAGGGTTGGTCTTTTAACCACTGGTGCACCCCACTTTATAGTAGTTTTAGCTAGGCCACGTTTCCCTGCTTTCCTTATGAGCCCGTCATGAAGGACTGTGTCAAAGCCCTTATCATAAGCCTTCCTTGCCATGCACCCCTCGGGCTAGCTGTAACACCAGACAGCCGACCAAGCCGCAGCCTCCCTTCCCTGCTGTGCATTGTGCGCTTTATGAGGGGCTGGAGATTTGCCCTCCCTCCCTTACTCTAGTTTACATGGAAGGCTGTACATTAGCGCCTGTCCCTGCTGCTGCGGCAGCGCTGGGGGCGGGGGGCGCTCTTTCCGTATTGGCCGTACGTCACTGGGGGCGGGGCTTCTATCAGCTGTTTGGGGGATGCCAGGAAGCAAGTGTATTTTGGAAACAATGCGGCGCGGCGGCGCCTGAGGCTGCAGCTTGTGGACTCCTCGCGCCGCCCGGGCTCGGCGCCCGTGTCCCCCCGCGTGCGCCCGCCGGCAGTGCCCCGCCCCGCCCCGCCCCGCCCCAGGTAAGTGCCCGCCGGGCCGGGGGCTCCTGCCAGCCGCGTCTCCACTGCGGGCATGGAGCGGAGCGCGCCCCAGCTCTGCCGCGGGAGGCGCTCCCGGGCGGGCCAGTCAAGGAGGCCCCTTTGCACCCTGTGCTCCCGGCTCTTGCCCTCCCCGGGGGGCAGAGACCCCGAACGCCCAGGGCAGCGGCTCCGGAGCTGCTGCTGCAGGGGGGCTCAGTCCTGGCGGGCACTGACCTAACAGCCCGCCCTGGTCCAGGCGGGCTTGGCTGGAAGGGGATCGTGGATCAAGAGCCTTAGGGCGGTGGGGAGAGAGCGAGCCTGTGGCAGCTTCTCTCTCTGGTGTCTCTTGGCTGGACTCGGGGCCGAAATCGAGCCATCCCGGTTGCAGCAGTTTGTGCCATAGGGCCAGGAGTCAGGTAGGGACTGAGAAGGGTCGGGACCTGCAGTTAGATCCATGGGGTTTGCAGTTACCCGCCTAGAGCGAGTGCCTGCTGTTCTCCCTGGTCTTGGTCCTGGAATGGAGACCCCGACTCTCATCACCTCAGCATGGAGAAATCCGCTCTCTGTTCGTACCGTTTAGTTCTAGTTCACTATGCTAAGTGACCCTTTCCCCCATCCAGGAAGTGGCTTCCTCCGTCGGTATCAGGGAGATGTTTATATTGTCCCCAGCCGAGCCTTGGTGACATCTGTTTCTCTCTGCTCTCTGAGCTAATGAACCCCGAACTAGCGAGGGGGAAGTCTTCTCTCCGGTTACTCTCGGACTATAAACTGGTAACTGGCAGAGTCATTAGATTGCCGGGAACTAAAGGGAAAAGATATTTATCATAAAATCATATATCTCTAAAGAAGTTCATTTTCTGCCTGAAGGGGCTCCCCACATCTTACCGTTGTTTTATATCCTTTCATTGTAGTGTCTCTGCAGCTGACTTCTACTCCGGTAAAATAAGCCCCTCCTTCCACCAGAAAAGATATTTGCAGTATCCTCAGTTACTCCTAATCACCATGGTATCTGATTTACTTAAAATAAATAAAACTCCTCTTCTGTTGAGTTTCCTTAACCTGATGTGATCACTTCCTTATAGTTGGATTCATGCACGTAACTGTTGAAAAATACTTGTGCCTCTTTGGCAGTGAGCTAATTCAGTGTGTTGCTCACAGAGCAATTATTCAGGCACTTGCCAAAGGCAGAGACTTTAAAAATTGGTGATTTGCATAAATGTTAATGATCATAAAGAAACAAGTTAGTGCTAGCGTTATTCCAAAGCATATTGCTTTTTGGAAACAGTTACCTGAAGTGCCTAAGACAGTGCCTCGTACGTACAATGCTGAGTACATTTGTGACGCTAGAAATTATGGTAGTGTCCAATAGCCCAGATAATGTTTTCCACTATTGAATCTCTTCTGGGGTTTAAAGTTTCTCTTTTAAATCCTGCTGGCCTCAAACATTGTATTTAAGTCCTCAGAACAGGTATAACTTTGTGGTACATAAGCCCACAAAGGGAAGGAAATGAAGGAAAGGAATCTGGTAGTCCTAAACTTAGACCAGCCAACTTTGTTTTTGGAAGCAGGCAGAGGCATGTGTATGTTGAACCTTCCCTCTGTTTTTCCTGTCTGCTCATCTTGAGAGTAGCCTCTGACACTGTGGGCTGGTCTACACTACGGGGGGAAATCGATCTTAGATACGCAACTTCAGCTACGTGAATAACATAGCTGAAGTCAAATATCTAAGATCGGATTACTCACCCGTCCTCACCGCGCGGGATCGATGTCCGCGGCTCCCCCTGTCGATTCCGGAACTCCGTTGGGGTTGGTGGAGTTCCGGAATCGATATAAGCGTGCTTGGGGATCGATATATCGCGTCTAGATGAGACGCGATATATCGATCCCTGAGCAATTGATTTTAAGCCGCCGATACGGCGGGTAGTCTAGCCGTAGCCTGTAATGTATAAGAATTCCACTGTCAGTGTGCTCAGGCTTTCTCAGTTAGCAGGTTTTCTTGTTTCCTCAGGAGAATGCAGTAGGCAGATTGAAGGTATGATACTCTATGCATAATGTGCTCCCAAAGTTATAAACAACCCTAGCAAACTCTGATTTGTTTGATGCATCTCCCTTTGAGAAACTCTATTTTTGCCATTTTTGTTTTTGAAGGAGCTAGCAAACTTTATTTTGGGGTCATGAAGAAATTAAGTGGGTCTTTGGGTAGGTGATGCTCTGGACTTGTCAAACATCTTGTTCTTCTCTAGGCCTCAGAACAAAGCATGAGCTCATCTTGGCCCACCAGAATAGGATGTGGACTAAGATTTCTGACTGTTCTGAAGCCCCTTTTGTTAAATGTTTGGCCTGCCTAGTAAACTTCCTGGCTTTGGGGTTTGTCACATTTAGCTTTTTGTGCCAAATGTAGCTCTAGCTCTAGCTATTTTAATGCTATTTGCAGTTGTAATCTCTTTTTGAGGGTGGAAAAAAATATTCCTTCCCATCTCCTGTATCATCTTTAGGGCAATGGTGTCCTGAGTTCATATTTACATGGGAGGAGGTACATGTGGAGAACTGTGAGGGAAGTACTGGATAGATCATGTTAACAGTTGTCTTTTTATTTCCTTCAAGCCTAGGATTCCTTTTACTAGTCTGCCAGTCTGTTAAGTTTTGGTCAAAACCAGAGCAAAGGAGAGTGAAGAGTTGAATTTCACTTCCTTGTTGAAAACTAGGTGAAAATCCTGGGGATGGATCTCTTAGGACACTGTCTTCAAATGGATAACGGGAAGGGATTGCTGGATTCATTGGCCAAGCTGCTTCTCCTTATCCTGTGTTAGTAGGAGCTCTAAGAGAGTGGTTTTCATTTTCATTTTCCCACCCTCTTTTGCCTGGTGTTAGGATATAATGGGGCTCAGGAGTAAACTTTGCTGTGTATAAAAGCCCGGCTTGAGTTACTGACATGAGCAAATGCTAACTCCTGTAATTCTAGGGTGAACTTAAGGAAGGGTGTTTCAGGTGGATTCTGTAGTAGTGAGGGGTACATGGGGATGGTAGGGCTGCATGAGTTTTGAGCATTTCCTTGGTTGGTTTGCAGGGCAGGGAATGAAGTAACCAGGGGTTATGGAGTGTTTGGCAGAAAGCAGTGTGGACTAGTCTTATGGTTTGATGGCAAGTCTCTTCAGAGCATTTGGGTTACAACAAATAGTAAATCAGAAGGCAAATATAAAAGATTCCCAAAAGTGTGTGTGTGTGTAGGGTGGCTATGCAGGCTGGATTTGCTTTTTAAAACAATGTCCCTCTGTCTCGCCATGACTATTCTTTTATTTGCGGGGGGAGGCGGGGGTGTCTTTAAGACTTCGAACCTCAGGTGGAGCCTTTTTAGCTTGCAGAGCTGTCCAAGTGCTGCAGAACTTGACCCATAAGGCCTTAATCATCAGCTTATTTCTGATCTTTTCAGGCCATGTAGACTGATTTTAGGAGGAAAGAGCTTGAGGAAATAGGGAGAACTGTGTGTTCCTGAATGGAATTGGAGGGGGAGTTATTCTGGTTGTATCTTAGCCATGTTCTCAAGTGTTCATTTGTTGCAGGAGCAATGGATCCCCCCAGCTACCTGGAAGACGACTATTCCAGCCTGGACGGGCTGGACGATGACGTGTTTCACTCTGACTTTGGACTCACAGGTCAGCCTGGTGAGATGACTCCTCCTGGCATTTTCACACAGAACCAATCCTACAGCTGTCTCCTGGGGAGGTTTCAACTGTTCCCCCTCACACACTGCTGTGGTCCAGGTATCAGGCATGCTGAGCAGCAGGACAAGGCAACCCAAACACTCAGTCCATCCTCTTCCACTCAGGATGTCATGTTGCCATGTGGAGTCACTGAAGAGCCCCAGAGACTCTTCTATGGTAAGAGCACTCCAGAATCACTAGCTTTGCAGAAGGGAAAACTGCCCCTCTAGTGCTTCATCTCTGCCCTCCGCCCCCTCCCACTGGACAAGAGAGGGTTACTTATTCTGCTGCTATTCTGCTACACCTCGAAGAAAGACAGCTCTCTCTGCTTCTCACCCTTGCCTACTCACTGCAGGAGCTGTCCCTTTGCTCTCTGCTTCTGCTATCCTTTAAACACCAGCTCCTTTCCCTCCCAACTCCATTATAGGGTAGTTAAAGTTATTGCTAGACACTTACAGCAGCACTTAAAACTGAGACCCTCCCGCAGGCTTCAGAGGGTGATCGAGTGCTTCCCTTACCCCAGTGCACATGCTGCTGATTTACCTGCAAAGAGTTAAACCTTCCCTTTCTCCAGGCCACCCAGGTGAATCTTCACATGTGGATGGGACTGCATGAATATTGTCAGGGCAGAGACGGTAAACACAGAGGTTCAAATGTTGTGGATCTTTTGTTGAGCTCTTTGCTGAAAAAAAAGTTGTCAGATAAATAACATGAACAAGCAGCTTTTGCAGTGGTAAAGTGGTAATTGGCCTGAATTTCTGTTAAAGCTGAATTGGAGACATGAACCATTCCTCACTTACTTTTCAGGTTTTTAAAAAAAAAAGCAACAGACACCCCCTCCCCCTCCCCCCAAACTTTGAGTCAAATTCTGCCTTTGGATTCTCACATGTGGCACCTGTTATAATGAAGAGCAGTGCATGAGTACCCCAAGATGAAACTTGGTCCTAAATGCTGAGCAGTTGTGAGTGAAGTCTGATTTGGAAGCTGCAGCAAGGGTTATGCCAGGAGATTATTGACAGAGACATAGGAAGGACATAGGTACTCGTAAGACTGTCATTCCAGATAAAATCCCATCATTGACTGAATTATAAACAAGCCTGATCCATGTGTGAGAGCTTTCCCTATCTCAATGTGGTTTCTTTCTTTCAGGTCACTCGGTTATGGGAGGAACATAATACACTCTGCTGGATCAATGTAAATCTACTTAAAACTCTGAGTGAATGTTTTACTGAATACTTAGTGTGATTAGTCATTGTTTAGGCTGCAGAAACTGGACTTTAGCCTGAGTCAGAAGTTTGCAATTACACAGGTTTTCCTTCAGATGTGAGAAGAGGAACAAGTCCTTAGCTGGGAGACTGAGCCATTGAGCCTTCTCATCTCTAATGTCTTGCAGGGAATGCTGGGTACCGTTTACATGTCCCTCCAGTTGGCTTTGCATTGAATCCGCACCTCCAAGAGGAGCCTCAGGAAGGTCAACGGGAAGCACGTGCTGAGGTTCAGATTGCACGGAAGTTACAGTGCATTGCAGACCAGTTCCACAGGCTCCACATACAGAGGGTAGGCACTCTTTCTGAGGGGAGAAGGGGATTGGGTTATCCAGGTATGGTATCCAGCAGCCTCCGGCTCAGCTGATCCTTCACCTCACATCTCTGTGTAGTCGTTGTCTATGCTGAATACACACTTGCGCCACTCTATTGTGGCTAGGTTCTGCACTGTGAGCCAATCCTAATTGGTGTCTGTCATATTTTAGCCAGCTTTCACCCAGCAAAAGGCAACTGTATGACACCATTCCACCCTGCCTTCTAATCTCTGAATAGAAGAGAACTAGAAGTCCCTGATCACCCAGGGTTTAGAACTGGCATATCCAAAGTGCAGCCCAGCGCTGCCCTCCTCTTTGATGGGGTGGTAGCTAGCACAGTTTACAGGCTCTAACTTGCAATACCTCACTGTGATTTGAGCAGACTTCCACTCAGATCAAGGAGTGCTACATGCTGGGACCTGTAGCTGCTGATGCCCTCCTGTGGGCTTCAGAGGGCAAATGCTTCCCTCACCTCAGTGGAGTCATTTAAAGATGGGTGCTGCTTTCATCTTACTCAAGTTAGGTGAGGAACTTAGCTCCTGGAGAGTTGCTGAGATGGCTCTCGGGCAAATTTTGGGTGCGCTTAACTTATGGAGATGTTTTCTTCTCATCACCCAACAGCAGAATTATTAAGGGAATGTTCTAGAAATTTGAAAATGTTGAAGAAATGTGAAAATTGGCTGTCTGGACTGTGGGATGTCATTCTGACATCAGAAATACCAATCACAAGTTATTTTTGTGACTTGTTTGTTTGTTCCTGCTCTGCCTCTCCCGCCCCCCCCCCGCCCCCTCCAAATGGCACTCTCTTACTAGCTGTCCCTGTCTCCCTGTAGCTAGCTTCTTACAGTAAAGGGAAGATTAACAATCTTTGCTGTCGGGAGTCCTGAAGGGAAGCAGTGGAACTGGTTGTAACTTGACCCTTTCCATCTGGGGAGTGTAGCTATCCCATGCCTTTGTCAGGGAAATGTGTCCAAGAATGCCCCCCTCAAAAAAAAAAAAAAAATAGAAAATCTTGGTCTGTTCCCTCCTCTCTCCCCCAGGAAAGAAGTGTGTGCTGCTATGGCACTGAGAGAGCCATGTGACTGACTGCAGTGCAGGACAGGCGCGGGGACTGACTGAGCCAGGAGAATAGAATTGAATTGCATGTCAGCCAAGCATGTGGGAGAGTTAGTAAACAAAAGCATCCGCCTGCACTACTAGCTCCTGCAGCCAGCCAAGGAGGAGCTCCTGTGTCTTTGTTTGAACTGGAAGGACAGTCAGTTGAAAAGGAGGGGGAGCTGTTCAACCATTTAAAAAACAAAACCAAAAACAGGTGTGAAAAATCTCAGCCAGTGGTTCTGCAGGACTTGACGTTGGGATGGGTATTGGCATTTAGAACTGCTCAGAGATTCTTTTTCTTGGGAGGGAGGTAGTACTGAGCCCTTGTGTTAATGTGGAGCTGTACCTTAGGACTCTAAACTCTATGTGGTCCATCTGTGCCAATGCATTCTCTTCCCTACTGACCCTGCATGGAGGACTTTGTTTGGCTGTTGGCACAATCCACAAAAACAGTCCTGTGCTCTTCTGTGCCTGCTGTTTAAAGGGCAGTCAGTGCCTAGAAACACGTGAATTGTCTTATGATGGGCTATGGTTTGTCCTTTGGGGCAGTGGAAGGGGCAATCTCTGAGAATAGGAAACCTGAGCTGCCATTTGTCTGTAAAGCTTCTATTTTGCTATGAAGCTAACCCCAAAACTGGGTGCCCCATTTCAGCAACTCAGAGTCTTGGTCACAGACCACGATTCCAGGGTTATAACAGGAAACATTTAGAATGTCATAGTCATAGTCACCACCACACCTCCTGAAGACCTGGAACAAAAAATAGGACTAGCAGCCAATGAGACATTCCTCCAACAGATATGAACGTCTGGTGGATCCTGAGCTGGCAAAATATGTGCCAGTTGCTGCACTAGTATGTAGGAAAAATGTCCAGTGATGGAGTTACTTGTCCTGTTAGCTGTTTGGCATATTCAGGCTTTTTATGCTGTAATTTGATGGAATGATATATTTAAATGCATCTTCATCCCCAGTACGGAGTTAGAACAATGATGTAATCTTATGTAGCACTTCATAGTTTTATTCTTCAAAGTGCTTATGAAATGTGGGCTACTATAGAAAATATTTCCACATGCAGGCTTTGCTACTTAGAATTGCTATGGTCAGTCTATGGTTCTGCAGGGCCCTTTTCAAACTATGCACAAGAGGCCTTTAGTTCTCTCCTTATTCTTGCGTGCCCATAGTGCCCTCCATCTGTTTGAGGCTCAGTACCTTCTGGTAATCTCCCCTCTTGCCCCCCAAGGGCCCCACCACGTATCAAGAAGCCAGGAGGTGGAGCTAAAACAGAACTTTCTGTGTGCGGGAGAGATGTTGGAGATCTCTCCTTTAGGCTTTCGTGGGTAGATTCCACATAAGTGGGAAATGTGGGATGTTGCTGTGATTGGTAGTATGGGTGCACACGTATATGCTGTGCAGCACGTGTGTGAGCACCTAAGTCACTTAAACCGGAGTGTTACTTGCTGCGATAACTCAATGGAACACTTCAGCAATTTCCCACTGAAAAGGCACTTACTGAACAAGCTGCAGTTTTGTGGGGGCCAGTTTTATTCTATCCCTCCCTCATCCCTTAAAACCAACATTGACTACTGTGCACAACTGTAAGATCATGTCACAAAAGGTAAAATTGTCTCTTTAAGAGTAAAGACCTAGTAGCCCAGAACAGTTCTGGGCTTTAATCCAAGTGGAGCCACTGACTTGCTACATGTCCTCAGAAAAGTTTCTTGACCTCTTTGTGCTCCAATCAAGTCAGCTGGAAGATTGGGTTAAAAAAAGCAGAACCTCAATGAGAACCAGATGCGGAATCAGAGCTGAGCTGTCGTGAGTAAATAAGTACATTACAACCAACAACAAAGCCCCCTTCAAACACATCGGCAATCCCACAGTTGATTTAGGTGTGCTGACCATGTTCGGAAAACAATGGAACTAGCAATAGAAATTTATTACTACCCTATGTGGAAATTCCCCATATACTTTAGCAAATTGTCTTGATGTAATTGTGCGGAATTAAAGGGTGATTGGCCTGAGAATTGGCCCTGTGTATGAAATGTTTAGGACTAGATCCACACTGGTTGTGGGCAGGTCTCTGGAAATGATCCCATTCCAGTAAAATTAAAAACAGCAAAATAAATTCTTCCTCCTGAAAACTTTCCACTTGAAAGTGAAACTTGTCATGGTTCGCATATGTTTTTTCTTATACAAATTCATCAGCTGAAGCCTCCCTTGAAACATTTTGCATCATCCATTCGCTAGGGAGTCTGTGGTCTAAGACCCTCCAGTTTAGGCTGTCAGTGCAGGACATTGTCCAAGATTTATCCCTCACTTTCTGCATCACAGTTGCTCTCGTGTCTAGTGATTTTTTTTAACTAAACATTTTTAATCAAAAATCCTAATATGTCAAAACTGAAACTGTTCTGGATCATTTTCAACAAATTTCCCATTTTGGGAATTTTTTTTTCAAAAGTTCCCAAATTGTCAAAACATTCTATTTTAACACTTTCAAAATGAAAAGGTCCATTTTTGGTTCAAAACTACTTTTTTTTAGAAATATAATATATAGTATAAAAAAGCATGAAATTTAATTTTTTTAATGTTATCAAAATCCTTCAGAATATTTTGATCTGTTTTTTGGCGAGGGGGGTTGGGGAATGTTTTGTTTTGCCAACATTGGAGACTTTGACTTTGTCTTGATTTGGGATGGGGGAAATTTTAGACATCTCAAAATTCTCTTAGGATGGGAAAACTGTTTCCTGCTCTGTTCTAATTACCAGTGAAGCAGTTAGTGGAGGGTAAGAAGAGGCCTAGCTGTGGGAACATTGAGTGTTCTACATAAGTAGCTGCATCAAAGATTTAGTCTGGGATAAAAAGAGCCTAAGGGGGTGTCCTGGCGAACTCTGGAATAGCAATGGGATTGCAGCCTAAACATATGGTGCTTCCCCTATAGTAAAGGATCCAATGAAATAGTGCAAGACACCTCAAATGATGTGAGATGAATTTCAGAAAGTGGAGGAAGTAACCAGGGGACAGCCATTTTAGAGTTGATTCTGGCTGGCTGAGAGGAATTGGTTTCAAATCTGAAGCAGGAAGGCAGTTTAAGTAACGTGATCATGAAATGATAGACTTTATGACTCTAAAAAAAGGCAGGAGTGAGAGCTGCAGAATTAGGACAATAGACTTGGAAAAAGCAGACTTTAACAAACTCAAAGAACTTTACTTAAAAGTCCTATGGAAAGAAAATCTAAGGGATAAAGGAGTTCTTGAGAGCTGGCAGTTTCTCAGGGAGACAATATTAAATGCACAGCTGCCAACTATTCTGATGCAAAGGAAAGATAGGAAGAAGAGAGAGAGGCCAACATGGTTCTGTAGCAAGGGGGCCCCACTCCCCCGCGCTCCTGAGGGGAATAGGCCAGAGAAGGTGTGGCCACGGGCGGAGGCCCCGCCGCCTGTCCCCGCCCCCCGGAAGTCAAGGGGCGGGACAGGAAGTACAAAAGCCCGGCCCCAGCACTCAGATAGAAGGAGGCTGCTCGAGAAGGCAGACGCTGGGGCCCGAGCTCCCTCTGGGCCCGGCCTACCCTGGCCCCGGTATCCGGAGGGGTACTGACCAGACCTCCCCTGGGGTCAGTACCCAGAGGAGCCGACTGAGCTGTCCGACGCTTGGCCTGTGGAGGAGCTGTCCGGACCGCCTGACGCCCGGTACCCCGAGGAGTGGACCGGACCGCCCGATGCCCGGTACCCCGACGAATGGACTGGACCGCCCGACGCTGGATACCCTGAGGAACCCATGGTTTGGGACCCCCCAGACGATGCTGGCAGAGGGCAGGTACCCAGTGAGGGAGAGGTTGGAAGTGGCCCGGGGGCAGCCGACTCCACTCAGGCTGCAGACTCACCTGAGCCAATGTCAGTGTGTTTCGGTCAGGATTCCCCGCTGACCATCAGCGGCGTTGACCGCTGCTAGGGCCCCCAGGCTGGAACGCAGAGGAGTGGGAGGGCCTGCGTTCCCCCGCCACCCCTCCAAGGGTGGCAGACTCCCCCTCCCCTGGCCTGAGGAGGCCATCTACAATGGTTGCCTTATCGCTCAGCCCCTGCTGAAAGGCCTGAGCCTAGACTGTGTGTGTTGCCCCGCCCTGCCCCAGGGCCTGGGCTTATATATATACTGTTACCCTGTGCTCAGCCCTGCTGAAAGGCCTGAGCCTAGACTGTATGCTGCCCACCCTGCCCAAGGGCCTGGGTTTATAGACTCCTGGCTTAGTGCCCAGCCCGACTGAAAGGGCCTGACTGCTGAACTGCTTATGGCCCTGCTCTGACCCCGGGGCCGGGGGCATCTAGAGGCCAGTCGTTCGCTCAGCCCTGCACCCGAGGGCCTGAGCCACTTACTAACGGTTGTCAGTTCGCTCAGCCCTGCAGCAAGGGACGGGCCCGAGGCAAAAGGAGTGCGGTGAGCTGATGTGGCTCCCTTCCACCCTCAAGGAGGGTTGAGCCCTGGTCCCGCTCGGCTACACGTTCCATCAGGAGATCTTTAATGTTTCCAAAAAGTGAAAACATAGAAGAATTGCTAAGGAGGAGTACAAAAGAATAGCACAAGCATGTAGGGACAAAATGAGTTACACCTGGCAAGGGACATGAAGGCCTGGTCTACACAAAATAAGTCGGTCTAAGTTGTGGAACTTCAGCTACAAAAATAGCATAGCTGAAGTCGACATACTTAGAGCTACTTACTGCGAGGTCTTCACTGTGGTAGGTTGACTGCTGCCACTTCCATGTCAACTCCACCTATGCTTCTCGCTCCAGTGGAGTACAGGAGTTGACAGGAGAGTGCTCGGTGGTGGATTTATCACGTCTTCACTACACGCGATAAATTGACCCCCGCTCGATCAGTCACTCCAGAGGAAAGAGTAGACAGCCCTTAAGAAGCTCTTTCTTATTGCCTTTAAATACATTAGGAGAAAGAAAAAGATGAAAGAAAGTGTAGGTCCCCTACTTGCTGAAGAAGGAAAATTGTTAATTGATGACATCAGGAAGGCTGAGATGTTTAATATCTATTTTGCCTCAATCTTTACTAAAAAGGTTAATGGTGACCAGATACTCAATACAGTATTAACAACAAGGGGGAAGGAATGCAAGCCAAAATAGGGATAACAGGTTAAATAAGCTAATGTATTGAAGTTGGCAGACCCTGATAAAATTCACCATAGGATACTTAAGGAAATAGCTAGAACAATCTCAGAACTAACATCTCTTAGTCTATAAGGTGCCACAGGACTCTGTCACTTTTTACAGATCCAGACTAACACGACTACCCCTCTGATACAGAATGCTAATTGTTACCTTTGGGAATTCATGGAGGATGGATGAGGTCCCAGAGGACTAGAGAGGGATAAACTTAGTACCTATCTTTTTAAATAGGGGACCAAAGAGTGCCTGGGGATTTATAGAGTAGTCAGCCTAATTTGATGCCTGGAAAGATACTGGGACAAATTATTAAACAATCAACTTCTAAGCACCTGGAGGATAATAAGTTTGTAAGGAATAGCCAACAGGGATTTGGCAAGAACAAATCATCCTGAACCAATATAAGTTCTTTCTTTGACAGAGTTACTGACCTAATGGATGGAGGGAGCAGTAGACATGATAAATTTTCATTTTTAGTAAGGTTTTTGACACAGTCATACATGGCATTCTCATAAGCAAACTAGGGAAATGCAGTCTATATTAAATTAATATAAGGTGAGTGTATAACAGGTTGATAGACCCCATACTCTGAGTAGTTATCAATAGTTTGCTGTCAGACTGCAATGAAATATCTAGTAGAGTTCTGCAAGGGTCAGTCCTGAATCTGGGACTAGAAAATATTTTCTTTAACGACTTGGATAATGGAGTGGAGAGTGTGCTTATAAAATATACAGATGACACAAAGCTGGTTGCATACACTTTGGAGGATAGGATTAGAATTTAAAATGACCTTGACAAATGAGGGAATTGGTCTTAAATCAACTGGCTAGGTGGTAGTACTGCTGTATAGGATCTGGGGGTTATAGTGGATAAACTGAATGAGTCAGCTATGTGATGCAGTTGTGAAAAAGGTTAAATATTCTGGAATGTATTAGCAGTGTCATATGTAAGACACAGGTGGTAAATCTGCTCTATTCAGCGCTGCTGAGGCCTCTGCTGGGCAACTATGTCCAATTCTAAGTGCCACACTTTAGGAAAGATGTGGAAAAATTGGAGAGAGTCCAGAGGAGAGCCCGCCCCAAAAAAAAATCGGAAAAGGTTTGAAGAGCCTGACCCATGAGGAAAGGCTAAAAAAAACCCTGGCATATTTAGAAAAGAAGACTGAACAAGGACTTGATAACATATTTGAAGACTTAAGAACTATTACAAAGAGGATATGATCAATTGTTTTCCGTGTCTGCTGAAGGTAAGACAAGGAGAAATGAGTTTAATCTGCTGCAAGGGAGATTTAGATTACATAACAGGAAAAACTGTCTAACTGCAAGGGTAGTTAAGATCTGGAACAGGCTTCCAAGGGAAGTCGTAGAATCCCCTTCACTGGAACTTTTTAAGAAAAGGTTGGACAAACACCTGTCAGGAATGGTCTAGAAGATTTACTTGGTCCTGCTTCAGTGCAAGAGGCTGGAGTTGATGACCTGTCAAGATCCCTACCAGCCCTACATTTCTATGATTCTATAACCAGTGCAGGACACCTCAAATGATGTGGGATGAATTGCACTCGCTTTGCCTACAGCCTTGTTTTCTGATAGATAACTTACAACACTTTTTGTGCTACCATTGAACCCCAAGGCACTTGATAAACTGCAGTGCATCCCTTTAAGAGTCATTGAGGACAATGGTCACCAGTAACTCAGTACTTTTCAGCCATTACCACACTGTGGCATCTGAGATACTGCAGTTATTTCTTACTCTAAAAGTAGCAATATCCCATTTTACAAATGAGGAAGCTAACAAACAGAGGTTGTGACTTGCCCAAGGTGGCAGAAAGACAGAGGAGCAGACCACTGAATAGGACCCAAGAGCTCTGAGTCCAGTCCCTTGCTCTGACTGCTAGATCCCATTGAGATCTCTCTAGGAACTGGGGGGATGTTTGGGTTGATTATTAATGGGGGGGGGGGGTATTTGTGCGAGCACATTTGTGTGTCAGTGAAACTCTGGTGGAGCCACAAAGTGGGAAACTCAAACTGTAAATTGCTCCTTGCTGCTGAAGAATACCCCATGAACTCTTTTTGATCTTTTAGTTACTACTCTTGTCACTGGCAAAGGGAACTTGGTTTATTTACAAACAAACATTTTCTTTACTCTGCTGTGTGCTGTCCCTTTAAAGTCGCAGGGCTGCTTTTGTTCACCCTGATTAGTCTGTGTGATGTAATGCAACCCTGTGATGAAAGGGAGCTGCACCTCTGGCAGCACAATAAAAAGGCTCTGGAGCTGACAGCCTCCCCTTGCAGGAGGGCTTGCAACTTCCAGGTTCAGAGAGTATGCGTGAGAGATGGGTCAGTTCAGCAGTGTTTGCTCTGTGGCCAGCTCTGTTTATATCACTCTCTATATTTAGCCTCTGAGTCATCAGAACTGCTGACAAGAAGCTGAACTACCCACAGTCTCCAGTGCTGCACCTGATTGCTTGCCTATGTGTGTTTCCAGTGGAGTGGGGGTGGTGTTGCTCTGTTCAAAGTTCCATTTCAGTCTCCTTGGGTATTTTCTTGCAGTAGATCTGAAAGATTTACTTTTACCTCCTCTTCTACTTAATGTCAATATCTAGAAATAGGGAGACTAGTCCTGCCCACTCTACCCAGTGGCTTCATCAGATAAAGAAACTCCTTTGTAACCACCCTTTGTGAGGAAGGGATCTGTATAAAACAGGACCCTGATGCATATGCAGTAGAATGGGTTATGAACAGGGTAAACCTAGAAAACAGAGCTCTAGTAGCTAATCTTTAGCGTATGGGTTAAGCCAAACTTCTCCTGACACCAGCACCATGTCTCCAAATGGGAGGTTTAGTTTTTCACCCCAAATCAATTAAAAATTTTATTCCAACCTTTTAGTAAGTTTAGTACTAGGCCAATTAGAAAATCTGCCTCCACTTTGAATGAAATTCTCAGGTAAGAGTGCTCTGCTGATGTAGAGACCAAAGGCAGATTGGGCAGGCAGCACCCCACATTCTAGATTGGGACACTTGATCAGAGAAGAGAAATTTTCCTACATCTCCTAGGGTTCAGTTTGGGGAGGATGAGGTGGGAGTGTCAGTTCTTAGCTGGTCAGGGAAGGAGCTTAGGGAGGGGTTGGTATTTTGGACCCCTGCAACTGATTTAGAGTAAATTGTAAAGGAATCCTGCCCCAGTCCATATAAATGATGACTGTGACTTAGGGTCTCAAGGGCTATGAGCATAAAGCAGCAACACATGGAAAGATCCCATGAGTCTTGAGGAGCCTTTATTCTGCCTCCACTCCGAATAGAAAACACAACTAAATAACCTTGCCAGGTTGCACAGGATAGGAAGCACTGTGGCCTGGGAAAGTACTGGCCAGCAGTTGCTCTTCCCAGGTTGAAAGTCGGTTGTTGTCATGGTGTTTGTTAGCTTCCACTTCCTGTAGGCTCAGCTCAAAGAGGAAGGCACAAGTAAATGGTGGTGGTTGTTTTGAGTTAGAAAAACTCCGAGAAGTGATTCACCTGCCAAACCTTCCCCCAAGCTGGAGAATGTGTCTTTTTTTAATAAAGGTAGTTCCTTGCCACTCCTGGCATCCCCTTTGTGATGAGCGTCAGTGTTATTCCTTCCACTGCTCCTGCAGCTGGGGGTCTCTTCAACTCATTTCCATGTGTCTCCCCCATCGCTGCATTCTGAACCCCCAAATGTTTAGTGGCTTTCTCTAGATGTTGACTAACTGGCTTCTAATTTGTGCATCATAAGAACCAGATTGTGCTTGTGACTACTTCTCTCTCTTCCACATAATGGAACCATGATGTCCATTATAGGAAGGATCTATCTTGCCGTCCTTTCAGAAATGTTGTATTAATTTAGATGGAGTAAGTGGCCCAAATGTGTTAACATGACCCAGTCACTGTCCAATGTTAAACAGTGTTGAACAAGGTCGGGGCTTGATATACAGAGACCTCAGCCTGCTTAGTACCATGGTGAACACACCATTAAAAATCATCTTTAACCTTTTATTAAAGATAAATAGGGGAAATAATTGAAGCATCTGAAATTAAATAAGGCTTTATTTTAACAACCTCCCTTTTTTGCCCACCATTAACTGGAGAGAGTTTTTAGAAGGAAAAACCCTGACCGTCTTAGATCAGTGGTTCTCAACCTTTTTTCATTTGCAGACCCCTTTGGAAATTTGGTATGGAGGTGTGGACTCCTTTGGAAACCTGTTTGTATGTATGTATAGTTGAATTCTGTTGTCACTCTTCAGTCTGTCTTTTGTGGGCTACTTAGGCATAGTCTGCAGACCCCCAGCAGTTGGGGGACCACGGGTTGAGAACCACTGTTTTAGATAGTATCTAAGATGGTAATAACTGCTCTTGGGGGGGTGAGGGGAAGAGAAGTAGTGAGTTGAGATAGTAACTGCAACAGCTTCAGCCTGCTGCTGAAGTCCAATCCCAGGTGGTGGTTGGGATTCAGCTGGAGCTGGTAGAGATGGTGATGTCATCTGGGTTCCTCTCCGGCTTGGTCTGGTCTGGTCAAGACATTTCTCAGGATCAGGGTGATGAAGACCTGGGTGTGGTGGGTGTGGCAGCCATGACAATGAAGCTCACTCCTGTAGCCTTTATCTGTTCTTCCTTATTTCTCCCACAAAGTGCCTTTCTTCAAGGGTATGTCTACACTACCTGCTGATCATCAATCTATTGGGGATCGATTTATTGCATCTATAAAATTGATCCCCGATCGCTCTGCCGTCAACTTTGGAACTCCACCGTGGCGAGAGGTGGAAGCGGAGTCGATGGGGGAGCGGCAGCAATCGACTTACCACTGTCCTCATGGCCAAGTAAATCGACCTAAGATGCACCAACTTCAGCTATGCAAATAGCATAGCTGAAGTTGCGTATCTTCGGTCCACTCTTCCCCCCCAGTGTAGACCTAGCCCAAGGAACCGAAAAAGGAGCGATGGGTGAAATAGCCCATCCCCTCATTATTTTGTCGACCAGTTAGGTCTCATATCTGACATGCCAGTTTTAGCTTATTAATTTCTGGATTCGCATTTTCTTGTTTCCCAAGGGTGATTTTAACACACTCCTTGAGTTAGATTAGTAACCCTTTTGGTTTAGATTGTCTTCCTGTCGCTCCTTCATACCTTTTCCCATCAACATTTATTATTATAGGTTATTATAACATCTTATGAACTGTTACATACTTGTTACAGTTGTGATAATTGAAAATTTACTCTAATTATGAGCTCAACACAATCCTATTCTGAATGTGGCAGCAAGAGAATGGAGCTCCTTCTAAATCAGTCCATTTTCTCTCTCCCACTATTTTTACTTTTTTTGCAGGTGTATTATTCCCTAGTCATTTGGAACCCATGAGGTTGTAATGTGACTTCCTTTGTCCCCTCCCTTCACTTCCTTTTCCAGCTGGGACATCATCCATGATGTCTGTTGCCTTGGGGAACGTGACTTCCCAGTCTTACTAAACTCAAATCTGTTTTGTAGTAGCACAAATATGCCTCTAGCCACCTGGAATGAAATGTAGCTTTCAGCAGTGAGTCAACAACTGCTCCTTGATTGCAAGTGTTTTTTGTTTCTTTGCAAGAAGTAGCAACCTTTTGCCAAGATTTGTATTAGTAGTTAAAAAGAGACTAATACTCCTAGACACACATCCACTGATGTTCCTGTTCAACAATGTTGCCACTTACAGCCAAATCTTGGTCCCACTGACTTCAACAAAAGTTTGGCCGTTGACTGTGTTGGGAACAGAATTTGGTCCTTGAAGAACCACATGGGGTAAGAATTGTGAAGCAAAGCAGAGCGCGACTGACACCCGTGCTGTGAACAAAGGTACAGTGCCTTATACAAAAGGTACCATCAATAGTACTGTGAATATATACACTCTCTATATAGAAATGTATGTGTAACAGTTTGTTTTGTATAAAGGGACTCCACAGGTGCTCCTCTAGCATGAAAAAAACAAACTTCTTCCAGCAATCAGCTACCTGTGATTCTGAGAGTTGCATCCAAAGTGATGCATTTTATGTTTAACTGTGTATCTCATCTCCTGAAATCATCTTGAGCCACAGATTTGAATCCAAGGGCAGAGTATGAATAAAAGTGGTTTGATGCACGAACTGAGATGCTGTTTGGTTGGAGATATAGATATAAAATGTGCTATACAGCAACAGTCAGCTAACAAACCTAAATTCCATTCCCAGAACCATGCTCGTATCAGCCAGGATGTCTCTACATAAACAAGTTAATAAAGAACATAAGAGCCATGATGAGACGGAGGAAGTGTGCCAAAAATGGAATAGGGACAAGAATTGGCAACAGATGTTTTCGATAATCGATATTCCTACTGGGTGTTGCACAATGTGTACAATAAGTGATAGGTCTCTCTCTCTCCTACTATATATATGTGTATAGCACACTTTTCTTGTAAAATTATCTTTCTTGTGACTTACTGAAAAATCCATGGTAACAGCTTGGACAGAGTCTCGTAAGGATACCCTTCTTAAAAGGCTGCAGCTACAACAGGAAGCTGTTTCATGTGCCTCAAACTGTGTATGTCACTTGCTGACTTACTCTAGTTTATAACTCTCGTCTGCTTTAGTCACAGGCTAGTTCCCTTCTAGAGTCATTAGCAATTTATATTTCCCTAATATTTTCTCCCAGAGTAAGGTTATGAAATGAATTACTTTTGGCAGGGATATTGTGGTCTAGAATCAGCCTTGGGAAGAATATAAATCTGCACCACGAGGTAGTGATGGGTAAATTTCAAGGCTGTGTGACTTTGATACTTGACTGAGCCTCTTGTGTCTGAGAAATCCAACTGGAAATCTCATGAACTGGCTCTCCTGATACTTTTGGTCCTTTCTGGCAGGTAAGCAGTCCCTTGGAAAAAAATCCTCTCTTGTGATATTTGAGTATTTTGCTCCCAGTCCTGGCAGAGGCATGTTACTTGAACTTGGTTACTGAAACTTCCAAGAAG
Source organism: Chelonoidis abingdonii (assembly GCF_003597395.2). Classification (NCBI taxonomy): domain Eukaryota; kingdom Metazoa; phylum Chordata; order Testudines; family Testudinidae; genus Chelonoidis; species Chelonoidis abingdonii. The sequence goes on from NC_133772.1 coordinate 93,005,124, forward strand.
GTCCTACTCAGGTTTGGATAAGTTTTTTCTGAACTGGCTTTTCCATCCTTACTGCTGAGATTATCTGCATCTTTCCTACATGTCTCTTGTCTCACATTAAAATGGTACCATTGATTTTTATCTGACATACGTCTTGTCACTGAAGAAGTGCTGTTCTTGAGTCTGACTAAATAGGAAAATACAAAGAGGCAGTGAGGTCTAAAGCAGGGGTAGGCAACCTATGCCACGTGTGCCAAAGGCGGCACGTGAGCTGATTTTCAATGACACTCACACTGCCCGGGTCCTGGGGGCTCTGCATTTTAATTTTAAATGAAGCTTCTTAAACATTTTAAAAACCTTATTTACTTTACATACAACAATAGTTTAATTATATATTATAGACGTATAGAAAGAGACCTTCTAAAAACTTTAAAATGTATTACTGGCACTCGAAACCTTAAATTAAAGTGAATAAGTGAAGACTCGGCACACTACTTCTGAGAGGTTGCTGACCCCTGGTCTAGAGCATGGGAACTCTAAAGACCTCGGTTCTATTCCTAGCTTTGCTGCTGGCATGCTGGGTGATGTTGGGCAAGTCACTTTACCTCTCTGTATCTTAATTTCCCCGTGTGTGAATTGGGAATAATGATACCAGCCTTCTTCTTAACACATTGAGATCTGCTGATGAAAAGCTTGGTGGCTTTACTGTATTGTATTTTAAAGCAGGAGGTAGCTGGCAGTGGTATTAAAGGTGACCATCAAAATAAGAGAACGGGGGAGTGCAGGAACTAAGTGTGTGCCCTTTTTTTTTTTTTTTTTTTTTTTTTTTTTTTTTTGCTGCTTTGACATATAAAGAAGGCTTGAGAGGTTTTTTTTGTTAATTTAATACAGGGGGTTTTTTGCACATTACCTGCTGATTTTCCCCCCCACCTTTGTTTTGCACAAAGATGACTTTTTCCAAGTGTTTAACTCAAATGGGTATCAACTAAAACAAATACAGAACAGAGTCTGGATAAAATAACTTCCTTGCTCAATCAGGTTTCACTTTAGTACTTGTGATGTCAGATTCCACTAGCTCTCCAGCTGTCCAGTGAGTCTTCCAAGGTAGAAAAGGCCTGAATTTCTGATGTATAAAAAGTAAGTAGAAAAAGCCATTTTTTGGTGGGAGGAAATAATTCCAGACTTCCTTTGTCCATCATAATAAAGCACAAACGCATTTTGAAGTTGGCTTATTGAGCTTTGAGAGGGTGTGAAGATAAACATTTAGAAACATAATATATTGCATAAGAAACTCAAACAAAACTCAAGGCAACCTCCTACCTGAAATAGGGCAGCAGTGTATGGTATTTGGTTTCAGATGTATGCTAACCATTTGCACCCATGTAAATGTATAGCAGTATAAATTTGCATGCACTTCAAACTAGTGCATCTCTTCCCCTGCATGCCCCAAAATAAGCACTTTGACAAAAGTCATTTGAGCAGATGGGAAAAGAGTGCCACCAGTTAAACTGCTGTATGTTTCAGATTTATTTTTAAGACAACTTAAGGCCATTGTGATGTTGTGCAGTCTATACGGTTTTATAAACAATAATAAGTGAATATAATGTAACTGAGACATGCTTCATGCAAAAGTCTCTTGTAAGGTATCATTACAAAGCTTATAATCTACTGAGTATGATCATCCTGTTTGTATAAATGCACCACTCTTATATCTGAAACTAGAAATATTAAATATAACTCTGAGGGCCTATTGTAATTATGTAAAGTGTGGGCCATTAATAGTGGTTTGGAATCTTGATGACTCCCATTAACTAGGACCTTTGTCTGCAAATGGCTGTGTTTTACCTGTAAGTCTTCCTGCATAGGTATGTGCTGGCAAGTGGGGTAATGAACTCTTGCAGTGACATGTGAGCATGTCACCTGAACTGGAATCCGTCTTTAACCTGGTGTCTTTCCATTGAGAAGCAGGGGGTGGGAACTCAGAGGGACAAAAGGATTCTCGCCTTATGCAAAAGATATATAAAGGGATGGAAGAGAACAAAGAGAGAGAAGGGCCATCATGAAGAATCCCCTAGTTATCACCTGAGCTGGAACAAGAGCTATACCAGGGGAAAGAATTGTGTTCAGTCTCAGGAAAAAAACTTACCGAAGCATCTCTGAGGGTGAGATTATCTGTATGTCTAATCAAACTGAATAGATTTGCACATTTTATTTAATTTTGCTTGGTGACTTACTTTGTTCTGTCTGTTATTACTTGGAACCACTTAAATCCTACTTTCTGTATTTATTAATTAACTCCGAGTATGTATTAATACCTGGGGGAGCAAACAACTGTGCGTATCTCTCTATCAGTGTTATAGAGGGCGAACAAGTTGAGTGTACCCTGCATAAATTTTTTACAGAATTTTTTACCCCATTGGGAGTTGGGCATATGAGTGCTAAAGACAAGCACACTTCTGTGAGCTGTTTTCAGGTAAACCTGAAGCTTTGGGGCAAGTAATTCAGACCCTGGATCTGTGTTGGAGCAGACGGGAGTGTCTGGCTCAGCACAACGGGGTGCTGGAGTCCTGAGCTGGCAGGGAAAACAGGAGCAGAGGTAGTCTTGGCACATCAGTTGACAGCTCCCAGGGTGGTTTCTGTGATCTAACCCGTCACAGCCATCTCTTACATTTCTCTCCAGATTTCTTAAAGACCAGCCTATTTGTTTGGTCGCAAATACAATGAAGTAAAAAATCTAGTTGAACATGTGAAATCTGCCTGTATTTCCTTTGGAGCATCTTTAGTGTTTGCACCAGCTCTTTCCCATAGTTTGCTAAGTGGTGGAGATAGGGAAAATCTATTGCACCTGCATATACACCACAGTATGCTTACGGCAGGCTACTCTGAAGACCTTATTTATCAGGCATTTGGGTTGGTGGTCTCAAATGAGTTGGTGAAAATATGTTTTCTGGATATGCTGTCAGGAGTCTTGGTTGCACATGCATGTCAGAGTAGGTTCTGAAATGTGGCTTGGGATAGGGGAAGGAAGAGAGTGAGAGATCTTCAAAGTTTCTGACAAAAAGGCATGCAAGGCTGGTTATAAGAATAGAGGGAAACCAAAAGCATCTGCCTCCTTAGAAGCATTTTAAGGGTTCATTATAACACTAATCCAACCAGAGTTGCATGGTGGGAATGGTTCTCACCTATGAATGTAACCACACTCTGGGATAGGTTGTTTGGGGGTATTAAAGCTGGGGTTCTTTGGAACAAATGATGCCAGACTCCCGAATGGCTGTCGTGGGCCACGCTCTGAACAGAAAGACATTAGTGCATTGTAATTAGAACAATGTGAACCCTCCAAAATCTGGGGACACATTTAAGTCTTGTGGAGAAGAAGAAAATATTGAACGAACTGCTGCTACGTTAGTGAATACAGTGCATGCCCTTTCCAAGGCCTAATTTGAGTGCATTTGAGGTTCATGTTGCACCTTTTCTGTAGTTCTAGTCTCTGGAAAGCATGAGCACAACACAAAGAGTTTATTGGAATGTTTTGGACATTTCTCTTGAAACAATTCTAGTATGTAAACTACAGCTAAGGTGTTCTCTTTTTCCAGCTCATGATTATGTGGGTCTGCCCTGTTCAACTAATCTAAGTTGAAACACCTTGTTCATGTAGCATGCTGCAGTACTCTCTAATGCTCTCATGTGCTAGCATGAAGTCGTTGTAAACCAGCCTTCTATTCCTTGTCTGCTGGGGATTTTTTTTTTTGTAAATGGTCACTAGCCTGGCTTAACAAATAGGGAATTCTGGATGAGAAAACAAGAACTGGCTTTTTAATTGAGGGCTGGTTAGGGATGTGAAACAGTATCTCAGATTGTGCAATGTAAAGAGAAACCCACCTGTTTGTTTGAGATGCCATTAAAGAACAAGAAGGCGGGGGGGGGGGAGGGGAGGCATAATGGAGAACACTTTCACAGAGGTGATTACATATAACAAAAGAGGGGACAGCATTCCTTCCCAAAAGCAGCATTATGTGGTCTGATGTCCCCCTAAAACTTAACTTCCAAACTTTTCATTACTTGACCGTGGGACCTGAAATAACCTCTTGCTTTTTTCTCTTTGTTTCTTCTTTTTCTTTTCTCTTTTCTCTCCTTTTTTATTTTTTTTGGGGTAAGTATGTTCTTGCTTAAGGTTTAATTGGCTCCAGTCGGTAGGAAAGGGCTCCAAGGCTGATTATTTATGGCTTACTGTCAAAAGTAGCTATAAAAAGGGCAGTATTATCTTGGAGATGCTGGGAAGGAAAATGTGATGGGGGGAGGGAAGTGGGGGAGTGTGTGTGCGCACGAGTGTTTTCTTGTACTGGATGAAATCAGAGTTTTGCTGCCTCAGCAGTGTGGTTTAAATTGAAGATTAACCCATTGACCTTCACGGTGTCAAATCACTTACAGATGGATCACCAGTTACTTTTTTTTTTCACTTTTGGGGTGAAGAAGGGGGGTAACTTTTTTTTTAAGAAAGTTGTTTGTTCATGCAGCTGGGGCTTTTGAGAGGCTCAGAAGCCAATCTGATTAAAAACAGCACTTGGCTAAACTCTGCAAAATCCTGCAAGCAGAAAAAGGTTTAATCCTCTTGTGCACAATGCATAAGGGTCTGCTATTTTTTTTTTTTTTTAAATGTTAGAACTATAATTATTTCTGGAGAACTTATCATTTCTCCCCACCCCCTGCCTCTTTTTTTTTTTCCTCTTGTCGTGCTGATGGGATTAAAGTGTCTGCTCTTGAAAAGTAACTGAGTTTTTATTGGAAAAGATAAGTGGTATGTTACAATTGTAAAATATAAATAACCTTGTTTCAATCATTCTCCTTTTACAGCATCAGCAGAACAGAAATCAAGTGTGGTGGCAGATCCTTCTCTTCATACATAACTTGGCCTTAAATGTGGAGGCGAACAGGAACCACGTAGGTCAGAGGTGAGACTCCTCCACCTGTTCCAGGTCACATCCAGTCTGCAGGGAGCACTGAACAAACACTGGTCTGGGGGAGAGAGACATACACACACCGCCGGCCGGATGTGAGGACTCTGTCAAACTTTTACTCATCTTCTCAAGCTTTTTTTTTTTTTTTCCCTCCCCCTTCCCCCCCCCAAGGACTCTTCTTTACTGCTTCTTGCCTGATGAGGCTGGGAGCTCTTGTCCAACACTGTTGAAGGAAAGTCTTAGAATTTGGATGTGTTTGGTAAAGCTTGCTGCTGATTCCCCAAATCAGTAACCTCTATGCAAGTGAAGCAGGTAATAGATGAACAGGTTCCTCTGCTCTGTGTTGTTGAGTTGTTTTTTTTATTTTAATTGATAGAATGCAGCGTTTTGTAATTTTGGCTGCTGGTTAATGATGGTGTCTGGGACTGATGGCTCTAAATGTACTTTGGGCTACTTCCAGATAAGAGACACTTGACTCCTCTATGGGATAACTTTGAAAAAAAAGTTCTTTTTAGAAACAATTACACTTAAGTAGCTTATGTACAGCAGCAGGTGGGTCACTGATTATTTCCCTGAATTTTATTACCAGGGAGACTTGTAAAAATCTAGTTTTGTTTAATGACTTAATTGGCCCAAGTTGGACATCCTTCATGTGAAGTTGCTCTTTGTCATTGTCACTAATAGATGGAATTGTTTCTGTTAGAAGAAGAGTCTTCAGAATCTCTCATAAGATGTTGGTGACTCTTCAGGATCTTTGTGCAAAGGGCTGTTTGGTCCTGTACACTATATACTGTCCCCATAAACCAGGATAGAGCTGTTAAAGATGGAATATAATCTAAGCATCATTCTTCTGGAATTGTTAATCTGTATATTTTTGTTAGTGCTCTGGTGGATTTTTTTTTTCCTCCTCCTTATCATATGCGCTGTTAAGATTCAGATCCCAAGCAACTGATATGTTTGCTTCATGATTTGACTAAGAGATTAGTTAGTAATTACTTTGAATCCCGACACTGCAGGTTTGTACAAGTAATCACTCTGTTGTTCTAATGAGTAATACTGGAAGTGATATTAGTGTACACTGACAACAGAAATACTACTTGGAGTGATAGCTCATTGTCATTGACTTGTGACTGTTGTGGTGTTTTTAAATCTGTTTGACTGCCACTCTTGGAACAGGGATGGGGAACTACCTACCCCAAAAATTTGGGTTTCGTTTGTTTATGAAGTGTGAAATACTAAGGAAAAAAAGGATATAGCCTCTGCTTTTCACAGACTGTTTCCATACTTGCCCAGAGCTAATTCTAAATCACAAATTATAAAACTTAACACTAGGAAAAATCTTTCTGGACAGTTGCCCTGCAGTCCTGCTACAGCTGTCAACACAGAGTGGTTCTGGAGCTCCTGGTCTGCTCTGAAGCCTAATGAACAGTAAAGAATCACTGTATTGGAAGAGGAGTTTTCTTGCACATTCTCCTTCCCCTCCACTTCCCCCCTTTTCTTGCCCTTCTTTAAGTCTGTTTCCATCTCTGATATTTGTAATGACCAAATTCCCATACCCTCAGTAACCCCGTTAAAGTGCCTGGTAATGATTTGTAGCACGTATTTGGATGCTTCCCCTCTATTTCTCAATCCCATCTCTTGACTGGCATTCTTCTTTTTCAAGGCAGGAGTTGTCTAGCCCCCTCCAAACCAGCTCCCAGGACCCTCTCAGTTTACACAGCTCTGCTGCGATCTTTCAGTACAAAAGGGGTTCCTCACGCAAACTGACTTTTTTTTCTCCCCTTAGCTAAGGCTACATTATGCAGAGTAATGTGTTCCTCTGGGATGGTCAGGAGTTCAGAACAATGATTCTTAAGTCAGCTTTGCTTCTTTTTAGTTAAGCACGTGCACTATGGAGTTATTCAGTGGGATGTAAGTGGTACCTGTCATTGATTACTTTGTAGCGGTACTGGAAGCTGCTACTTATTACTGAAATACCTTCAATGGCTCTGCAAAACAGAGTCACTTAGGGTGCGTGGTGATTGGAGAATGGGGTTTAAATAGGAAGCAGGCCTGAGGGGTGGGTAAGCACAGACTGGATTTAGGGGCGCGAGCCCTCGGAATCTAAAGTTTGGGGAGAGCCCACTTAGAACTGAAGGTGTAGCATAGGCAGCAGGTGGAGTCCCCCTTTGGGAAAGTTAGTCCCTGGCTCCACCCCTTCCGCCTGCAGCTGGAGCCCCGAGACCCCATCGTCCCGCCCCCTGTGGCTAAAGCCTCAAGCACACATGCACCCCTTGGCCAGAGGATCGCTGGGCTAGCTGCAGCCATGCCTCTCCTCCCCTCCCCAGACCCAAGGAAAAGCATCTCTTCAAAGATGCTTTTGATATGCACCATGCAGGTTCTGGGGCAGTTGAGGAGGCAGTATTTGCTACTGAGTTTCCTGGATTCATCAGTAATCTCCCTGGAGTCTAGAGAGATTACTGATGAACCCAGGAAGATGAGTACCACATACTGCCTCCTCAGCCACACCGGAACCTGTGTGGGGGATAATAAAGCAAAATCTTAGCCACCAAACCCCGCAACCAGGGTCCGGTGGCCATGGGAGGCCTATTATACCCACTGCTCATGAGGTGTAGGCTTGTCAAGGAAACTCTGAGGGAGAGGGGTGTGGAGCTTTAGAGGTTGCAGTTGGGAAGGAATGAAACAAAGCTGTCAGCCAGTATGGTGCAGACATAGGTAATGCACACTCATTTCCCTACTGATTGACTGAAATCCTTTCATCCCATCTCTGACCCCTCAGATTAATAACAGCCTTATGAAGTTTGCAAAGATTGGGCAAGCCCATCTGACTTTAGAACACTACTTCATCACCATATCAAGAAATCAAACTAGTGTCATCTTTCTTCCTTAAATTCCAGCCTGGTCAGTTAAACCCCAAAGCAAATAAGTCTCCCTGGACTGCTCAGCCAACCGTGATAGAAGTGTAAGATGAAAAAGCAAGTTTGATATAGGTACTTGATGATGGTCTGCCCTCACTAGCTTATTCTGTAATATCACCCTTCTTAATGGGGGGAATAAATGGCTGAAATAGTTTTGTAGACCATCTAACTGTACTGAATTGTTTGGCTCACGGAGAGATGTAGCCTTTCCTGGCCATAATGTCCACTGCTAGCTAAGTCTTAAGTTGGAATCCACTTGTTCCTGTATTTGCAGTGAAGGCTGGAATATAAACAAGACTTTACTGTATTTACAAGACTTGTCCTAGACAAAGTCTGACTCCTGTATGCGTGCTGCTGCCTTTAACAAGAGGTTTGACAACTACTGATGTTTTTGAGGGGTAGCTGTGTTAGTCTGTATCAGTAAAAACAACCAGGAGTCCTTGTGGCACTTTAGAGATTAACAAATTTATCTGGGCATAAGTTTTCATGGGCTATAACCCACTTCAGCAGACACATGGAGTGGAAAGTGCAGTAGGCAAGTAAAAATAGACAGCACATGAAAAGATGGGAGTTGCCTTATCAAGTGGCGGGTCAGTGCTAACGAGGCCAATTCCGTTAGGGTGGATGTGGCCCATTCCCAACACTTGACAAAAAGGTGTGAGTATCAACAAGGAAAATTATTTTTTGTAGTGACCCAGCCATTCCCAGTCTTTATGCAGGCCTAATTTGATGGTGCCACACCATCAGGGGCTCGTTCACCTGCACATCTATCAATGTGATATGTCATCGCCATGTACATTGGCCAAACCAAACAGTCTCTGTGCAAAAGAATAAATGGACACAAATTTGACATCAGGAATTATAACATTCAAAAACCAGTAGGAGAACACTTCAGTCTCCCTGGACACTCAGTAACAGACTTAAAAGTGGCAGTTTCAACAAAAAAAACTTCAAAAACAGACTACAAGGAGAAACTGCAGAACTGGAATTAATCTGCAAATTTGACACCATCAAATTAGGCCTGAATAAAGACTGGGTCACTGCAAAAAATAATTGTCCCTCGGATACTCACACCTTCTTATCAACTGTTGGAAATGGGCCACATCCACCCTAACTGAATTCGCCTTATTAGCATTGACCCCCCACTTAGTAAGGCAACTCTCATTTTTTCCTGTGCTGTGTGTGTATATGTATATATTACCTGTTCACTGTATTTTCCACTCCATTCATCTGATGAAGTGGGTTATAGCTTAATGCCCAAATAAATTTGTTAGTCTCTAAGGTGCCACAAGGCTTCCTCGTTTTTACTGATGTTTTTCTTTAACAAAGGAACCAGGGTACTATCCACCTTAAATCTAAGGATCTTAATCTCATCCTTTGATGTCCAGGGGGATCTTGCTATTGACTTCAAAGGGAACAGGATTTGGTCACTACTTAACAGCACGTCTTCTTCAGGAAATAATGGATTTTTATCTAGAGTTGTCCCCTTCCTTTGCCCAACTATATGGTTCTGTTGCCTCCAGATAAGTAGGGAGGGTAGGGCTACTATCAGCCTCCCTTAAATTTCTACAGTATAGTTTAGCAGCACATGCACTTCATCTGTGCACTGTTTGTCTAGGCAAGGCCCACTTCAGTATGTACTTCTGTTGAGAAAATCCACCCCTCAAAGTGCTTATTACAGTCTCAGCACAGTTAGAAATATTGTGTGTGGATGGGTTAGGGAAGTATTTTCAATTAGCAAGGTCTAAATCTGGTGAGGGGAGGGGCAATTCTTGAATGATTTAATTGTTACTTTACCTGAGTGAAGGGGTGGGATTTCAGTTTTAGCTCCTTTTCTATGATACTCAAACACTAGTGAAGTGTCTCTAGCAATTTAGAGAACAGTTGGCTTTCTCCTAAAGTTACTTCTAGTTTAATGGGCAGCAGACAAGACAACTTGAGTTTCAGATGACAGCGCCTACTGTGTCTGAAGTCTGTCTCCCTTTCCAGATCACCAAAATGGCTTCTGACCCTGACATTCTTAACTTGAGAGAGGAGAGAAATTATTTCTGTCTCTCCCTCCTGCCTCTTCAAACCTCTCTTGTAACCTAAACCTTACCTGGATCCAGTGAGCCTGTTGCTAGTGGGTGTTAGTCTTACTCTGTTTCCTGCAATTCATGAAAGCTGAGCCAGTAATTACAAAGTGACTGCCCAAGGTTAGTTGCAAACTGCCATAGCTAGGATAAGGTGGAGGTAGACAAGGGAATGGACTTCCATTTCCAATGTCAGCTCTTTTCTGTTGGATGTGGGACTGAAGGCTTCTCCCAAGGTGCTGATCATCTCTGCTAGCAGTGGACTTCTGTGTAACTTACTGTGTGTATTAACTGCTGCTGTTTCGTTGGTTTCTGTGGGTATTCCATTCCAATTTTCCCATTGTACCAAGTCTGCCTGTCTTCTGCTGCCAACTTAAGCTTAGCTTAATACTTGTCACACTGTCAGTGTTTTTGGAGACTGGCTCTTGAGTGAAATGTTCTGTTTTCACTTTTTAAGCTTTGCCTATATCCACAGCGGGATGGGGAAGAGGAACCTCAGCCTCTGTTAGGAAGGGTCACTTGTGAAGACTTGTTTACTTTTACTGTCGACTAGGAGTAACTAGCTGCCTTTGCTCCTTCGGGCTCGAACCAAGGTTGAATAAAAGCCATCTGAGATGTTACCAGATTTAAACACCTTGAGGCTACTTCATACCAGTGTAATTTCATTGCCGTCAATGAAGTGATACTACAGATGAATTTGGCTCACGGAGAGAGGAGGACGGTTGCCACTTCCCTTTGGGAAATTACAGGTTCTGAATTCTAATAAACTAGCTGGAGGTAAAACACAGACTCTAGGCAGTTGCTGCAACCTGATGTCTAAACTCTGCAAAGTCACTTTTTGATTCACTTTAACCCTTCCTTTGTTGATTCTCAGTAGCACCTACTATGCTTTCCAGTGAAGTTATAGAAGTGGTAATATTAGAACATATCAGGTACATTCAAGGGGTGGTTTTACTAACCGCCCTACTTCAGTTAAAGGGAAGGCTTTCATTAATTATTATGAGCAACCTTGACAGGATATAATGCCCTTGATTCATCTCTGCAATGCCCATTCACACTAACGGGAGTTCTGCATGTGGGTCAATTCCTACAGAGTATTAAGAGTTGACAACAAAGCTATTCATAATCAGTCCAAATAATATTGTTTTTAAATTGGCATTTATGGTCATTTAAAAAAACAAACTTCTTGTTGCTTTTGATTTCTTTCAGAAAGAAAAAGATACCTCAAGGAAATGGTGAGAGATTGTTCAAGATCTCTTACAGTTCCTAAAAAACTCTTATGATCATTGTTTCTTTGGTTTGTGCATGTTCACACAGGTAGTATACAACTTAGTTCTTACCCATAAGGAAAAACAGAAAAAGACCAAACACATCAAATGCACTGGAATGTAATTGTGTGTGTCTGTCTGTGTGTTTACTTAAAAAGGCAGTCTGACATCTTCCCCCCTTCTTTCTTCCTCACTTCCCACCATCTTCCCCCACAGAAGGGGGGGTCTCTTCCTATGAATCCCATGCTGGAAGTTGGTTTCTGGGAAGTGAATTAAGTCTGTAGAGTTTTTTAAAAGCCATTTTCCAGTTCTGTCTTCAGACTATTTGCTGCCTTTGGGGAATGGAGGGAGGGTGTGGGAAGTGTAGATCTTCAAACTGTTTTAAATTTTATTAAGAAGATTGTGCATGTACAAAGTTATCTTTAAAAATCAAGTGGAGTCTCTCTGATGTGTGGATTCAGCCCCAGGAGAGCATCGCCACAGACCCCTCAGCTCCAGGGAGATAACTTTAGGCCTGCACCCCTCAGAAGACCACTCCAGTTTGGTCAAACTACTATGTGAGGAAAAATTGAGGGTAGCAAGGGGATGTAACACTTCTCTCTTCTCACTGATGTGTTGTAGTCACATGATGTAAGAAGACAAACTAAATGGGTCCTTAAAGTTAGGCTCCTAATGGGGGATTTTCAAAGGCACCTAAGAGAGTTAGGTGCTTTTGAAAATCCTGACACTAAATATGGACTTTTGGTGCCCAAAGTTAGACTACTTAAAACAAACAGCCCCTCTCTTCCCAACTTGGGCATGTATCTCTTTTCCAGATCCTCTTCCTTTCCTTCTGTGGTATCAGAAATGTATTCAGATCTCCTCTGCATTTCTCTCTAAAGATCCATAGGTGAGCAGTATTCATAGATATTTTGATGTGCAGCTTCATCTCCCCCTGGACTTTTCTACTCTTGTCAGAGATGTTTCATTTTTAAACTTTGGAGTAATTAATTGCCTCCAGTGGCTGCCTATGGAGAATCAAAGGGATGAGGGGGAGAGAGGTTCTCAATGTATTGTTAAAAATACTCGTACGCTTTCATGGAGAGTGTCCCTACCGAATGAATCTTATGTTCTTCCAGCTGAAGAAGTACAGCCCATGCTCTCCTGTGAAATCTTTGTCTAGACTAGTCCTGAAGTGCGCACACCCTCTCTGCCATGGACTGAGACCCAGTGAGAATGTAGCATTTTGTTTATTTTGGCTGTGTGCCTCCAGGACTCCTGTCTGTAGTGATGATGACTGGGAGGAGCTCCTTTTTTGTATCTGTGCAGTATATTTGCTTTGTGCTTTCTCTCTGGTGCTTTTTAATACTTGGAATTTTTTTCTAATAACTGGTACAATTTTTAATAAAATTGTTAAATGCTATGTGTTCTGTTCTTTTGCTTTTTGTATGGTTTAATGACTATATGACACTCCATCCTAGTGACCTGAACCTTCACAAACTGACCAACAGTTCTGTAATTTAGTAAAATAATATGGAAGTACAACTTCGGTTGGTAAACTCTGTAAATGGCTGGTAGATCCATGTATATACTCTCTATTACCTAGCCTTTACCAACCTCTGCAGCTAAGTCAAGATTTTCCTTTAATACTCTTATCTCTGCACAGAAAAAAAAAGTATTTCCCAGCCCACTGGTGACTGAATAATCAAATACATAAAATATAAAGCTTTTGAGACTGTATTCTCACCATAGTAAACTGGGCTTTACAAGGCTGTTGCTAACTGGAGCTGCACGGCTAAACTTTCCCTTTCCATCCACAAAGTTGAAAATTGTATCTTAACACAGGTAACAATGTGCTGCCTCCAGACACTTAAAATGTGGCTTCTGGCAACTGTTTACCTGCTCTTCCTATGCAAGCTCCTTCAAAGTTGATCAGCTGCAGACTTTTATTGATGATGAATGCAATTACCTTTGTTAACCAAGGAAGATGCAGGTCTATACTACTACTAATTATGTTTTATGCAAATGAGCTGTGGCTCTGGAGAATGAGATCGTGTCAGCAGTCGTAGTTGAGCGCCCTTCTTTGGCTACTCCCTAGACTGCTGTGAGGGAACAGAGCCTCCAGCTGCCTGGGTGTCTGTCTCCAGAGCTTGACTGGAGCTCAGCCACTGCCCCTAGGCCAGGGGTTCTCAAACTGAGGGTCGGAACCCCTCAGGAGATTGTGAGGTTATTAGATGGGGGGGCGCGAGCTGTCAGCTCCCACCCCAAACCCCACTTTGCCTCCTGCATTTATAACGATGTTAAATATATTTAAAAGTGTTTATAATTCATACGGGGGGGTCGCACTCAGAGGCTTGCTATGTGAAAGTACAAAAGTTTGAGACTCACTGCCTTAGGCACATACTTGAGGTATAGGCCCTTTCTCTAGTACCCCGGCTTGAGAGCTGGAACACAGGTGTTCAGTTGCCTAGCGTGCTGACCCTTCAGACTCTTCTGCAGCTTATGCACCTGCTTCTGGAAGCCCACCAAAAGCGAGTGTCTTCTGGGTTATCATTTAACTCTCTCAGGAGACATGTGGTAGTTGTGAAGCATACAACACACACAGACACTTTGACCAGAATCTAACACATTCTTTACTTAATCACCTGAGAAATATACAGAATACAGATCATTTAGGAAACAAACATTCTAAATGCAATGCTCCTCACTACTTCACCCTTCCCTTGGGGGACTAGCTGCGTTTAGGCTGTAGGAGAGACTGTCTCATCAGGCCCCTACATATTGTTGAGTTGCTTCTCACTCCTCTTAAACAGGAGACAAATGGCCATAGAGTAAAGCAACTCTTGCACTCTTAGAACTTTTTAGTCCCCTTTATCAGATGTCCTGCTCAGCTTCCCCAGGTGATCACAGACCCCTCACAGGTGGCTTTGTTGCCAAGGTGACCTTCCCCTGACAAATCAGTTCTCTAGCATAGACTAACAGACATTTTGGAGCATGAGCTTTCGTGGGTGAATACCATGGAGCTTGCATCTGACGAAGTGGGTATTCACCCACGAAAGCTCATGCTCCAAAACGTCTATTAGTCTATAAGGTGCCACAGGATTCTTTGCTGCTTTTACAGATCAAGACTAACACGGCTACCCCTCTGATATTTCTCTAGCATAAACTAGGAGTCCTTGTGGTACCTTAGAGACTAACAAATTTATTTGGGCATAAATTTTCATGAGCTAGAACCCACTTCATCAGATGCATGAAGTGGAAAAATACAGGAGCAGGTATAAATACATGAAAGGATGGGGGTTAAGTTTAGGTTTTGTAATGACCCACCCGCCCCTAGTCTTTATTCAGGCCTAATCTGATGTCAGACTTGTGTCCATTTATTCTTTTGCATAAACTATCTGGTTTGGCCAATGTACATGGCAGAGGGGCATTGCTGGCACATGATGGCATATATCACGTTGGTAGATATGCACGAGAATGGGCCCCAGATGGTGTGGCTGATGTGGTTAGGTCCTATGATGGTGTAACAGGATGCCATTAGCCGTCACCTACAGCCCCCAACTAAAACCTCTCCAGCGCATCATCAGTGATCTACAACCTATCCTGAAGGACGATCCCTCACTCTCATAGACCTTGGGAGACAGACCAGTCCTCACCTACAGACAATCCCCCAACCTGAAGCAATACTCACCAACAACTACACACCACACAACAAAAACACTAACCCAGGAACCAAACCCTGCTACAAACCCCAGTGCCAACTCTGTCCATATATCTATTCAAGGGACGCCATCATAGGAATTAACCACATCAGCCACACCATCCGGGGCTTGTTCACCTGCACATCTACCAATGTGATATATGCCATCTTGTGCCAGCAATGCCCCTTTGGCATGTACATTGGCCAAACCAGACAGTCTACACAAAAGAATAAATGGACACAAATCTGACATCAGGAATCATAACATTCAAAAACCAGTAGGAGAGCACTTCCGTCTCTCTGGTCACTCAATAACAGACCTAAAAGTGGCAATTCTTCAACAAAAAAACTTCAAAAACAGACTCCAACGTGAAGCTGCAGAATTGGAATTAATTTGCAAACGATACCATCAGATTAGGCCTGAATAAAGACTGGGAGTGGTTGGGTCATTACAAAACCTAAACTTATTTCCCCACTACTAATTTCTCCCTACTGTTACTCACACCTTCTTATCAACTGTCTAATGGGCCACTATCTTATCACTTAAAAAGTTATTTTTCCTCCCTTGGTATCCTGCTGTTAATTGATTTATCTCGTTAGCCTGACTTAACACTTGGTAAAGCAACCCCTGTCCTTTCATGTATTTATACCTGCTCTTGTATTTTTTCACTTCATGCATCTGATGAAGTGGGTTCTAGCCACGAAAGCTTATGCCCAAATTAATTTGTTAGTCTCTAAGGTGCCACAAGGTGGTCTCATTTTTGCTGATACAGACTTAACACGGCTACCACTCTGAAACCTTCTCTAGCATAGAAACCAGCCCTTTGTCCTTTCTGAGTACTGGGGACCAGCATGGTTTAACAACCCTCTCTTGTTAGGCCTTTGCCACTACCACTGTTGGAATTTTGGTCCAACATGGAGGTGAAAAGACAACAGAAGACAAAGGACCACTTTTAAAATGGAATTTTCAGCTTGGTAAAGATACATAGAGAATTCATAATCTCACAGCATCCATGAATTGTACAGATTCCCCAAGTCATCCCAGATGGTAATGCATCCCTGCCAGCTGCAAAGTCAAATTTCTGATTTCACTGAGCTAGTAAATGCACACTTATACTTAGGACTCTGATGTGTACCCTTTTGTGGAATTCAGTTTTATTGAGTTCCTGTAAATGATTGGAGGAAATATTTCCATTGAATAATGGTAACCAGTCCAGGCAGGACAATGTATGTGTTTAATAATTTTAATATACTTCATTAAAGCAATGTTATTAGTGAGTTTTTCATCTCCAAAAGGCCTAGGAAACTGAGTTAATGTTCCTACTCCAATGTTAAGTTGCCTTGTTTTGATGTATGCATTACAATAGGGCCTTTCATTCCATGAACACATGATGTATGCAGTAATATGAAAAGCAACATGCACATCTAAAATTATAGAAAAAAGTACAATTTCTTTTCATTGTATTAGATTTGCTGAGACATGTGTCCCCTGCCCAGTGTCTTGTGATTATGAAAGAGCTTATTGTAATACATTCATACAAGGGGACAGAGGTAAGATTGATGCAGCTGGGGGAATTAACTCTGAATTTCCTGACTCTTGTATGATTAAAATCTCAATTTTTTCATAATTCTTTTATTAAAATAAAATGTGGCCTTTAAAAACTAACTGTATGGTCTTAGCACTGACACTTAGCTGGAACAGCTGAAAGAGCTTTTGCCTAACAGGAAACATAGGCTGGTGCACAAATGGCTGGAACACAATCCTTCCTTGGAGATCTCCCAAAGGACTAAACCCAGTCTTGCTTAAGTTATGAAATTAGATGCTATCACAACTTGTAGTCATATGAGTGCAGCCAACTGAGGTGTTTTTTTAACTGTATACATTAGAACCTGGGGTGATGAGAGATGATGGGCTTGAGCATCAAAATCAAATCCAACATGCTCTTACGCATTGGAGTACTCCCACTAGGATCAACAACAAGGTGGCGATTTCCTCCTTAGATCCTGACTAGACTCAAACGTGCATACTAATCAAAATTAGATAGGAGCAGAGTCCCTCACATAGTCTGCTTCGAGCCACTGTCCCTTCCTTGTAACGTGATGAGGCAATCATGATGTGTTCTTCCTAGGATGTATTTGCACCATAGTAACAGCTTTTAAAAAATGTCTTTTAGTTTCATACCATTAACTTTAAATGGTATGCTTTAGTGACAAGATATAGTTTAAGCTGGGTTAGTGCTGCAGGAAAGTGTTTATTAAGAAGTGTTCGGCCTACCTTTGAAATAAAATAAAATTATAATAAATGCACTGTTCTGATGCTCAAAGTTCTCCTCGCCTTACACAACCAGATACATAAAGCACTAAATTCCAGTGCCTCCTTTTGCTGAAGTTAAGGTGAAGAAGCTACTACACTTAGTGGACTGTGATAAAACTTCCAGAAAATTTCAAAATTAAATACCTTAATATACGGCAAACGCACCGGTCCTTGCTGAGCATAATGTATATGAACACTGCCCAAAGCAAGCTTCTGTCTGCTTACACATCCAAATCATTCAGAAATAGATTGGTATTTAACAGGTACTTTAGAAAATCCATTCATTTCCAGTCTAGCAACAAGTCCCTTTTATGTTTATTTGTTTTGGGGGGTGGGTCCAAAAAGTCATTTTTTGAGACAGACCTAAGTGACTGGGAAATGGTGGCTTTAAATGGGAGAGCTTCAACTGCATTGTGGCATTCACACAAACAAACAGCCAGGGACATTTTTAACCATGTGCAACAGAAGTGACTTGGCCCTTGTGCTTTTGGGGGCGTCACCCAAGCTGAGCAATTTTCCACCGCAGGTGAGGAGCAGAGGCAACTTGCCAATTAATTTCCTCCTTTCTGCCAGGTCAGGACAGCTGTTTCTGTCTGAATAATTATACATATATTTGCTGAACAGTAGGAGTTTGCTTAATGCCATATAATGGCAAACAAAATCCCTGTCTCAAGGAGCTTCCAATACAAGCTAGGGAGCATTCAATACACGTACAATCCCACATGATTGGAGAATGAAGTGGGATGTCTGAAAATGGAGCAGACTTTATATAAACATACACATATTGTTAATTAGCATTAAAATGCTGCATGAAAACAAATATGCTTCCTTCCAACAGGGATTTGGATTAAAAAGTGGATGATAGCTATTAGCACTGAACTACTTGCTATTATATTTTAATACTTGCTACTGATGAGTGTTTGCTACGACTTAGACTTCCTTCCCATCTGATACAGGTATTGCTTTTTGTTATTTTGAGGTCCTGATGTCTGTTTGTCCCTGGAACAACATTAAGTCAATATAAATGTTCCAGATGAAGGTCTTTAAACCTTGATTTCTCCTAAATGATTTAATTCTCTCCTCTCTAAAATTATAATGGTCTCTTTTCTTTCCCTATTGAAATCTGTGTCAGCATTCTCCCTCTCTGTGTTGCCTCAGGACTCCTGATGTATACAAAGGATCCTCTGTTTTTCACTCTTAGTCACATGCTTAACCTCAATGCTGTAAACTAAACGTCCACCCTCTGTGGCTGGAGATGACCCTATTTATGTCTGTAGCTCAAATCAAAACAGCAACAGTCGTGAAAGCTCGGTATGATGGAGACCACTAGCTTTTAGTAAATGGACAACAAATCTTGATTTTTGCATAACTTAATGAGTTCCAGAGTTTATGGGAAACTTCAAACAGAAATAATAAGCAGGAGATGGCTAATGGGTTATATGAGGAAAAAGTTCTTTGAGTCATTTTCCTTTACCACCCCTGGCGTTTATTGCAGATGATTTATTAGAATAGTTCTTCTGTGCGTGTTTGTTTTTAGGCAGTGTGAATTCTGTTTGAGACAGTGAAGTGACAGCCATGTTCAGGGGTGACAACTTTAAAATTCTTTAGTTAATTAACCACTGGTGAAAGGTGCCAGAATGATAGGTCTGAAGCATGAAGTCTTCTGTATCAACAGAGCAGGCAAAGCCGTCAGTTATAGTTCAGGTTTCTTCCACATACTGCCCTGCTAACATCTCAACCCTGAGATGGCAGGACCATCTGTGTATGTGAAGGGATTTGGTTTCAGTACTCAGTCACTCTTGAACCTTTACGCTAAGACTGCCAACAAGGGTGCCAATTGTGGGGGGGCTTTTCATAAGGTATGCACTTGTCCATTGGGAACTGGGCTGAGATGACAATCGCCTTTCACAAAGGCCATTCAACAGCCAACAGATGGTAACGTTTGGGGAGGGATTGGGTGGGAGAAGAAACATTTTATAGAGGAAGTGGGCCGTTAATAACTGAAAAGCCTGAAGTCATGTTTAGTTCCATGCAGAGAGAACACAAAAGGACTGATAATGTCCACAGACAAAGGACTATTGGATTTTTTTCTCTGTGTTTAATTCCCACTCATATTAATTAATAAGACCTCAAAAGTAGACAGGGATCTTTCTCAGTGAGGGGTTCTTGCTCTTTTGCTACAACCTCAGAAGGTAGTGGGGGAAGAGAAACATTCCTACAAAACAGTCAAAGTTTTTCCAGTCCAATCCCTTTCCTCCTCCTCACAGTCATCTAAAATGCTTCACCATTTCTTTCAGAATTTGGCAAGACTTACAAGAAAAAAAGTGTCCGTATGTTGTTTTTAAAAAAGGATTTCAACAATCTCCTCAAGATCTCTCTGTGACCCCATTCACATTTGCCAGCTGTTTTACAGGCAAATTTTCTTGGCCACTCAGAATTTGTACCCTCAAGCACAATTTTTAGACCTGCTTTTCTTTAGTTAGGAATTCCTGAGGCTCTTCAGAAGGGTGAGAACAAATAACTTGCTCTGTCTTCTCCTCTGAGTCCTGATACAGACAGGCTGCTTCTGACAGTATTAGGTCATGTAGTCCATCCGCCTGTCAGTGCAGGCATGTTCCCTAGAGCATATTCTCCAGTGCTTTGATTAGTCTGATTTTAAATGTCCCAAGTGACTGGCTTTCCACTACTTCCCTAGAGAGACTGTTCCACAGCCTAATAAATCTCACTGACAGGATTTTTCCCCCAATATTCATCCTACCTTTTCTCTGTCTTAATTGTATTCCACTATCCTAGTTATACACCAAGCAACTGTTATAGCTAATACATACTAATAGCCTGATCCAAACCCCACTGAAATCTATGGAAGAACTCCCATTAACTTCAATGGGCATTGGTTCAGGCTCTAGAAAGTCAGATCTACCTGGCCTATTCGTTTATGTCTGTCTATGTGTGGAGAAAATACTGGTAATATTGTTATGAACAATACGCATGACTTAGTTTTCCCACTCACCTTGTACTGCTACCTATTGAGTCTGAAGGGGTTAATTTCTCCCTGGGAGAAGGGTAGTGAAGCATGGCTGTATGTCATATCAGCCTGTCTGGATTGGATTTGGAACTGGTTATATTCTCAAGAACTGACTGGAATCAACACAGATGAATGGAGTGTCCTAGAGAGACAATAGAAGCGCCAACACCAAACATTAGCTTTTAATGACTGGGAAAGGAAGGCAAGCTGAACATGGGAAGACAGCAGGGGATGAAACTTGGGACAAAGGGGCCAGGTGTGAACAGACTGTGTTTTAAGTTTCCGGCTACCCAAGCAGATACACAGGGTGAGAGGGAGACTGAAGATGATGAATCCCAGGAGACTATGGAACAGTGGGGCAATATGTGGGGCAAACTGACTTAAGCTTTGCTTTACCATTCAAACCTGCACTCTTAAATATTGTGCTACAGCTGACTAATAAATGCTGACTTGTTTATGGTGTTGCTGCTGACACTTACTGGTTGCATTGCTCCCTGAAGGAGTAAAATCTGTAGCAGGAATTTGAACTCATTTGGACTTGCTGTAAAGCCCCTGTGAGCAACAGGCGTGCTGAACCCATAAAGCCCAATCTTGAAGTAATGTAGCCACGAGGCTTGCCCTCATAAAAAGCTAAGCCAAGAGCCTCGCAAATAATAGCGGTACTCCCAAAGAAACTATATAAAGTCTGGGGCATTGTGCACCCCTGTAATTCCATGACAATATGTCTATATCAAACTACAAATCCCATTTTGTATTGTGAACACCATTTTGACTTTAAAGTACACTGTACTTTCACTGTTGCCTTTTAACCTCCATCTTGAATTGGGCTTCCACAAGGTATTAGTAGAGGACTAACAATGGAGAGCAATAAGGAACTGTTAACCTGGATGATCTTCCATTCAAATTCCCAGGACAATGAGTTGGCTATCTGCCCCCAAGGAAGCAGCTGTCTCAGGTGGGCTTGTAACCAAAGCAACAAAATACCTGATGAGTGACTTGAAGCCACTCAGGAGAATCACCTGATGAGGGACTGGAACTTTTTACAAAAGGAAGGCTCTCTTTCCCTGACTATTTGAGCAGAGACCAGAACACAAGGCTGTGCAAGTGGTAAGAAAGAATCCTGAACTTCCTAGAAGACACTGACTGAAACCCAAAGGGCTCTCTGGTCACTGGAAGAAAGGTTTTGTCTACCGGTGTTTATCATTACTCCCTAAATCTGTGTATCTCTTGTGCATCTAAGTGTATGTTAAGATGTGATTGGTTTAGAAATTCCTTTGCAAAGTCTGTGTCCCTTTGCTTTCACTGTCTTATTATAGTTTCTGAAGGAGGATACAGTAATTTTTTGGGTCCACAGCTTCAGTGGAGCTCTGGGAACATGCAAGAGCCACTTGGGAGAACTGGCCCTAGTTTCAGAGTGTAGGGAGTTGGACTGCAGAGTCCCATCTTTTAGGAAAGCATGCTAGAGGACTGACACTGTGAAAGTGCCTGTTCAGCCCAGGGTCGCCCAGAGGATTCAGGGGGACTGGGCAGGATTGGCGCTAGGGGTTTTAGCACCCTAGGCGCACAGCAATTTCGCCGCCCCGTGCCCTGGTCCCGCAGCTCCGGTGGAGCTGTCGCAATTGTGCCTGTGGAGGGTCCGCTGGTCCGTGGCTCCGGTGGAGCTGCCACAGCGGTGCCTGTGGGAGGTCCACCGGAGCCACAGGAGCAGCCGACCGTCCGCAGGCACGACTGCGGCAGCTCCACCGGAGCCGCCTGCCGCCCCCTCCAGCAAAATGGCGCCCACCAATAATCCTGGCGCCCTAGGCGATTGCCTAGGCTGCCTAAATGGAAGCGCCGGCCCTGGGACTGGGGCAAAGCAAGGGAGCTGCGGCGCTTGTACTCACTCGGCGGCAGTCCGGGTCCTTGGTGGCAGGAGGCCCTTCAGTCGCTCCACGTCTTTGGCAGCACTGAAGGGCCCCCTGCTGCTGAAATACCGCCGAAGACCTGGAGCAACTGAAGGGCCTCCTGCCCCCAAAATGCT
This sequence comes from Chelonoidis abingdonii, assembly GCF_003597395.2. Classification (NCBI taxonomy): domain Eukaryota; kingdom Metazoa; phylum Chordata; order Testudines; family Testudinidae; genus Chelonoidis; species Chelonoidis abingdonii. The sequence continues at coordinate 93,027,354 of NC_133772.1, forward strand.
GCCGAAGACCCGGACCGCTGCCAGGCCAGGGCTCATGCGGCCCCTATGGGGCCTGGGGCAAATTGCCCCACTTCCCCCTCCCCTCCCAGGCAGTCCTGGCTAAGCCCCAGAGACTGAGGCAGAGCCCAGACTCTAGCCATCCTAAGATGTGAGACCCAGTAGTGGGTTCAAAATACAGCAACCTGAACAGTGTCCACTAGGGGGAATGCAATGCAATTGCCAGCTGTCTGAAGCTTTCCAGAACCTGTGACTGATTTTTCCCTTATGGTTGTAGTCCTGCCTGGGACTACACTAATAATATATCTAATACAAGATAAGGCCTTCATTCTATCTTCTTAGCAATCATGACTCATAATTCACATGAGTAGAGAGGTCAAGTGAAACTGAATTGTGCACACAAACAATGGCCACAGGTTTAACCTTATTCCTGAGCTAAATGTCATTTCTCTAGACAGCCTCACCCACAAAAATAACACTATCAATCTACCCTCCTAAGAAAAAAAGGCAGTTCTTAATACATCTTTGGGCAAGTTACACCACAGTGATGCTGCATTTCAGAGTCTGGATTGGAACAGCAAGAGTTCTCGTCTGCTGCATTGTACAGATCCTAAATTCCTGCTGTCAAAATGGGCATGGAAATTGCACAGCTTCAGTGGTTATTTCAGAGGAGGTCTGTTGAATTCTTGCAACTGTACAAGATGTGCCCTGGATTTATTTATTTCTTAAATATTCATGTAGTAGTTACTCTTGGTGCTGCTCCTTCTAAGCTAGGTCTGGGGATGCAGAAGGGGGTTGCATTGCATACAGGTGCTGGCATGCAACCATTCACCCTTGGTGATGGTGGAGGTTGCCTTGTGGTGCAGATATGCTTATTATATAGTCCTTGGAGCACAGTGCTTTTACATGATTCCCTGCATGTACAGTATATCCTTTTGCAAACCACACTAAGTGTGGCTCTCTCTAGCCTCTGTGCCACACTGAATCTGCTCTAGCCTTTGGGCAATGAAAGTCTCTTTTAGCTTGGGCAGCAGAGGCTCATTCTTCTACATCCAGAGATCCTGGGTTCAATTCCCACTGCAACTAACCAACCTGGATTGGGTTATAAGTGGTGTCCCATCGTGGAATATGAGTTGGGTTGAACTTTGGAGTGAGCTTCTCTGGCTAAGGGAAATATTTAACCCCTGCCCACACAGAGGCTTGACCACATGGGGAGTTGAACTAACAGGGTTGGATCTTTCAGCTTAGAAAGTAGAGGCTTATTCTCCTTGATCTGTTGTTCCCAGGATTTGATCCCTGTTTCTGATGACCCATCCAGGAGCATCATGTTAAACTTGGAATGCTGCTGCTGTCCCAGATAGGCTGTAATCTCTTGATTAAAGGAAGAGTGCCTGGGCTGGGTCACTTGCCATATGTGGTGCAGTGGTTAAAGAATAGATATTGGGGAAAGGAAAGCTAGGTTTATTTCTGGATCTGATACTGTGTTGTGTGATAACTTACTGCAAGTCACTTATCTGGGCCTCAGTTTAGCCATTTGTGAATACTGATTTATTGCTATCCCATGTGAGGCTTAATCCATTAGTTTGTAGGGAGCTTTGAGAGTCTCAAATGGAAGATGCTTTATAAAGACAAAGTCGTATTACTACAGTACCTGGCACTTCCTTGTCTTAGAGGTGGGTTTTTATTTTTAATGTCCTCTCTCCTGAGAGGCAGGACCCTCATGTGGTGCAGGTGAGGGCCACTGCTTTACTTTGCCAGGTAGTGCTTAAGGGGATATATTGATAGGTTCAACAGCTTCTACAAGCCTAGCAGAGAAACTGGAGGAATATATGCTGCATACAGTGTAGAAAACTGCTCTCAGTGGTAATGGGCCTATTCTAGGACCTAAGCTCTTAACCTTTACAAGGAAAGATTCACCAACAATTCAGAAACATCATTTCTTTTCATCAAATCTAGTGAAGACTTTAGCTAAAGTATGAAGTCCTGTATTTATCCTCAGAGCAAATGCTACACAGATAGCTGAAGCGCAAACTTCCTTAGCAACACTCACAAAAAGATGTGGTCAAATTGGAGAAAGTCCAGAGAAGAGCAACAAAAATGATTAAAGGTTTAGAAAACATGCCTATGAGGAAAGATCGAAAAACTTGGGTTTGCTTCATCTGGAGAAAAGATGTCAGAGGGGAGGGGAAGGACATGATAACAATTTTCAAGGACATAAAAGGTTGTTACAAGGAGGTGGGTGAAAAATTACTTTTGTTAACCTCTGAGGATAAGACAAGAAGCAGTGGGCTTACATTGCAGCGAGGGCGGTTTAGGTTGGGCATTAAAAAAAACTTCCCAACTATCAGGATAGTTAAGCACTGGAACAAATTGCCTAGGGAGGTTGTGGAATTTCCCTCACTGGAGGTTTCTAAGAACAGGCCTGTCAAGAATGGTCTAGTTATTATGTAGTCCTGCTTTGAGGGCATGGGAGTGGACTAGGCTACCTATTGATAGCTAGGGTGACAAGTGTGAAAAATCAGGACACGACATGGGGGGTAATTGGCACCTATATCAGAAAGCTCCAAATATCAGGACTATCCCTCTAAAATCTGGACATCTGGTCACCATATTGATATCCCTTCCAGTCCTACACTTCTGTGTTAAAGCAGTTTTGGCCCTGGCTGCAGGAAATCTAGCACTCATGCAAAAACTCCAGCCTTCACATAATTTTGGGAAGGCAAAAATCTCGAGAGACTTCACCATGCCTGAGAGACCATGAGTTCTAGTCCTAACTCTCACTGTCTGTTGTCTATTTGAATATCCATCAAAACCTTATTATAAGCCACCATCTCATACCCTGAAGAGTAACTATCATTCATCCATTTCAATGTAAGATAATTAAGATCACTTCAAAGGAGCTAGGAACAGAATACAAATCTGAGTCTCTTTGCCACATAGTTTTTCACAAGGAAAATACCAAATTAGGTGTTTCTGTAACCCACACTAACACAATGTGCTTCTGTGTTTAGTAACAAAACCACATGTAACAGTTTGACTCTGCTAGTGCTCCTAAGAGAGCTTCTTTAATTCAAGTGGTAGAGGCTCATGTTTTTATATCCAGATATCCCAAATTCACTGCAGGCAGATGACTCAAAGATGAGCGTGTTGCATTTGGTTATGCTGTTTGTAGTTACTAGACTACAATCTGCTGAGCCAAGAATCCTGATGCCCAGTTTTCCATTAAATCTTTCCCAATAAACTTGGAAGAGTTGACAACACAGTAATTCTCTCTCTCACCTACACACATACTGGGCAAGAAGGCACAAGGTGGTCAAAACATTTTTTTTAATCAATTTTTTTTGAGCAAATAATTTATTTGGAGTCTGACACATGATTTTTTGAACTTTTGCTAATCTGCCAATATGTCTCAATCTTGGTCTACTGAGATCAGCTTTAGGTACAGGAGTAGTTTAGTTTTCATGCCTGTTCAATCCTTGGTCTGTCTTCTGTCTACAAGGATACCACTTTGACTTAGTGGCAAATGTGGTGGTATTTGTGATCTGGACATATCTGCAGAGAACTGTACTAAAATACCAACTCATGTCAGAGGCTACCAAACACTAGACAGCTACTAGCTACTTTAGGTCTCTACCAGCCTTAGCTGGTTTTGAACATGTTATCAACAGATAAATGCACCATGACCCCATGCAGTGCTATTTCTGCCCCTCTACTTGTTTTGTTAATCAACTGCCTGATAGTGTTCTTGGTGCTGAGAAGACAGTCTCTGCCCTGAAGAGCTTACAATGCAAAATTAAATATGAGTCAGCCCAGAACAGTGATGAATGTGACTTGGGAAGTGGGGGGCATAGAGAGCAGGAGCTTGAAGATAGAAAAGATGATCCTATAGGTACTTAAGTTTGTTATGTGCACATGCTGTTGGTTCTACCTGCTCTGCAGGCGTGTGGGGTTTTTTTTGAACCTGTGCTCAGAAATGGGCTTTGCACAGGTGTCCAATGTGAGCCAAGTGTCCAGAGCCTTGTTAACAATTTTTCAACAATACTTTTCAACAATTTCTCCTGCATTAGCTCTTCAGCCTCCGTAGCACCCTCTGCTGGCCAATATCTTGCTTGCCTCAGGCCCTGTGTCCATCTCAGACCCCAGTGCCCCTTTACCTCAGGCTTCTGCCCACTGCAGTGCTTCCACATGCTCAGTCTCCTCTCCCTGGGGAACCCCAAACCCTCTAAATCCACCCTGCCTCAGTGGCTACTGCCAGTCATTATCTAGGCCCCTCTCACTGGGGCAGACTGCAGTCTGTAATGGCCACTCATCATTTGCAAGGGGTTAGGACCAGCTGCCTCTGCCTAGTCCCAAGCTGCACCTCTGTAGCCTCAGTACCTCTTCATAGGCCTTCAGCCTAGGGTTTTACCAGGCTGAAAGCTCCCCAGCTCCCTTGCCCTATTCTCCAGCACTGCTCCAGTTCAGGTACCTTCCTCTCAGGCAGCTAGCCCCTGTCACCACAGTGAGACTCCTCCAACTTCTGCCCCAAAGCCCTCTTATCAGAGTCAGCTGGACTCTAACTGAGCTGGCCACCGCTGTGGCTGCTATTTCAATCAGCCTAGCTTTGCAGCTTTCACTCCTTTTCCCCAGCCACAGCCCTCTCCAGGGCTGCTTTAACCCCTTCAGGGCCCGAGGGGGGTGACCACCCCGCTACAATCAGAAATTATAACGTTTCTGCACACACAAATTATGGGTTCTTTTTGAATCATACTGCTCAGTTATAAACTATCATCTCCTGAGTCTGTGTCAAATGTATGGCTTTGAGCATAAGTACACCAGATTTTTTTTGTTTTGTTTTATTTTTGGATGCTGTGAGTTTGTTTTAAGGGCTGAGCTTTGCAGTGCTGTCTGAGACTTGAGTTCCATTACCCATCACGGTCCCTAACTCGTGCATCCAGCAGGGGCAGGGACAGGGCCGGTGCAACCTATTAGGTAACCTAGGTGGTCACCTAGGGTGCTGGCGTTTGGGGGGCAGCATTTTCTTCGGCAGCGACCGGATCTTTGGCCACTCCGGTCATCGTCGGCATTTAGGCAGAGGGAGCTGGGGCAGAGGGACACGGGGAGGGCTGCCTGCAGCAAGTAAGTGGGGGGTGGTGGCAAGCAGGGGAACTCCCCACCCCAGCTCACCTCTGCTCCACCTCCTCCCCTGAGCACTCTGCCCTGCTCTGCTTCTCTCCCTCCCAGGCTTGCAGCGCCAAACAGCTGATTGGCACCGCAAGCCTGGGAGGTGAGAGAAGTGGAGTAGCGACGGCGTGCTCGGGGAGGAGGTGGAGCAGAGGTGAGCTGGGGCGGGGAGCTGCCGCACGGCTCCCCGGGCCGAGGGGGAGCTGCTGCAGGCTAGGGGGTAGGTGTTCCTGTTGAGGGATACAGTGTTCCCTGCCCAGGGCGGAGGTGGGGTGGGGAGCTGCCACAGGGCTTGGGGAGGGGGCGGAGTAGAGGTGAGCTGGGATGGGGAGCTGCCACACGGCTCCCCGGGCGGGGGGGGAAGCTGCCGCAGAGGAGGCACCTCAGGGTGAAGGGCGGGGTGGGGAACTGCTGTGAGGGGGCGCGCCTCAGGGCAGGGGGGAGGCAGGAAGCTGCCACAGTGCTCAGGGAGGGTGCAAGGTGGAAAAGTTTCGCCTAGGGCGTGAAACATCCTTGCACCGGCCCTGGGCAGGGAACACTGTATCCCTCAACAGGAACACCTCTTGCTAATAAGTCACAACTCAGGAAGGAAGAGTGGTGATAGCAGTGCCGTCATTCTGGAGCAGTAATGTAGCAAGTGAAGAAATCTTTAGGGCTGCATGCCCCTATCAAAGGATGCAGTGGAGTTCTTTAATCATTCTTTTCTCCTTGCTTCCTCTATCCTCCAGTCCATTTTTCACTGCACCCATGTATTTTCCACACTCTCTGGAAAACATGCAGCTCCCATTGGCCGGGAACAGTGAACCATGGCCACTGGGCACTGCGCACACCAGCAGATTACCCTGACAGGCCGCATGCGGCCCATGGGCTGCAGGTTGCCCACCAATGATCTAGAGAGTATACTGAGGCCAAGTGCCTACAAAGTTGTCAAGAAAGTCTCTTTACCCCCTCAAGAACCTTGAATCTCCCAGAAGACTTGATTCCCTGTCAAGAGCCTGAGCTGTCAAGATTCCTCCTCCAACAAGAGCCTCTCTTCAACAGACCAAGCCTCGGGTTTTAACAGCACCTCTTGTGAGCACTTGGGAGCTGATCACAATTAACTCTCATGAGACTTTGTGCATAGCTTGATACTTCAGTGTTCCATTGGGATGCATTGAAAATAGACAGAAAAATGTGAAAAAAGTCATCTCCAGTATGGTTTCAGGTACCTAACTCATCCATTAAAGGTGCAGAGACCATTTCAAAAGTATCATAATAGAGCAATGAAACTTCACACATAGTTCTGCACTGCAGGGTTTTCTTGGTCTGAATCTCTATGTGATCTCTTTACTTTTTAGGGCTCCCTATTGGACCATGTGGTCTTCCTGACCCAGAAACATGGGTGGATTTCTACCCTCTGTCTGTCGTTGGTTGCTACTGCAGTTGCTAGATAGTCTCCCTGCAATGAGGCACCAATACAGAGTTGCCAAACTGCTGTGACAATTCAAATGTGCAAGATCTAAAAATAAATATTTGTGGAATTGTAAAACTCTACCTGATCACACAGTATCAAACTCAACCATTGCCAGAGCCAAAAGCCTTAAAATGGAGTCAAAATGAATGAGCTTCACTCTAAAGAAGGGAAGTGTTTATTGCTGGCTGCTAGACCCTTTTCTCAACATTTCTTGACCATAGCCCATGGATGCTTATTGAACATGTTTGCGATGGCTGGAATGTCCATGCATAATAACAAGAATGTGGTTGACCTTTTTAGCTCTGAGGGAGACAAATATACTGAATATTTTGAGACCAACATATTACTCATTAGAAGTAATAACATAATGACTGAGAAACAGGTGGCTCCAAAGCTTCCCTTATTGGAAGAACTGAGACAATATCTTTAAATTTAAAGGAAGTATTTAATCAGTGTTTTGGGAAGGTATTTTCCTGAAGCTTCTATTCTTTTAGGAGCACAAAGTTTTCATTCTGATTCAAGAGCCCTACATTTTTCTTCTGCTGTCTGACCATCCTGCTCTGAGTCTCCATGTTACCATTCTATTCAAGTCCTCTCCTGTGAGTTCTGGATCAGCACTCTGATCACTAGCCTCAATTAGTTCCCCAGTAAGAGCTGATTGAATAATTAGTGAATCGGGAGAGTGTGGAGGGAAGGAACTAATTAGTCTTCAGCTGAACAACCTGATAAAAAGACAGTAAGGCAGTCTTACAGGAGAGAGAACAGGACTAGATGAGCCTTGAATGAAGGAGCTCCCTAGAGAGAAGAGGGGAGACCACCTTTCCTCCTACTTCTTTCAGCCCTTGGTAGGGCTCTGGAAGTTAAAATTGTGATATTGTACCCTACCGGTGTTCGTTTGTTTGTGAACAGGTTTAGAATAAAATATAGCCAATGCATAAGACAAAAGTGGGTCTGAGCAGGTTCTGGGGCATCAGAAAACTGGGACAGAGTGTTGCCCTGTCACAGAGACCTACACTTGCCTTTGTCATCCTCTTGTTCCTAATGTATTTAACAAACATTGTCTTATTGGGTTTTTTTTTATGTCCCTTGCTAGGTGTAATTCATTTTGTGCCTTAGACTTTCTGATTTTGTTCCTACATACTTGTGCTATTCTTTGTAGTCCATTTTAGCAATTTGTTCATGTTTCCAATTTTTGTAGGATTCCCTTTTGATTTTCAGGTAACTAAAGATGCTCCTGGTGGAGCGATATTGGTTTCTTACTATTCTTCCTATCTTTCCTTTGCATCAGGTTAGTCTGCAGTAGTGTGTTTAATATTGTCTTCTTGAGAAACTACCAGCTGTCTAGAACTCCTTTTTCCCTTTGATATTATTCACATAGGAGCTTATCTGTCAGCTCTGAGTTTGAAATCTGCTTTTTTAAAATCCATTGTCTTGCTGTTGCTGCTTTCACTCCCTCCTTTACTTAGAATCATGAAATCTGTAACTTCATGATCCCTTTCACCCATATTGTCTTCCACCATCAGATTTGCTACTAATTCCTGGATTTACTTTAGTAATATGTGACCCTTAGTGCTGATAACTTCTTTAAAGTATCAGATTGAGGAAGTTGACATATGTCTGATGAAGTGCATAGCAAATCATGGAAGGGGGTGTTTTCTCACTAAGCAGCAAGAGATTTGCAACTTCTGATGACATTTTTCAAAAATGATAGTCTTTCATTTCCCCAACTACTGCTGTGTCTCAACTTCCCCTTAGGGGTCTCTATCTATTTTCCCCATATAGTCAGAGAATCTTTGTCTGTAGCAAACTTAGTTATGCTCTTATTACATTTCACAAAATAAGTTTCTGCTCCCACTGCCCCTTCTGTACTTCATACAGTCTCCTAGAAGATATTCATACAAGAAAGAGACTTTCTAAAACCACTGACTATGTTCACTGATCAAGACAATGCAAAGGCCAATGTCCTATATAAGGCAAGCCCTACTTTCTAAAGAAAAGTAGAAGAAACTGCAAGAGAACTGGGTGTCAGAACTCCTGGATTCTATCATCAGCTCTAGCCCTGATTCACTTTGTGGTTAGGAAAGTCACTTAGGCTCAGATGTTTCAGAAAAGTGTGTGTGTGTGTGCATGCGCCTCTAATTCACATGCATACTTGCTATGATTATATGTGCAATTGGGGTAAGTGCATGTATAACTGAGGCATGCTGGTATACAAATGATCTTGAAAATCTAGGCCTCAACCTCTTTGTCTCAGTTTACACATGTGAAAAATGGCTGTGAAAACATTTAATAATGGAATTGTGAAGTTTCATTAATTTTAAAATGCCTTGAAAGTCTAGGCTTAACGGAAAATCATTATTTTTACTTCTATTTACCATCTTGTTTAGCAGATATTTTTATCTATTCTTGGTGCACTGAGGTTCAGATTCAACATGATGCTTAATGATTCATGCGAGCTATTCAGCATCTTTAATTTGCACCTCTCAAGAAGCATCAGCCCATTGCAGGAATTAGCCTGGCATGTTTTTGGAGTTGTAGGTGTGTGGTGTTGTGTGGCGTGTGTGGGGGTTTTTTTGTGTGTTTTTTTTTGTAACATATTTGTGTACCTGCAGAAGAAAACAAATCACACACAAAATGCTAATTTTGTGAACAGCACAATGAGGCCCAAGGCAGAAGAGATATGGGTAACCAGCAACATCTGATACAAAACTAAACACAAATTAGGCCTTTGCACAGCAAATACAAATTAAGTTAATAAAAGGAACCAGAACACATCAAACCCCACTCCCTCTTGTTTTGTATTTTTTTTTAAACAGATCTGACTTTGAAGTGAATTAATGTTTCCAAACTGAAGCAGGTACATTTGCATCAAGCAGAAACATGAGAAGAAAGTCAGCAGTGAAGCAATGTTAAAACTGAAGATACAGACTGGAAATTGGGCTCAATGTAAAATCTTTTTTTAAGTTACTGTAACTATAAGCATGAAGTGAGTGCCAGAGGAAATGAGAATTTAAGAAAATGCAGACACTTTGGCAGGGCTGCAAAATTGAAGGCTTTAAGGGAAGAAAAAGAACTGAAGGAAATATTAGTTGGAGAAAAGATAGAATTGTAGAAGCATAAAGCTTTGGTGAAAGAAATAAGCCTGTACCCAATGCTTTACAATCAAAGGCACATACTACATGAAAATAGGCAGCCCTGTCACAGCTGATTGTGGGGGGGAAATTTAAGTGCAAGACTTATTTTTTTTTTAAACCAGTTGAAGACTAAGCCCTTGTGTATCATACAAACACACATGCACATAAAGAGAAGCATTTGGGGGAGTGGTAAAGGCTGGGGGAATCCAGTGATTTAAGGGTTAAGCTGTTGAAATAGTTACCAGACACCATTTCTGTAGAAATGATGAAGTTAAGATTTAGAAGATGTTGAAAGAATTGTGATTCTGAATGGCCAAATACACATTAGTGCCCCTACCTTGACACAAATAAACTACAGCTGCCTGAACAGCATAATTCCCCATGCTCTGAAACTGTACATGTTATTCAGAAGGATCTTCAAAAATAGAAGTAGTAGAATGAGAGAGTCACAGGGAAGCCAGGGATCTAGAGCTGACCTAGCAGGCTGCCACTCACTCCCTGTGCAAGAAAGTTGACATGGAGCCTACCTTTATCAAAGGTAGCGCCAATGAAACATGCATTTAGGGTCTGATCCTGCTCTTGTAGATGCTAGCAGCAAAACAGTAGGTGCTCATATGCTACTGTGATAGGCACAGTGTAAGAATCTTAGCAGAATACAACTCCCATTGACTTCCAGGAAAGGTGGATTGGCCCTTGTTTAGGTACTAATAGGGTGCCCACCCTTGTGGGCATGGAAGGGAGAGTGGTGGGTATCTGGCCTTACATAGGGCCTTTCCTCAGTCTTTAATATGAAATCTTAAATCATTCCAGTCTCTGTAGTTAATGAATTGCTGAGCTATGCACTCAGTACTCCCCTGAGGCACCCATTTCTTTGCCGCTACATGGTTCAGAAATACTTGGAGTCCCCTGCTCAGTTCTTTATAACATTTATTTATTTATTTATTCTGGTTTAGTCTTTAACCACCCAAGCATCAGCCCATCATTTACCAGCTGTCCACTTCCAAAGCTGCTCTCTCTGCTCTCCCCAACACTGCACCCACACTGTATTCTCTCCTAATGGGTTGTAAGTGCAGCCCCTGTCTTTGGTCTTATACAGAACAAACATTGCACACACTAACTACTACTTTTGACCTTTGCTTCTGGAACAGACATCTCCTGGCTGACAAACCAGACAAAGAAAAGAACATTTCACACCTATGCTAAATCACACTTATGAAAACTTGTGAGTCTCTTGTCTGAGTCCAGCCAATTATAAGAACTCCACTTCAGCAAATAGTTCAACCAGATGGTATACAACATACTACATCACAGGACACCTTTTAAAGAACAGATTTTACATTAATGCTGTGCTTATCAGTCTAGCACCTTTCACATCTCTGTAAGCCGAGTCCTCCCCACAGAACAGGACTGACAAAGGCAAGCTTCCCCACAGTGCTCTGCCAATATGCCTCAACCCTGCATTGGAGGGATCATCTCTAGTGGAGAGGGTGAAATTTAGTCTCCATGTCTATTCAGTTGTCTTATTTTCTGAGATTACTAACAAGAGTGCCAGTTAGTCAGTTATGGTGGTGGTTGTAACATGGGAACAGTTGTTCACTAGGAAATGGACTGCAACCACCATTTTTTTTCACTGCAGATACTAGACAGCCTTCAGAGGGTATAGCAGTCTAAGCCAGATTTGAACTAGCAATCTAAAATGAAAGACTCTATATTCCACTCCCAGTCACTGAAGCTCTTTGGGTTTGCTAGTGAACTTATTGTAATGCACTAGCTAAAAATGTACTGTACACTTGAGCTCCATGGTATAGAATCAGATCTGTTCAGGGGCCTGTCACAGACGCTATGCAAACAAAAGAGAATTTCGTTTGGTCCAAATGGTAGATGCCTGTGATTTTCATCCAGACTTCTTTCCCTACTATTGTGCAAAGTTTCAGGATGCCATGCATGTGACAACCAGGATGCAATAAGTGGCCACAATTTTGTAACATTAATGAGAGAAGCAATTGTTGAATATGACATGTACAATGATGTCCCCTATATGCAGCTTGTAAAGCATTTTGGGATCCTTCTCAACCAGGACATACATCATCTGTGCAAGCCCACTAGGTGTTTGCTTCAACCCACCAGCATCCTCTAACTTGTGTGGACTGAATTTCTGCCAAATGGGTCTCATATAACTCCCTATATTGGTCAGACATTTGGGAATGCAAAGAAACGTAACCCTGTAGCTCACTCTATGCCGAAGGATCCCAAAGCATTTTATAAACTGCTCCGGGTGGCTTGTAACATCCGGGCTAAAATTCCACCGACCGAGGGGTGGAAGCAGCCCAGAGGCAGACCCCCTATTACATGGGTTCATAAAGTCAGTTCTGATGTTGGACTCTCAGGCCATCAAGCCTGTGTGATTGTGCAGGAATGGACCAAATGGCGAACAATTGCTATGGCTGACTGTCTGGCTAAGTGCTGAAGAAGAAGCTATAAGGATAATTACTCACTAGCTGTATGCAGCTACTTCTGAGATGGTACCCAGCAGCCATTCTGCACAGAAATGTTCTAATCCCTTCAGAAACCTTGCCCACATGGACCTTCTGATTGTCTCCCTCTTTCTTCCACTGTCACAGATGGAGAACATAAGAACAGCCAAAATGGGTCAGACCAATAGTCCATCTAGCCGAGTATCCTGTCTTCTGACAGTGGCCAATGCCAGGTGCTTCAGAGGGAATGAACAGAACAGGCAGTCATCAAATGATCCATCCCCTGTTATCCACTCCCAGCTTCTGGCAGTCAGAGCCTAGGGATACCCTGAGCATGGCATTGCATCCACCGACCATCTTGGCTAATAGCCATTAATGGATCTACCCTCCATGAACTTATCTAATCCTTTTTTGAACCTTGTTATAGTTTTGGCTTTCACAACATTCCCTGGCAATGAGTTACATAGGTTAGCAGTATGTTGTGTTTAGCGATACTTCCTTCTATTCGTTTTAAACCTGCTGCCTACTGATTTCATTGGGTGACCCCTGGTTCTTGGGTTATGTGAAGGGGTAATAACATTTCCTTGTTCACTTTCTCCACACCATTCATGATTTTCTAGATATATCTCCCCTCAGTCATCTCTCTTTCTAGCTGAAAAATCCCAGTCTTTTTAAGAGCTACCTTCACTATGCAGGAGAGAGAGTGTCATTTTCAGTTCAATTGCATGTAGTCTTTAATGTGATATACATAAAGACTTTTGTTGTACTCAAGGATGAATTGGCAGGCACAAACAATGCAGGCAAATGCTAGAGCAGCTTATAGTATTAGTTTTCAGAAACCTGTGTCCTTTGTCCAATTACCACTCCCTTCCACATACATATTTATAGTTACCTCTAATGGAAATGCATGTGCAACATGGTTTACTGCAATGTCTGAGCATAAAAATCTTCTATAAAATACATTTTTAAAAATAACTTTCCCATTTTCATTCTTATCTTTTGTTCAGTCCTGTACTATTTCCCCCTTTCCTTCTAAAATACATGTTGCTAATGTGTCTTTTCCTCTTTCTTTTAGAGCCTGTTTTCACTCAGTCCAGTTTTTTTTCTGTCGAGGTTAGTAAAGTGTTCCCTCCTGACTTGCTATTTCTATAGCATCAAACCCCATACCAAGCAGTTATTTATTTCTATTTTGGTTTATTTAAAAATAGATCTAGAGCCCTGGGTGCATGTTTAAAAATTAACTAATGAAATATACAAATTAGGACCAATGTCCAAAATAATGTCCTCCCCAATTCACCCCAAACTAGGCTTCCCACATTACTCAGTACAGCCAACCTGTCCCAGAAAAAGCATGGGACATAAAGTGAACTTGCAGCACGCATGAGCTAAAGGTCAACGAATTTGGGCTCAAGTGAACCAGTGGGAGAGGCAAGTTATAGGGCTTGTCTATCCTGGCACTTTACAGCGCTGCAACTTTCTCACTCGGAGGGGGGGGTGTGAAAAAACACCCCCCTGAGCACAGCAAGTTTCAGCGCTGTAAAGCGCCTGTGTAGACAGTGCACCAGCGCTGGTAGCTGTGCTCCCACGGCTGGTAGCTATGCCCTTCATGGAGGTGGGCTTTTTTAGAGTGCTTTCTCCCAGCACTATGCTGCAACTACACAAGCCATGGTAAAGTGCTGTTGTGGCAGTGCATTAGCATTGCCAGTGTAGACTAGCCCATAGACCAGGGGTCTCAAACTCAAATGACCACGGGGACCACATGAGGACTAGTACATTGACCGGAGGGCCTCATTACTGACACCTCCCCCCCGCCACCCTCGGCCCCGCCCCCACTCCACCCCTTCCATGAGGGCCCACCCCTGCCCCACCTCTTCCCATCCCTTCCCTGCCCCCATTCCAACCCCTTTCCTGAAATCCCCATCCCAACTCTGCCCCCTCCCTGCCCCCAGGGGTTGCAGGAGGGATGAGGGGTGCAGCAGGGGGTCAGGGCAGGGGATTGGGGTGCAGGAGGGGTGCGGGGTGTGGCAGTGGGTTCAGGGCAAGGAGTCGGGTGCAGGGAAGGGGGTTGGGGTGTGGCAGGGAGCTCAGGGCAGGGAATTGGGGTGCAGTAGGGGTGCGGGGTGCAGCAGGAGGATCGGGGAGGGGGTCAGAGTGCAGGATACAGCAGGGCATCAGGGTGCGGAAGGGGGTTCAGGGCAGTGGGTTGGGGTGCAGGAGGGGTATGGCAGGGGGTCGGGGTGCCGGGTGCGGCAAGAGGCTCAGGGCAGGGGGTTCGACTGCAGGAGGGGCTCAAGGGGTGGGCTCTGGCCCGGCATGCACTGGGAAGTGGCTGGAACATGGTGGAGCAAGGGCACAGGGGCATGTGTTGCTGTTGCTTCAGGCACCGCCTCCAGCATCTCCCATTGGCCGGGTATGGGGAACCGCAGCCAATGAAGCAACATCAACACACGCCCCTGTGCCTCTCCTCCCCCACGTTCTTTCTGCTTTCCCGGGCAGCCTGCCCTGCCCCCGGTCCACGCTGGGCCAGAGCTGCTCTAGGTAAATGCTGGGGAATGGTGCGGGGGCTGTGAGGTGCTTGCGGGCTGCAGAAAATAACTTTGCAGGCTGCATGCAGCCCGTGGGCCGCGTGTTTGAGACCCTGCCATAGACTCTACTTCACAGAAGTAACCCTGTCCCCAGCCCCCTCCCAGTTAAACTAAGAGGTGTGTTGGTACCAGCATCTCAGTTAATCTGAACCATTGCAATATCACACATCGGAGAGGAACCTAGGATCTAATCATTCAGGAGCTTATAAAGTTAAGAACAAACACTTTAAATTACACCCAGAAATGAACAGGGAGCATGTACAGTTCACATAGCACAAGTATAATGTGCTCCACGCAGAAAATACCAGTAAACAAATGAATGGCATTAGCTACTCCACATATCTGGGCAGACTGCTTTGGCCTGTGGAAGAGCAACAACACAGGAAGCAGCCCTTAGGAGAGTCACAATGTATAAATAGCTCTGCTGACAGGATAACAAAGACTCGGCTGTGCTACTGTACAGCACAGCCAACCATGGTATTGCCGTGTCACTGAAACAAAACCAATGTGTTACCTGACATGAAACCGTACCGGGGGTGGGGGCGGAGGTCAACTGGCAACCGCAGCTACAATTGCCAAACAACACTGCAAACAAACATTACCATGGCAATGCAATGTAATGTCTTTCTGGGGAATCTCATAAGGGTAGATGCTATTGCAGAGCAAGATAAGCCTATGTGCACTTCTTGGGATTGTTCCCAGTTGATGTAACCCTCTCTTTCTTTCAGCTTGGACAGCCAATTGTTCTCATAGTTCCTGAAAGACTAGGAGTCAGGACCCCACCAGCAGATTTCATACGCAAGCCATGGTATTGATTGTTCATACCCAAAGTGTGTGTGTGCAGGGTGGGAAGTGGTTGCTGATAGCGCTGATGAGCATGATCGCTGTTTTCACAGTAGGAAGTGTCTGACCAGTTTTGTTTTAAAAAAACAAGACACAAATGAAGATACGGCCCAATTTGCCACTGCCCTGTACCTTGTGTGCTCCTTTACACCTGTGCAAAGTGAGAATAAAATGCTCCTATTCTGAGCTGGCAGCACATGCCTCTGGGTCAATGGTGAATTTGGCCCTTAGAGCTCAACACCGTTCCTGTTTTAAATCAATCAGAGTTTTATCACTGACCACAATGGAAGGAAGATCAGGCTTTTAGTTTAGAGTTAACAGCTATTTAAAAA
This sequence comes from Chelonoidis abingdonii, assembly GCF_003597395.2. Taxonomy (NCBI): domain Eukaryota; kingdom Metazoa; phylum Chordata; order Testudines; family Testudinidae; genus Chelonoidis; species Chelonoidis abingdonii. Next base: position 93,043,335 of record NC_133772.1, read on the forward strand.
TCCTCATGCTTTCCAGTAACTGAAAGGCCCTTACAAAAACCCAAACAAACATTCACACATGCAACACTGGAAATTGGCTTGAGTTACAAACACAGGAAATTAAATACAAAACTATGTTACAATAGCATAGAGGATCTGACTTAAATCAACCCAAACAAGGGCATACACAGTTCAGGTTGCCACTCTGTCTCCCCCCTCCCCTCAAGGGCTTGTCTACATACAAACATTGTAGCACTTTAGATAACCTGCATAGAGCGGCTACAGAGTAAAGGTGCTTTATAGCCTATAGCTATTCCCATTTGGGCAGGGCACTATACTGCTGCCACTACAGCGACACAACGACAGAGCTGCCACTGTGCTGCTGTAGGGAGCATTTACACTACGGCGCTACTTCAGCAGAAGGCGGTTGTCCATCAATATAGTTAATCCACCTCTGACAAGCAGTAGCTACGTTGAAAGAAAAATTCTTCCATTGATTTAGATGCATCCACACCAGGCATTAATTTGACCTAATTACAGCACTCAGGGCACATTTCTCACAGCCCTGAGTGATGTAGCTAGGTCAATATAATTTTTAATTGTAGAGTAGGCTTCAGTCACCTTTATACCAACATAACTGCATCCTTGCTAGGGGTTGTCCTGGTATAACTAAATCAGTACAAAAAAAAAATCACACCACTAACCAAAATAGCCATCCCTTGTACAACAGCTGTATGTGTAGACTGGCCTTAGTGCCTTCCCCTGATGTGCCCTTAGATATTATAGCAAATATACTACTATCCTGTAACATGCCATACTCCCCCCAAAAATCCATAGATACAGTGGGGTAAAGTAGCCACATTTCTAATTGCTAGTAACTGGACCCTGAGGTCCTGCCCTGCCTCTTCTTCCAAGGCCCTGTCCATGCCCCACCTCTTCTCTGAGGCCCCACCCCTTCTCTGCCTCTTCCCCAGGTACCAGGCAACCATAAGTGGTACCTGAACACAGAAGCCAAAAAACCAGACTGTCCGGGTCAAATGCAGACAGGTGGCAACCCAACACTGGGGTCAATTAAAGGTAGAGTGTAGCCTCAGCTCTACATGTCCTGTCCTGTGGTTTTCTTTTAAGGCAGGAACTTAACCTAGCTTAGAGTTTGTATTTTATGTCCTTAGTTCTAGGTTACACACTTGCTTTTCTCCTTTTAGCTTCTATGGGACAAAACCAATCAACCAATCAATCATTTCATGTGAGAACTTTGTTATGAGATTGCCACAGTTCGGCAACTAGCTACCAGAGTTATCTGAGGCCATACTACTAAAAAAAGAGTCACAAGTTCTGAACATTTAACTGAAGCCCTGCATAAGGTCACATGTCTACTCCAGCAGAAGGGCTTGCAAAGTTAAACAATGTCCCCTCGCTTGCTCTGTCTGAGTAAATACAGACCATATTGGAGTAAATAAACAGCCAGGCAGTGTCCCAGACAATGGGCCTTGGCGATGAATTAATAAACTCTGCCTCTTGCATTAGCAGAGTGTGACTGGAACTGGCAGCAGTCCCTGGCTGGACTCCAGAAACGATTATTACTAGACAGAGCCAAAGGAGACTTGGCACGAAGCAGGGCCCACAGCTGGAGATTAGGTAACAGAGTCAATGCTTTACAGAGCTGCCAGGGCGTTGGTCACCCTGCTTGAAAAGAGGGTCAAAATTTTGTTTTTGTGGCTCATATTCACATATACTGCCTACCTCCAAAACTCACACCGATTCAAGCTATAATTCTCAGTGGATTTTTCTTTGTAGAACTGGATCTGTCATGCCAAACCCATAAAGTACCAACTCTACTGCTTAAATAAAGCATTATGGCATCCCCTGACATAAATGTGAACCATCCATTTCCTCCCTGCCATTCAACCTGGGATCCCATTTATCCAAAGGTATTTGATGCCCTTTAATGCAGGGCTCTGCCATATTGCAAAATGGATGGCTGTCTCCATGAACACTAAAACTATGTCTTAGTGGGGAAAAGAGGTGGCCAGACTCCTTTTTTTTTTTTTTTTTTGTAAAGAAAAGCTTCAGCCAGGCTTGCCTCTTGCTTCCTGGGGCTGACAGGACTTGAGCACTACAGAGGCATTCGGATCAACCTTTATGGGAGGAAGCACCTTATATGAGTCTGCAGTGATCCTCGCTTACTCATCTAGGAGTGGTGCTGTCAGGCAATCTCTTGAGGAGAATCCCTGGCCCTCACAGCTGGAGGAAGGTCATCCAAAGGCACAGCCTTTAGGAAGGGAGTAGTAACTTGTAAATATGGAGAGCAGATTGGCCCTCCCTCCCTGACAAAGAAAACTGTGTTTGTTGCTGAGATCTTTGCAATAAGTTATAAACATTTTACCAACACCAAATCTATCTTCCACTGAATCAATACTTATACACATGTGAGTAAGGACAATGATAATGACCTCTTCTGTAAAGCACTTTGAGATCTACAAATGAAAAGTTTGATGTAAGAGCTAGGTATTATTGTTATTTTATTAATGTTACATTTCACACACTGGAAAATGTAGGGAGAAAGTATGGGACTGAGCCCTACTTCTTCATGAAATCACAAAGCAAATGTGGTTGGGCAACTTCTGATAAGGGGACATTTGTGCGCAGCCACCTCTGTGCCAGGACTTAGAGAAATAATGGTTTTGTGTGTACGTAGGGGAGGGCAGTTAGTGGACTGCAGATCCCAAGCAGAAGGAGCGTCTAAGCACAGATGTATGTGCCAGTTCAGCTGGGAAAAGAATAAACCTAAGGGCACAAAAAACAGAAATATTTGGTTGATGCAGCAGTATTCCCTACTTTTCTTCCCATCTCCTAGGAGGACATTTGAACCAGTTTGGTGGAAATAGGAATAGGAAGACATGTTAAAGGAGTGTTTCTCTTCTTTTGACAATTTGTAGGGAGAATTAATCAGCAATTCTCACAAATAGTGCCCAGAACTTCTCTTCATTCATTCCGTACTCCAAAATGATCTTCAGTATTTTGGTCATAACTAGAGAGAGGCTCAAACTAGATCCTGAAATTGAAATCCATCTTCTTCCATTCACATTCTGGTTGGGTATATATTTGGATTCTTGCATCTAAACCACTTTTGATTCCAGATTTGGATGGGTTTGGTTCCAGGTCAGATCCAAAACCAGAGGGGCCTATTTTCTGATGTGCTTCTGGTGTATCCCCAGATGGAGAAAATCTCACAAGAACAGCTGATCTTCATGAGATTGCCAACATTTTGGGTTGAAATCTCACAAGAAGGGTTCGCAAGATTTTGATGCCATCAAATCCAAATGCTAGACCTGGCTCTAATCTAAACCATACGCACTGCAGAGCTGAATATCACAAGTGTGGCTCATATCTAATCAGACCACTACTCTCTTCTACTTTTTGCTCCTTTTCTCTTGTGTCCCCAGTCTGACATGCTTTTCCTGTTCTCCACACTTCTCATATCTGGTATCTGTTTTTCTCTTCCCTCCTGTCCTCTAATTGCTTCTCTTCTTTTTTGCTACCCCACAATTGCTACCCTATTCCTGCTTCTCTTTTTCCTTGCTCCCCAGTTGTTCCATGCTCCCTTTTCTCCCCCCCGCCCCCGCCTTTACTGTACATCTTTATGCTTTGTTCTGATAAAGAGTGGGATGCAGCTTTTAAGATTTGTTTCTTGGATTCAGGCAGCACTATTTTTTTATGACAATTCAGCTTCACTGAAGCCATGGAATGGTCACTCTAAACAACCCTGAAAGTAATTTTTTTTTAAGCTACATTTTACTCTGGTGAACATGGTGCTCATTAGAAGGGGCTAAACTGACAGGACTAAAAACTGATGAGTTCTATTTAGCTGCATAACAGGTACAGGATAGCACGTGGCAGCACAAGCTTTCCCCACACCAACCTACTTAATAGTATCCCAAACCTGACCACCTCAAAGTAATAATACCACCTAGCCGTTATATAGCATGTTTCATCCGTAGTTCTCAAAGCACTTTACAAAGGATGTATGTTTCATTATCCCCATTTTACAGATAGGGAAACTGAAGCACAGCACAGTGCCTTGAACCCTGTCCTCCTGACTCCTAGTCCACTGCTGTATGCACTAGGTCATATTTGCCTACCCAGGATCATATTATGACCATGCTTCATAGGACCCTAGCAAATTCATGGTCAATGTTGGTCAATTTCCCTGTCATAGGATTTTAAAAATCATTATTTTCATGATTTCAGCTATTTAAATCTGAAATTTTATGGTGGTATAATTGTAGGAGTCCTAACCCAGAAAGGAGTTGGGGGGGCGGGGTCACAAAGTTATTGTGTGTGTGGGGGGGGTGCGGTACTGCTACCCTTACTTCTGCGCTGCTGCTGGTGGTGGCTTTGCCTTCAGAGCTGGGCACCTGGCCAACATCCACTGCTCTCCATCCACCCAGCTCTGAAGGCAGCACAGAAGCAAGGCCGTCCCTAAGGGGGTACGGGGCCCGGGACAACCACCTCCGCTCTGGCCTAGGCCCCGCCCCCACTCCACACCTTCCCCCAAGCCCCCACCCGCCTATTCTCCCCCTGCCTCTCCCTGTCCCAATTCCACCCATTCCCCCAAGCCCCTGTCCCCGCACCACCTCTTTCTGGCTTTTGCCCCCTCCCCCAAGCGACGCCGGGAGCCAGTGGAGCAGAGTAGGGCAGGCTGGGGCTTGGTTGCTTGCTGCCAGCACCAGCAGGGCTGGCTCCAGGCACCAGCCGACCAAGCATGTGTTTGGGGCAGCACCTTGTAAGGGGTGGCCAATCTTGGGGTGGCGGGGGGTGCTTGGGTTGTGATTTTTTGGGGTTTTTTTGGTTTGGTGGAGCGGCGCTTGAGGTTTTTTTGTTGTTGTTGTTTTTGTTTCGGCGGCGTGGCACGGCACTCGGGGGGGCGTGTTTTGGTGGGGCAGTGTGTTTCAGTGGGGCGGCGCTCGGGGGAATGTTTCAGCGGGGCAACGCTCTTCTTTTTCGCTTGGGGTGGCAAAAAAGTTAGAGCCGGCCCTGGGCACCAGGCCCCCCGCTAACCTCTCAGGCCGCCCTGGACCCCCACGTTCCAAAGCACGGGGCCCCCCAAAGCACAGGGCCCAAGGCAATTGCCCCAGTCAGTCCTATAGACAGGATGGCTCTGCACATAAGTAAGGGGGGCAAACCATGCCCCCCCTAAAATAAACTTGTGACTCCCCCATAAGTCCCTTTAGGGGCAGGCCCCCCAATTTGTGAAATGCTGGTGTCCCCTGTGAAATCTGTATAGTATAGGGTAAAAGCACACAAAAGATCAGATTTCATGGGGGGAGACCAGACTTCACGGTCTGTGACACCATTTTCATTGCTGTGAATTTGGTAGGGTCCACTCATTCAGTAGCTTGTGTGCTGAGACTGCAATCAATAATGCAACTTTGTGCCAATTTGTGATACCAGCCTCTGTCCACTACAAACTTCACTAAGGCCACAAACCTATTTTGAATTGCTGTCTGCTCAGCAGCGAATGAAACAACTTTTGATTAATATCAACCTTAGTTGAAGACAAATTGACCCCCAATGGCAAAAAGCTCTATATCCTTTTATCAATCTCCTGAGCTATTCAATCCCTTGAAATGAAGGGAGTGGAATTCTGTCTCTTATTTTTAAAGTTAAGTACAAAAGAACTGCTTTCTGTTAGCCAAGGAATAGATGTTGTTTTTCTCCTTAAATAACCCCCTCAGTTTGATAAACATGGGCACTGCCTGCTGGTGCCTTCAAAGAGCAATGCCTAGAGAGAAAACCCAAGTGGAAAATGAAATTCAGAAGAACTAATAAAACATTTTGTGAAGGGTTTGAATCTCCCATTCCAAAGAAAACAAAGAGGTCAAATGACCTTTCAACCTTATCCTTCTTTTTTTCTGAGACATTAAGAAAAACATTCTGAAAACAATGAGTGTTCACGCTAATTGTCCCTCCCCTACCTCCTAGGTCCTGCCAAAAGCAACATTTCAATGGCCATGGGTGTGGGGGTTGAGAGCAAATGAGTGAGCAAGGAAACACTGGCTTTCACACATCAGTGACTACACTGTCAACCAGACCCATGGAGGCTCAAGGTGAGGGAGTCAAGCACACAGACTGACTGACTTTTACTGAAGCAGGTACCTGAGATATTGTAATTAAAGTGGGCTGTTGAAAACCTTTGTCAGCAGCATTCAAACTGATAGGTCAAAGGGTAAGAAAAAGGGCTACACAGAGGTAAAGTGCAATTTCAAACTTAGCCCATCTGCTCTGCACTAATGATTACCAAAGGTCTAGTCACATGACTAGTGGAAATCTTCACAGATGAGATCGGTCCTAACCTAGGTCTATAATAGTTTTGGTGACAATGTATTATTATTTGTTTGTATTACCATGGTGCTTAGGAGCCCCAGTCAGGGACCAGGACCCCATTGTGCTAGGCTCTGTACAAACAACAAAAAGACAGCCCATGCCCCAAAGAGTTTACAGTCGAAATAGGAGAGAAGACTGGTTTAAAAATAATGGAATGTGACAAAAAGTGGTGCTTTTCTATGGAAAAGGCTTCCTGGGCCATTTAGCACCACTGTTTTCTTGCATTAGTAGCTGGAGTAGATCTGCTGTAACATGTTTCCAGAGGCAAAAGGAATCGAGGTGTTTCAGACTGAATTCACTCTAGCATCTGGATCATGTTCTACTGGGCAATCTCTTGGAATATTTCTCTGCAGTAATAGCACTGAGGTCTTCTAAGATTGGCCTCCCCATTTCACTTCCCAGGAAATGATTCCAGCCTCCCAGCCCAATGGTGTACTCATATCCCTAACCATGCTGGGAACAAAGCTATTCCTGACCCTGACCCTAACTGGTTCTGTGATCTTGAGCGAGTTGCTGAGCCCTTCTCTGCATTAGAGAATTTTTACAAAAAAATCCACTGTTGCTCATGTTGGTGCAGCTGGTATTAGCAACATTTGTAGCTTCTAGGTAGACAGGTCTGTGGCTCCAACAGCTGTTTTCAGTGCTGAAGCTGGAGAGCTATCTGCATTATGGCTCCTAACCTTGCTAACTCTGGAGCAGCTGCACCATTTTTGTAAAAATTCTCCAATTTTAGACAGCAACTTATCCTCTGGGCCCGCTTCCCCAGCTGTAAAATATGGATAATAACACTTACCCAGCTTTGCAAAGTGCTTTGAGATCACTGGATGGAAGACTCTGTAAATGGTTTATAAGTGCAACATAGCAGTAACTTGCTGTGGCTCCACTGAGACATAAACTATGTCTATATTTTCCCTTTTTCATTGCCAGCGATGCTAGCAAGTACAAGGAAAGAACAGAACAGTTTCTACACTTCTTTGGAACCACAATGTAAAAGCAGTGACCCTGGGAACCTACCTCATAATTCCTAATAAGCAAATGACTGGGTTTAGGTACTAGGGTGGGAGCGGGGGAGGAGGTTAAGAAGGTTAAATAAACAATTCCTCTAGGACTTTTTTGTTACCCTTGGGATTTATTACTACTATGCAGCAGGCGTTTCTAAGGCAAAGTGCAATTTTGTGGTTCTTCGTGAAGACTCACATTCAGTATATAAAAAAGGAACTCAGAGCTAAGCTTTTGTGAGCAATGTTCGGTTCATTAAGCAATGAGTCAGCCTTGGTTTTGTGGAAGAAGATTTGGCTTTTCCTTAAAGGTGGGATCAAGATGCCCGCTTAACCATAATTTACCTCTCATCTGTGTCACGTTACAAAATTCATATTTACCTTCATCCCACACAAACCCGATAATCTCTCACTTTTGTTAGTCTAAATGATTTATGTGAGAAATGCTGAATCATGACATTGAGGTTAAATAAAATGGTATTTAGGGTTAAAGTAAAAATTATTCCCACATCACTGTAAAATCCCTGTACTATCATTTTCCTTGTGTCTTTATGTGTTACGTTTTGAATAGGGTTTAAGAGATGCATTGACCTTGGTCCTCTGCGTAGGGGTGAATTCGACCCTCAGTGAATTGAGTGCTTGTAGACACTGCTTATTTAACAGTCTTTGGAATGGAGGTCTTTGGTAGACAACAAGAACCATATTGGGCCGCAGTGCAAGCTTCCCACACATAGTCCTACCAATGTGCCAGCACTCTGTTACAGAGTGACCTCCTCTCGTGGTGAGAAAGTAGTGACTCTCTAAGTCCATTCAATTTTTGGCCTTATTGAGGCTACAAATAAGGGGACAAACTGTAGTAGTGTGACAAGGGGACCTGTCACCCTAGTGATGGAAGAACCTCAAATAAGTCAGAAGTTCAATTCAGCTAAACACCACAATGTTTGAAAGCATATGTGAAACTTATTCTGACAGTCTGAATCTCCTGGTTTGCAAAACTGGGCTGGAAATCTCATGAGAAAAGGCTCTCTTGAGACTTCTAGTACTTCTGTTTTTTTTATCCAGCCAGAAATACGAGAAGAACAGCCGTTCTCACTGTATTTTGGTACTTTGGCTTCCAGCAAGAAACCAGGTGTGCAGAGGCAGCAGTGAACATGAAAACTAAAACTTTATCATCATTTTTGAACCTCACAAAAGGTTCAGTTTGAGGTGAAGGTTAGGGTTAGTCTTAGTTTTCAGAAGCAATTCACTTATTGTCCACAAGGAACTGGATTTAGATCATCGACTCATTTCACATATTCCAAATCGCAGCCATCACATAATAATTACCGGTAACTTAAATCATTACCAGCCTGGTGAGATTAGAATGAGTGATCTAAGGCAAAAGGTCTATTTCCTATCACCAATCACCTGAGCCACCTGTGTTTTTCATTTTCACGTTGTCCTAAATTTGATCTCTGGCAGCCTTTCTAAACTAGAGTCCCATCCCAACACTCTCAGGCTGTCACTGCAGCCAGCTAGGCATTCTGACCACATTCAATGTTCTGTCAAACCAAGTAAGTAAAATGAATATACGTAACCAGATTCCAAGGTGCTGAGTAAGGTGGTGCAAACTACATGTCATTAAGTGGGTACAAGTGGGAGAAAGGGAGTCTAATTAAATGTAAGGTTGACCCCTTACTAAAGCTTAGTGGGGATTTTTGCTTGGCCATCTCCCAGTACCAAAAGAAAGGGGAAGGGTTGATGGGAGACCAGGACTCTGAAACTGACAGTCCCCAGGGGCAATGAGGAGATGCCAACACTCCAGGTCAGCAAACACTCCTGACAGAATGGGCAGGCTAATGAGGGAATCAGGAGGGGAGGGGTCCTGTCCTCCATGTGGTCTGGAGCTGCCTGGGCCAGAGTGGGGCTGAGCTAAGGAGAAAGCAGGAGCCTGGGCTGAGCTGGGGAGCAAAGACGCGCCAACCAGAACCAGAAGGAGCAGCCTAGGAGGCTGTAGGCAGAACAGCAGTGGTGCTGAGGCAGAGTGGAGCTGGGGCTGGCTGGGTGCGGTAAGCAGTTGAGAAGAGCTAGGGAGGACTCTGGGCAGCGGGCCCAGTGCAGGGAGACACTGTAGCCAAGAGGCCTTGCAGGCCAGCCTTGGAGGTGGATTCTAACCCCAAAGCGGGAGTGGGAGCCCTGACACTGGGAAGGAGGGTCCTGCCACCTAGAGCCTGAGAATGTGTGGCCACCGCCAGAGCAAGTGTCCGACCTACAGCATCCCTGCAGCACAGCCAGGGCCTGGGACGTGTGAGGAACAGACTGTGAACTTTCCTTACATTCCAGAGATGCTGGTCGTGATGTCTCCTTCCCACAGAGTGGGGTTATGTGTTTTCCTTTAACTGTTCCCATTTTTTCCTTCTTTTTTAAATTGATTGCTGTTTAATAAAGTGTATTTGCTTGAACTATATGTAATGCTCAGTGGGTCAGGGAGAGAGCACTATGGAGTGGGAACACCCTAGACCAGGGGTTGGCAACCTCTGACACGTGGCTCACCAGGGCCGGGCTAGTTTGTTTACCTGCCGCATCGGTGGGAAGCGCCGCGGGCTAAAGAATGTGCTGGCTGTGGCTTCCCGCCACCCCCATTGGCCTGGGACAGCGAACTGCGACCAGTGGGAGCGGCAATGCGGCAGATAAACAAACTGGCCCGGCCCATTTGTTTACCCTGGTGAGCCATGTGCCAGAGGTTGCCGACCCCTGGCCTAGACCCTGACGTAAGTGACCACGACAAGGTTGGGGGTTGAGCCCCCCAGGAATCCTGGGCCCAGCCTTGTCAGGGTTACGAGGACTCTGCCACCCAGGAGAGTGAAACGGGAGTTCTTGAGGTCAGGCAGGCTTCTAGGTAAAGGAGTTGGAGTGAAGACTCCGATCCTTTCGCTAGCCAATTCCACCAAGGTAGTGTATAAGCCAAAAAAGTTCCCCACAACAGTGGGACCAATCTGCCACTTGCATAATTCTATATTTTCTACATGCTGATGGACTGAAAGACAGAGGTGCATCAGGAAAAGCAACTGCAGGAGGATAGGATTTAACTTATATTTTGTTACACTTTCTACCAAGTTAAACTCCCTTACGCCCTCTTAATGATATACAAGTTATGTCACTTCACACATGACCTCTGACCTTGGCCCTTTGTTTCATGGTTTGCCACCTATGCTTAAGATCTACTAGTAACTGAACAGAGATAACTGAGGACCATATGGAAGCATTTCATTGGACTCAGGTCCACACAACCTTCCAAAAATTTTCTTATCTTAATGAAAGTGGAACATGAAAAATGAATACAAGCTTTCAGTTCTAAATTGGCATGAGGCTCAGAGAACACAGAACAGGCCCAATTACCTTTAGCAGAAGTACGGTAGCCATCTTCAAAAGGGCAATTTCAGATATTATGTCAATGGAAATTTTAGATGTGGGACATTTTACTGTAAAACCAACATTTCTAACAGAATAAATTGAGTCAGCAAGTGTCAGACGGCCTGGAAACCACAGACAGAAGTGCTGCTCCTGACCTTCGGCTGGCGCTTGGACCTTCTGCTGCTGCAATGCCCTTTTCTCTGAGTAAGTTCATAGCCCCGAGTTTTTAATAAGTTTCTATCATAGTGTATCTTCGCTTCGTTAGACAACATATAATACACTAAAAGAAGCAGATGTGCGCAGCTAATTACAGTGTAATGAGTAAACAAACCACTTTTTCCAGCTTTATCCATGGTCACTCAGCCTTAGATGGGACTCCAGTTTGAAGTTAAAGGGGCTCTTGTTCTTGTCTCTAACTAGAGGAGATAGTGACAAGGCTTGTTCCTTGAAGCAGAACACAGTTGCAAAACAAGTGAGCAGACTGTGTATAAGGCATGTAGAATTATAAGTTGTGATGACTTTTTCAAGAGGATAGTATAACTTCAGATGCACCTGAAAGTGTATTAAACTTCATTAATTGTTACTACCAATAATAATATTTTACATTTCTGTTAGCCTTGTCTTGGAAGCATCTTAAAGTTCCTAATAAAAGTTATTTATAAACATGAATTAATTAAGGCTCAGCACATCTCTAAAGTAGGGTTTTTTATCCCCATTTTATAGATGGGGAAGATGAGACAGTGAGAGGTTACAGTGAGTGACTTGCCCAAGGACATGCTGCAAGTCACTGATGCAGCCAGGTGTAGAACCCAGCTTTCCAGCCTACCTATCTCACATTGTTCTTGTGATGATACATCATGTGTTTAACAAGAGTAACTATGTTGAGACATGAGGCATTTAAATTGGGGTGGGAAAGGAACAGCATAGCATGAGAGTCTGCTTGTGTGTGAGAGAAGCCCACAGGGATGCTAAAAGCCTCTGATTTACTCAATGGAAGGTGAATTTTACAGTTTGTAAACAGATCTGCATTTTACACCTCTTCCCACACTGCTATGCCCCTATCCCCACCATCTTTCTGGATGAGACAGGGTAGTATTTGCATTTCAGAGACATAGACACATGACGCACCTCAATTTAGAACAGTTGTAAGGCCAGACCCTGGAGTATGGGCTATGCAATTGTACTGCAAGGCAATCATATAGTCAGTCTCCCTGTTTCCAAGGCTTTATCATGAGGCGGTCAGCACATTCTCTGCCACTCTGCATTTGAGATTTTGTCCTGCCACTAGTGAGTGAGTGGAAAACACTCTCACCACCACCTTGAAAACAACACTGCAGGTATGCAGACAGACATTAGCCCCATTGCTGAGGCTGAACCAATGGTGGGATGAGGATTGCGTGTGTATGGACAGTGACCTTTGAGCTGAACCAGGGCTGTCAAGTGGGAGTAAACAATCAAAGAAGCAGGAGCCTTTGAGTCCAGGGTCAGTGCCACAATTCAGTGGGAAAAGGGACAAATCTAAAAGCACAATAAGAAAACTGCACTTTCTGACTCTCTCTACAAAGTGCTCTGCCATTCCCAACTGTGCTGGGGTGGAGGTGAATTTACAGTGCAGTGGGAGCACTAACACAGTTAATGTTTAACATTATTATTACCTCATCTTCCAGGGGCTCCTTTTAAACATAACAACTGACAACAGGCTCCTGACAGTTTGGAGGAGACCGACCTCAGCCCTAAGACTATGATGAACATGATTTCCCCTCCCCCTCTGTTTTGATTTTCTGCTCTGTTACCCCAGAGCCTTGGCTGGCCATGACCTCTGGCTGCTTTTTCTGTAATTACCAGCTCCTGCCAGATTTACTGTGGAAGTTAATGTCTGTTCCAGCCAAGTCAGCCCGGACTGTTACATTCTATGAGACTGTAACCCTTTCGTTACAGGCAGCAGTAAAATATATGAAGTATATATAGCTTCTGAAGGCCTTTGCAGAAGGTTTTATACTATCCGATGAGGGTGTTAACACTATCACTCCTCTAATGAGCTTTCCCTGTGTAGGTGTGTGCTGAGGATTCTGGCCTGAGGATTTTCTAGTCCTGAAAAGTGCAATAAATGCTTGTGAGCGAGGAGAAAGGAAACCTCATGGAGATTTTTTTTAAAATCTTCAGTTTTTCCCCAGTCTGTGAAATTCCTATGGGTCTTTTCTTTAGAATCTGTGGAAGCTGGTCTGGGAACTTCCCTAATCAAGTCTTCAGGTTTGTCCTCCAAATCTGTAGGGTTTTTATAGGGATTTTTTTTTTTAAATAACCCAAGAAGTATGCCACGCTAAGAGCTCCTATGGATCTCCAGCAGAAGCAAATGCTAGAGTTTATGCACAGCCATTAGGAACACCTCTCTCTGGCCCCACACATTTCGCCTTAGGTCTACTTAATCAGGGCAACCCATGGATTGCAACTGTTGCAACATTACACAGGATTTTAAACAGGTATACACAAGATTAAACAAGATTATACATGCTTGATTTTAGCCAAAGGTCCAAATGGATTCCAAACAAAGGCTAGATTCTGATCTCAAATACGTTGGAGTAAATCTCTAGTCAACAGAGTCACTCCATATTTACTAGTGTAAGCTGAGAATTAGACTCATGGCCTACGCTCATGCTCCTACTATTGCTACCACCAATGGAGCAGAACCAATGACAGCAGTAGAGAGAAATGTAAAAAAACAAAAACAACCCCAAACCTTAAAATAAACACAGCCTGGGAGACAAAGGGATCACTGAAGTACTAGTTTTAGTCTGATCTGTTACAAGAGAAAGAGAGAGACACTATGAATTGTCCACACCATTTCGTACCACATCAGTGACAAACTTTTCACCTTAGTGCTACAGATCGAGCACAGCTCATGGCAGCTAGCACATTGTTGGGAAAAACTAGCACTCTGTTTTTCACTGAGGCCATCAGAACTGACTTTGACAGTTTGTGGGGCTTCGAGGAAAAATGGAATCCTGAGCTACCTGGAAGGATTGGGCTATGGGCTTCTTCCCACTCTGGCCCCACATCTAGAAGGGGAGATTAGGCAGGCTTGTGAATTGCCAAAACAGCACAAGGGTATGGGGTCCCAAGTGGTAGTTTGATTTTTTGGTGCTTAAAACTGCCATGTAAATCAGAGCACTACAGATAAACTTTTTCCTTACCATCAGATCCTTGAAATTAAGGAAATATGCCTGTGGGGTTGATGTGAATTTTACAAGTGCCAGACTGCAACCTGATATGGATGGTGACCTATCACAGATTCTGAGCTGAATCTTTTGTCATTCTTTCTTGTTTCTTCCCTCATACACAAGGAGGGAAATATGTGTATCTCAGTCTAGGTGAGTTATTTCTGATTAAGGAACTCAAACAAAGAAAGAACGAATATAACGCCTCCATGGAGGAGGATGAGAGAGAGAGATTGCGAGATCACAGTGATTTCGCCTGTAATATTCTTATCCAGAACACAGGTGGATGCTCCTCCCCCTGCCCAGCCAGGAATATCTCTGAACAGCATAGGGGCAGAATAAGAGATCCTGTTGCAGTACTTGGTGCAGGGGAGTATCAAGGGCAATCCTGAGGCTGATGGGGATATGGATAATGCTGTCTGTCTTTTGGGTATTCTGAACCCGGGTGTCCCATGGGTGGGTATGAGGAACTGCATAAGCTAGTGTAGCCTCTGAGGCTGTTCTAGCTTATGTGGGGGCCAGGCAGGCCTAGAATTGGAGGGTGCAGATGTTGTGCCCCCAGCCTGCGCTGCTCAGGAGGGTGCAAGTCAGACTCAGGCTTGCTGCAGCAACACAAAATGGCAGTTGCCTTTCAGATATCCCTGTAGCAGGCAGAGAAATGCGTCTCAGTTTAAGGCGGCAGTACATGAAACCCAGAATGGCAACATCTGACATTTCCAAAGATACATACGTCTCTTTACCCAAGCTTGTGAGGCTTGAAGTATTACATGCAATATCACACACACAGGTGCACCATGTCCCAGTTATTCTTTGGATGCCAGATAGCCTGAATCATAAGGATTTGTGAATAGATGTGGGATGGCACAGTGTGTGACAAAAATGGAAAGACACTTTGGGCTGGTGAGCATCACAGACTGGATCATGAACATGGTCATACCCTCCATCAACCTGCAGGAGTCACTGAAGTTTCTACAGAAGGAATCATTTAAAACCATATGTATGAAGTAACATACCATAGGCCTTACCATACCTGAACAGATCATTGGTCCAGTTAGTGTGGTGCCTTGCCTCCTGTAAAGACTTAAACCAGGTGCTACAAAGAAGGAGAAAAATCCCACAATGTATTCAGCCAGTCATGCACGTCTGTATTATTTGGGAGGGGAACTCTGTTCTAACACTTCAAGTTATGTCCTGATGCATGTTTTTAAAGATTATTACTTTCCTCATCCAGCCATTACAGTCTGTTATGTAAATACCATCTTTAATGAAGATGGGCCCAAACCAAACCACAGAACTTGGAGGAGATTGGAATCTGTCTCTAGACCAGGGGTCAGCAACCTTTCAGAAGTGGTGTGCCAAGTCTTCATTTATTCAGTTTAATTTAAGGTTTCACGTGCCAATAATACATTTTAATGTTTTTAGAAGGTCTCTTTCTATAAGTCTATAATATATAACTAAACTATTGTTCTGTGTAAAGTAAATAAGGTTTTTAAAATGTTTAAGAAGCTTCATTTAAAATTAAATTAAAATGCAGAGCCTCCTGGTCTGGTGGCCAGGACCCGGGCAGTGGAGGTGCCATTGAAAATCAGCTCGTGTGATGCCTTTGGCACACATGCCATAGGTTGCCCACCCCTGCTCTAGACCCAGAGATGCTTTTCATATTTGGATCCAGTCTCTGCTTCCTGAGAGGAAAGCTGATTCAGTGTTTAGGTACTGGACTAGGACTTGTGAAACAGGTTAAATTCCCTGCTCCACTATGGACTTCCTGAGTGACTTTGGACTTAGGGTGTTTCTCATTTTGATGGAAATCAGTGGAAGTTAGGAGCCTAAATACTTTTGAGGATCTGAGCCTTAGCTCCCCATCTGTAAAGTGGAGATAATAGTATTTCCCAACCCTATAAGGGTGTTGGCAAGATGAATTTATTAAAGATTATGAGGTGCTCAAATGTTACCATTTTGGGATAGCTATTACAGACCAAACCTAAGCCCCAGATCAATACACCATCAGATTGGGGGGAGGAAGGGCATTGAAACCTGGATCCAAATTTTACAGGTTGGGCTGCTCTCAGATGTTCAAACAATTTAAAACCTTGGGGTATGGGTTGGAGGTGTGGGAAAAAAACTTAACAAAAGAGCAAATGAACTTTCTCAGTTTATACATCTGTGTCATTATATAGCTTTAAAGGGACACTTTCAACCTAAATTTAAGACTTAAACTTCTTGGTGTCCTTTTAAGTGCTCTGAGATGCAAGCAGAAGTGGGGGAGAGGGGTCTCTGGCAAGGGCTGGAGAGGGAGATATTCTTGTCAGCTGGTTGCTTTATTGTGTGGGCTGGGATTTGCTGCTGGATTTGTTTGGACTAAGGTGTGTGTGTGTGTGTGTGTTGTAGCAACTGTTAAAGCACCTAAGGCTGGGAACTGGGGCTTTTTGTGTATCTAAAGCTAAATACATGAATAAAATAAGTACATGGAATGTGTTACTGTTAGAACAGTAGAGTAACTTTGTACTGTTTTAATAATCAACAGTTATCAGTATGTACCAAGGTTATTAGCTATTATATGCACTGGAGATTTTGTGTAATGAAATAGTCTACACTACAGCAAATACAGTGAGCTGTCTGTGGATCAGGATATGTTTCTTCCTTATGGAGATACAGGATTAAAATAGACCCATCCACAAAACAAAAGCTTCGTCAGAGTGAAGGAGTTTTGAAGTTTATATTAGTTTTGATTCAGACCTGAGTTCAGATGTTGATTTGGGAAGTGTGTTCACTTTGGGCCTCTCGCTGGAACTCTATAAACAGAGGCAGTAACTTGCACTGGAGGCACTAAAAGCGATTTAAGTAATTCAACCAGGCAAGCAGCACCTCCTTCTGTTTGGTGTGGGGGCTTTTCTACACTCCTCCTTATGGGTTGTTTTCCTCCTTTTTTTCTTTGCATGCAAAATACTTTAAGACTATTCTTTGAGACAGTCTCTCTCTCTCTGTGAAAAGAAAAGAAAAGAAAAGAAAACCCCCTCTCCAGATGGACAGCTGTTCCCTGCTTCTTTTGATGTAGCTTTTATCTGTCAGGCCAGTGCTCTCTTGCTCTCTGTCCCATCTCCCCCTGAGGCAATTTTCCATAGGGGTCTCAGGGGAGCTTTGTCTCTCACGTGTTTAAAAAGAAATGTGGGGCTGGCACAATGGCTCCACAGCTTGACCTTCGCCCTTCAGTGTTATGAGGGCCATAAAGCTCAAGTCCCTAGTAACAGCAGTGGTGACCAGAGCAGTTCTGTACATAGACAGAGCTCCTTGGCAGAAAGATGTTTAACTAAAAATAATTTAAGGAGGAAAATAAAAGGTTGTACAAAGTAAGCAATGTCTTTTATTGCCTAATTTGGCGTTACTCCCCTGCGTGGCCGCAGGCAGATGGCTTAGTGGCACAGCACCAGCTTTGAAACACATAGAGCCTGATTCTCCTCTCATTTACACAAGCACAAATCAGGAGTATCTCCAACTAAGTTACACTAATATAACTAAAAGGAGAATCAGACCCTTAAAATTCCATAAACCACAAGTTAGACTGTAAACTCCTTGGGGCTGGGACTATCTTTTTGTTCTGTGTGTACAACCCCCTGGATCATGACTAGGGCTCCTAGGTAGTTTGGTAATTCAATTAATTCATAATCATCATCATCATCATCCTCAGAATGTTAATTCAAATCCTCAGCCTTCCAAGAACCAGGTGGTGTGGTCAGAAATGGGAACTGATATGTTTTCCCATTCATAAAACAGTCCAGGCAACTTTTATTTCAGATTAAGAAAAACAAAAAACAAAAAAGCACAAATATAAAGTCTCCATGAGAGAGAGGGTAAGAAAACAGAGGCTCGCTCTGTAACACTTGTATTTTGGACCAGAAGTGCAAAAAAACCAAACCAAACCAAACCAAACAAAAACAACAGTGCAGACAAGATTTTCCCTTAAAGGTGCAACACACAGAAAACAGAATGACAGCATATTCTTCCAGTTACATAGCCTCATATAACATGAGTTTCTTTTGCTTGAAAATGAGATGCTGTCTTCATTGCACGGACATTAAGTAAAACTCCATCTTCAAAAGTGGAGCAGGAATTGTGTATGGTAATTCCATTTGTCTGCATTTGCCTGACTTGTGCATGCAGTCATGCCATATTTGGATGCACATGTGCTCTTATTTTCTGCATGAAAGCCTCCTCGCTCTGTTTAGAAGGTGTAGCCTTAAAGCTACCAGGACATTTTTACTAATAGAGGCCTACACTGATGCCTTTGGCTAAAAATTCCCCTAATAGCAGGGCATTCTCAGCTGGCATAAAGCCAGTGCATCTGGCTCACATGCCAATTGTCCCCATCCAGCCATGGCATAGGGAACAAAAGAGCAAGTAAAGAATTGCAGGGGGACTTTTCCTCAAGTGCTGATCCTTAGTTGGGGCATAGTCTCTAACAGAACCCTAGAGCTGGCATAAGCTAGAGCCGCCTAGCAATTACTTTAACTCACACCAGAGCTAGGGCCAAAGTAGATTAGCCCACAAAACAGGGCATTATAACCAGCTTCCTGATGATCTCAACACTTACATTCCACCACTCCTGCACCAAGCAGACCTCAGATGCAGGAAAGAATCAAGCCCTTTTGCTGTCATTTTATTCAGAACATGTGAGTGTAGTTTATAACAGATTATCCTAATTACTATTCCCTCTGCCCAGGGCTAGCAGACAACTCTTCCTTATAACTACTGACCCCAGTAATCCACTGGCTGCTGTGAGCTAGCTGATGTAGTTAACTATGGGTTTTAGCTATTGGGATTAACAATTCTTTCCTTGCTTAAGGCTATTAGATAACTAACTATGGGAGCAGAAGGATGATTGAGTGGCTAAAGCACAGGACTGGAAATCAGAAGATCTGACTTCCATATCTTGCTCTGCCACAGACTTGCTGTCTGTGACCGCAAGCAATTTATTTAACCTCTATCTCATTTTCTTCATCTGGACAATCAGGATGATAACAACAAATATCTATTTCAAATGAGTGTTGTAAAGATGCATTAACTGATATATATAAAGTGGTTTGAGATCTTCAGATGGAAGATACTGTATAAGTGAGAAATACAACAGCTGAGAATTTTGCTTTGTTGAAACTGCTCACCACACAGAAATTGCTTCTCTACTAAGATAATGGTTTCACTGCCTCTGCACTAGCCCTTGAGGCTGCATTACCACTGAAGGATAATCTCACAAACTCTCCATTTACACTTTATAACCTCCATGTAGGCTGCAGAGTCACAGATGCAGCTGTGAGAAGAAACCACACACCACAGACCTGCAGGTGCATGTGGGCCCTAGCGGGGAAGAATATTAACTATTTCCTGGTAACAGGAACAGAGTGATCTCTAGCACAGATGAACTTATCTATTGCTGTCTTTAATACATACTTGGAGCATGAAAATGTGGGAGGCTATTGTCCAATCAAATACAAAATCTACATTCATCTAGCCCTGAGAATCTGTTCTCAGTGACAAAAGGCAGAAAGAAGATCCAGGGCTTGATTCTCATTGACACCAAGCTCATGAATTTACATACTTACATGGCCTAAAATGTCAAAGTAGCATGCAAGGTTTTAGCCATCTGACTCCCACTACTGTTAGGTTAGCACTTTATGTGCTGAAGTTGTGATTATCACCTGTCCCAGATTTTTCAGGATGACTCCAGTTTTAATAAGATGATCCTATGTCTTACACACAGAGCTTGAGAGAGATTTACAGATCACAAAATCACTTTTGATCCCCAAAACATATGGGAACTCGAGTTAGGAGAATAATTCCTAATGGATACTTTATCAGAAGAATTTCACATTTTTTCTCTTGGAAAAATCATCTATGAGCCCATAATGATTTTCTCTAGTTTATTCATTAATCATAATAAGCGCCTAAAATTTAAGTTTGTTTGACTGGTCACATACATTACATGGTATGGCTAGATGAATGTAACTCAAAATCAGCTTTCCAGTGTGAATGTTTGCAGAAAATGAATTTTAAATTGATTTTCCTCAAATATTTGCATGAATTCCCTTAAATTTGATGTTTCTGCAACCATCTTTGCCAATAAACTTGTTTGCTAGAATATTAGTGAGAAGCAAACACAGAAGGGGAGTAAAAGGAGTGAATTCTTTTACAAACAATGAATATTTGTGGTCTTTCTTTGAGTACTGGCACAGTTACAGCAACAACATTGCAACACAAGGTGATGTTGCTTTGCTGCAACATAATATGTGGATGCATTATCATGATGTAACACTAAAGTAACAACATGGGACATTGCAACATCATGCCATAAATGTCATGATGTGGTGGTGGTTGAGTTTATTTCAGTAGGCACACTCAAAAGGCTGGCAAGCCTAGCTGTAGTGCTCACAAGGATGGTGTTTCAGTTGATGCCTTAGGATGACTTCAGCTAGATCCTGGTTTTTATGATGATAATCAGTGATGGTGGATGATCCTTAAAAGTTCAGTGATTTGGTTCAGAAAAACACCCTGCTGGTTCAATACTTAGCCACACTTCTAACTGAACCATGCGGATCGATAAAACTGGCTTGGAAATCTCATAAGAACAGACTTTGCACCAGTTTCCAGTTCCTTCCTGCTTGAGAGGAGCTGAAATACTGGTTCCATGAAAACAGCCTTTCATTATATTCACACTTCCATTTTTAATTGTTGTGAAAAGCTGGAATTTCAGAGCTGCTTAATACTGAAATATAATTTTAGTAAAAAATTACCAATCATTTTTCAATTTGAAAAAATGTGGGCGGTTAGATTTGGCCCAAATTTGGGCAAAGTTGTGGCTTGGTTCTTATTTGAAGTCATCAATCATCACTAACAGAAATTGCATTTAATCTCCTTTCTCTTGGCATAGATAAAAAAAATATATGAAATCGCATTTATATTTGGTTTAGTTGTTTGGCACATTGTCAAAATTAGACAATAGATTTATCAAAACTTATCTTTGCTAGGGCTTCCACCACTACTATCACTAATGGAGCTGAAAATGTAGTAGCAAATGCTGGAATTTTTAGGGAGAAAATGTTTCTGTAGATTAATTCCATTTCAGTGACCATTCAGTACTTGATCTCTCCATTCTGACTGTCAATAACCACCTAATTGCCAATTAGTGGCAGCTAGGACAGGGTTTTGGGACATGGACATCTACCCACTGAATGGACACCTGAAAACCCATGTTACATAGGAACTGAACAGCCATTAGATGCTAAAAACCTTATGATCAACACTATACAGAACTAGACTTAAATAGGAAACCCAGTAGTAAAAAAATTCCACTAACCCATTACCAGTCTACTGAGCCAGTAATTCCCACAACATGTGTGGCCTTAACAAATATAGGAGTATAGAAGGCCCAGTACATACGTTTTTGTTTCTCAGGCAGCCTAGATTTCATGGACTCTTTGAATTTCTGCACTACAATTTTTTTATTCTGCCTCCTTATTTTTTAGTAGTATATTTTAAGGGGCAGAGGAAGAGAAGAAAACACCACTGGTAGGATTTCTGGCTGGACTTTCATTTCCTCTTTCTTGTTTGTCACTTGGTGGTTCTTTAACATGAGAAAAAATATATGGGGGGAGGGAGGAAGGGAGCAGCTGCACCACCTTCTTTCAGATGAACGTTCTCCTGTACTTCAATTTCTTCATCTTTTGGTAACACTGAACTCCTGAAAATTTAGAGCCCTCTCCCTTTAAGAGGAGCTGCTCTCTGCCCAGCTGTTGACTTGCCTGAAGGTGAGACCTCTGCTTAAATTCATGGCTCCAGCTGTCAAAAGCAAAGAAAAGCAGCTTTTCCTTGGCGGCTCTCTGCTTTGGGTAGAGTTTGACATCTTCCTCAGTCAGCAGAATTTAATCAGCATCGAGTACCCACAGCCTCTCAGCTTCTCCACAGCTCAGCTGTCGGGGGAGGGAAGGGGAATCTTGCTAATAGAAAAAGGGGATCGTCCAAGCACAATATGTATAAACAGACACAGACAGGAACATGATCTAAAGCACGTTGCTGTCTAGAGATAGTCCCATTATGCCCTTTGATTTAAGAATCACTGCTACCATTAGCTACAAGGGAACTCTCCCACTTGCTTATGGAGGAAATTCTTTCCTTGCTAAGGTTTTGCCATGGCTCCATTACATACTCTCAGCTTCTCATGAAACACAGCTGTAATTTGCAGTTGACAATGACACTAATTGCAAAAGAAAGCTGATGAAATGTGCACAGGGATATGTTCCCATATATAGATGAACAAGTGAACCAACTTCAGCAATCAGTAACAGGAAAACCTTGTTTGTAGTCTACCTAAGTATTAGATGGAAAGAAGCCCTTCTCCCATTAATTATCACTTATATCTTACTGAATCAAATAATCCAACCCAGTGTACAGAGTTATGAACAACTGGAAAACATTCACATTGCACCTTAAGCCCACAGAGCCTTGGGCCCAACAGTAGATGGATTATAAACTGAAGCCTGTGCTCAAAACACCTTGGTGCACGTGAGCCAAGGTTGCTCACACAGGCAAAAGCTCTCAAGATTTCTTCCTCACATCTAGCCTTGATTCTCCCTCCCCACAAGCAAGCCCAAAAATCCCACAAAGAGAACTAAGGTAAGAAAGGAGGCAGTTAGCAGTAAGGGAGAGGTGATTATGGGGTGGCATGATAGTTCCTCTTGGAGGTTTCAGTTCTGTACTGTGTGTAGTTATTATGACTGTTTTCTGTTTACTGCACTGTATAATTTCTAAGGAGTCTGCCTGCCTGCCTTTCTGTGAGACCCTTGAGTTTGAGGAGCAGTTTCTATTCCAGATGGCTATTGTTATGGAGTGAGGCATGTACACAGTGCTCTCTCAAAGAGACTTTACTTTCATTCTTTCTTGTTTTATTGATTTCCTTTGTGTAAAATAAGAATCAGTCTTATTAAAATATCTATTTATTCTTATGTTTAGAAAAACAAACTCCAGCAATTCCAAGTAGCTGTTTGACTTCCAGCACCAGCAGCTTGTTTACCCTTTCCTGACATTTGTTATGCCAATTGTGGAGAATGACGCAGTTGTTTTTATTCTTTTTTAGGAATATTGTGTGCACCCCAATTTACCTGTTTGATATCATCCTGCCTGACTGCATGTGGCTAAAGCAAGATGGCTGTTAGTGGGAAACAAATCAATAGTGATAAAGGTAAGGGACTGGCAGAGAGACTACCAAGGGTACTTAAGGAAACAGTGGGGATACTGTTACTTGGGAAATGTCCACAAGCCTGGCTCCAAACAGGCTGGCAGATTAACTTTTCCCAGGCCTGAACCTAGGATCAAAGGTGTACTAAGGGTTAGAGTCCAAAGGGATTTAGGTACCTAAGTCCAAAATTTCGATTCTCGGAACACCCACTCAGCTTCTGCCTAACCCTATAAGTGCCTAAATTTCTGCTGATTAAGTCCTGTGGGTGCCTAAAAATCTGTCTCGGGCACGTGCACACTTAAGTCCTGACTCCCAGGCACTTAGCTCACACCTAAGCCCTGGTAGGCTCCTCAAGTAGGCATTCCCCTGCCTTTCTTGCCTGAGCAAATAGATGTTCTTACAGGCAGCCTAACAGATCAAACCCTGAACAAAACACAGCTGCAGGAGGATAACCCAGTATTTAGAATACTCTCCCAGACTGTGGGAGAGCCAGGTTTAAATCCCAACTCCATCTGATTTGGACTTACATCTTCCAGCTTTCAGGAGAGTGCTCTAAACACTGGGCTATGGGATATTCTGGAGTGGAGGGTCTCTCAATCTCTTCTGTTTAAGCTGTTCCATATTGCATAAATAGTCATTGGAAATTGGGCTTGAGTATCCTGCATCATTGGTGAGTGACAAGCCACTGAGCTAAAGAATCATTCTTGTTCTTTCTCTGGCCCTTTTAAGGGGTGTCTCATATTGGGGGAGAGGTTTTAAACCCCATCCATATATATGCCAAATGTCCACCATTTAGAAGGGCCATTCTTTATACCTTAACAAGCGGTTGATCATTTTCCTCACTTGTTGCCTCCAAAAAAATCTCTCCTAGATGAGTTACATTCTTATTTCCCTCCTCAAACTTCTCTATAACTCCCCAATGTTAACAGGTACTGTATGGACTCCCTATAACATCTGGGACCTCCTCTCCTCCAATAATATCTCTCATATGTAAATAGATTATTGAGAACATCTGTTGTTAGGAGCAATTATTAGTATGTTATACATTATAGTACTCCAAGCTGCCTGAATAACAATTGCAAATAATATATCTGTTGACATTTTCTGTCAGCTATTGAATTAATAAGTGAATACATATTTCCATTACCCATTAAACTCCATGGACAGGCAAATAATATTTGTCAAATTTATTAGCAAACTTTCCCTTTTGTCAAAGCAATTATCTAGGAACAATTATTTTAATGATTCAAACAACCTTTCATAACCAGAAGGGGTATAAACATTTTTAAAAAAATGAGAGCTGAGATTCTGAAACACAGTTCTGTGGCAAGTGGCAAATTCCATGGCAAGTATCATGGTTGTGGAACTATAGAATACATAGGAACCTGCCTATAAGAAATTGCCCAACTAATTACACTAGGTTGAGGGGTAGATGGAGATTGCTGATATTGATTTTATGTCAGAGCCAGTTGAAAATTGTCAAAAAACAAACTGTTGCCAAAAATTTCAGCTGTGCAAAAGATTTTAGTTGAACATTCAAATTATTTTGGCCAATTCTATTTTATCTGTCTAAAGCCCTGGGTGAATCTCTGGTACTTCCTCACAACTCCTATTGTGCCTGACCCCGAGAACACAAGGGGCAGCAGAAAGGCTCATTATTAGTAGTAGCAGAATTGCTGCAGCTCCTAGGAGCTCCAGTTGTGGACCAGGACCCCACTGTGCTAGGTGCTGTACAACCACAGAATAACAACAAAGTCCCTGTCCCAAAGAGCTCCCTCCCTTGCACACGCCCACACAGGAACTGGGCACAATCTCACCTTTAGATTTCAAACAACTTGGGCTTTGTCATCCTCTGTGCTTTGTATAGTGCTACACACACTGTACCTCTTAATTATTTTATTTCAGTCCACAACTTAGGTTGTACACTTTGATGAATGCCAAAGAGTCTTTGACAGTTTTTAAAATGTTTATGCAGTAAGCAATAAGGTGTAGAGAGGGATATTTGAACCCAGATTGGGGTTGGTCTTGCTCTGTGAGAAGCCACGTGCAGTCTCCACCCAGTGCAGCCCTGAACCAGCAGCCAGGCATAACCCCTCTAGAATTTCTGAGCACAAGGAGAGGGAAAGACTAACATTGCCCAGAGAGACAATTGCCCAAAAGTGTGGGGTGAGGGAGAGCTGAGCTGGCACTGGTTGTCTGGCAGGCTCCCATGTTCTGGTATGCACTCCTTTTGGAATCCTCACTGGGTCAGCCAGAACATCTTTAAGAGTAGCAAGTGGTATAGACAGGTTTCAGAATGGTAGCCATGTTAGTCTGTATCAGCAAAAACAACAAGAAGTCCTTGTGGCACCTTAGAAACTAATAAATTTATTTGGGCATAAGCTTTCGTAGGCTAAAACCTGCTTCACTAGATGCATGGAGTGAAAAATACAATATCACAGCACGCGAAAAGATGGGGGTTGCCTTACCAAGTGGGGGGTCAGTGCTAATGAGGCCAATTCAGTTAAGGTGGAAGTGGCCTATTCTCCACAGTTGACAAGGAAGGGTGAATATCAAGAGAGGGAAAATTTACTTTTGTAGTGACACATCCACTCCCAGTCTTTGTTCAGGCCTAATTTGATGGTGTCCAGTTTGCAAGTTAATTCCAGTTCTGCAATTTCTTGTTGAAGTCTGTTTTTGAAGTTTTTTGTTGTTGAACAATTGCCACTTTTAAGTCTGTTATTGAATGTCCAAGAAGATTGAAGTGCTCTCCTACTGGTTTTTGAATGTATTATTTCTTGATGTCTTTGTGTCCATTTATTCTTTTGCACAGAGACTGTCTGGTTGGCCAACGTACATGGCAGAGAGGCATTGCTGGACCATGATGGCATATATTACATTGGTAGATGCACAGGTGAATGAGCCCCAGATGGTGTGGCTGTTGTGGTTAGATCCTATGATGCTGTCCCTTGAATAGATATGTGGGCAGAATTGACAACGGGGTTTGTTGCAGGGATTGGTTCCTGGGTTAGTGTTCACTCTCACAGACCTTGGAAGACAGGCCAGTCCTTGCTTACAGCCTCCCAACCTGAAGCAAATACTCATCAGAAGCTACACAACAGAAGCACTAACCCAGTAACCGATCCCTACAACAAACCCTGTGCCAACTCTTAATATTCACCCCTTCTTGTCAGCTGTTTTGAAAACTGGTGTAGAATAGGCACACCACATTTATAAAGAAGCCACGCTCTTCATTGTGTTCACAACTACCTCTGAAATGAGCCTACAGCACAGCTCTGTAACATACGTGTAGGATGGTTTAAAAATTATGCCCCGGAGAACAATGTGTACTCCCTGAGCCTGATGTAAAATTGTGTTAAACTAGGACTGTAGAGGCAGGCCCAGAATTTAACTATCAAAAGCTGAGAAAATTCTCACTCTCACACACACAATTAGCCTAATACACACTGATACATTAGTCACTGCTACAATTCTCATAGGGCATGTCTTCAGTGCTTTAAAAAAAAAAAAAAGTATGTTCTTTACCTCAGGTTAGCTAATGCACATGAGCTATCATGACACAAAAACACAGTGAAGACAAGTCACTTCAGTTTTACTATGAGAGAAACTAGGAAAGGCCAGCCCCAGATAGGGGTATAGGGGATGACCTTACCTAATTTACCTCACAGAAAAAAACTAAATTGCCTGTTCTTCACTGTGATTTTTTTTTTTTTTTTTTGCCACACAATAGCTCAAGGTTGCTGGTTACCCTAAGATTAAAAAACACACCTTTTTAACAGGTGAAGGCGAGGGCACAGAAAGACATGCCCTTTGCTGACATACATCTATACAGACACTCTTGGCAACACACAATTGTGTTGCATATGCACACAGCCCTCTTAGACCCCACAGGGCCATCAATTTAAAATGCAGAGGGCTAGCCAGCTCTACTCTGTCTCCTTTCTCCTCTCCTCCCCCCTTTTGCTGCAGGATTTGCCAGCACTTGTCTTGGCAGGAGCCAGCCTTGCACAGAAAAACTAAAGAAGCTTCCAGTGTGTTCGTGACTCACCCAGTCTTTAGCAGCCCTCCTCTTCCCCCTCCTCCAGCGCACCAAGAGAAACAAACATACATTGATACATGCTGGGAACATCCACACAGTGCTTCACAAACATGCGTGGTCTGCGCTTCCGTAAATCAGGGCCTTGTCACAATTATACATGCATATATCACACAGAGGGAGGAGCATACACACCAACATCCACATTAAAAATAACAGAGCTTTTTTACTGAATACAGGCTTGGACTACAGTTTGGAAAGTACATTCAGATTCAGTGTTGAAAAGTAGCAAGTGCCAGGCTGACAGTCCTGGCGACTGAAATCCTTTGTTTGTGCACAGAGCAGGTAAAACAGCAGTGTGAGCAGCTTGATACAGCCCTGCCAATGTGCCTTAACCTTTTGGTCTGTTCATTCTTTGTGTCCAGTCAATTTCTGTCTTTTCTGTAGAGATTGTCAGCCAGAAGATGTATCATTGATGGTAATTGTGTGACACGGCCACCTGCCCACTGGAAATCACCCTGTGAACATTTGATTTTTCACACAGGCTACCAGTCCTTTGTCATATCGTGAAGAACCAATTTTCCGCCACTGCTAACCTTTTCTGGATTACAACCAATGACCTAGATGTTATAGGCTCCCTGTCCCATCACCAGTCCCCAAAGTGAACCTGTCCTGCTCTCTAAATAAATGTACAACAGAGTAAACAGGAAGATTTTATTGTCTTTATACATAAACATCTACAGACTTTAATTTTTGCCTCTTATTAGCCCCACTTGAGAAAGATGACAACCAGGTTCCTTCACCTCAGGATTTTATCTATCACTTGTGGGAAATCTTTGTCCGTAAGTTATCGTGTGGACCTTCTGCCATCGCTCTTTAGTCACTAGTCTTGGAAACTAAATGCCCGCTCTTGCCTGCCTGTGTCTACTGGATTTTTTTTCTCCTGCACAAAAAAGGCAAGAGCAAGGCAAATAGCTGCAACAGAAATAAGGAGTCTCTGATCGGTGGCTCATTCTAGAGCTGCATAGGAGCCATTATGGAGGCAGGGATCAATGGAGTGCAGTGTGCCTCCAATATGTTCCCTATTCTAAAGGGGCTGGCATGGAACCACCTAGCAACGAATCAGTTGCAAACAAGCAATATAGTATGCTGCTCTGGGACTAGACAAATCCAAGAGGGAAGTCTCAGAGAACGTGTATGCAATCCTATAAAACTTGGAGAATAACCCCCCTGCATATAGGAAAACCACACAGTGTACAGTTAATACACACAGATGTGCTGTCAGTCCCCACTGTATTGCATCAGAGGCGATGGGATGTTTTAAGTTTGGAATGGGAAGAGTTTGAAGAACAGTGATACATAAGGAGTTGCCTTTCCTCTATGAGGGGGCAGGGAGGTGTTATCATTTCTACATTAATCACTTGCACCGCCAACCTGCCTGGGTCCCTTGAAAAGAAACAGCAAAGAAAACACCAGCTGCTGCAGCTTCTACTCCTTCTTTGGCACCCAGCAGCTTCCCCCCCCCCCCCCCGCGCCCCAGACTGTGTTTATTTTTACAGCTAGTGAATCAGCCAGAGGCTTGCTCCCTGCAACAAGATCATCCGAAAACAAGCTGTAGTCTGTACGGCCCCTGAAACACTGGGTTTGTTTTCCAGTTTATGAACAGCAGCAAAATACGTAGCTGAGAAAAGTGAGAGAAATCTTCTGTCACCCAGAAAGATGGGACTTTCATTTCACTCCAGACACAGAGAGGGATTTCCCCAACCTGTTCCAAGAAAGCATTTCAGCCTTTCGCTAGGGACTGTAATGTTAGTGTAAGAAATGAATTTAGTCTCCACATAGCTTGTAAGCGCTTTGAGCAAGGACCATCTTTTATTTAGGTTTGTACAGCACTGAGCACAATGGGACTTCCATCCTTACTGGTGTTTCTAGAAGCCACTGTCATATAATCAATAATAATGTTCAATCACTCAGGCATCTGTACACTGCTTCTTCACCAATGGAAGGGCTATTCTCTTTTTGAGTAAAAAAGAGATTCACTCCTCTTGCTCATTCAGTCACTCTTCCATCCTCAGAGGAAGTGAGCATCTTTTTCTGGGATAAGGGAAATTCAGTCTCATTGAGCCACATTTATTCAGTCACAGGCCTCTCCAACATGGGTACATGAACTGACTAAATCTGAGGGACAATCAGTGACAAGTATTATATTCTGCTCCATCAAAGAACATTTGCCCAGAAGAGACTCCAAAGGGAGTTCTCATTTCCTCTTCGTCTGCTTCACAGTTAGGAAAACGGATCACAGGGGAATGGAGAGATACAAGACAGGGAATGCAGCAAAGAAAGACTATTAGGAAAGAAGGGGGTGAGGGAGAGAGAGATCTGGAAGAAGGGATGAGAGAAGATAAGGAAAGGAAACAGTACAGAAGAACAGTGGCACCTGTGGGGGGCAGGCATGGTCAGTGACTTCAGGTGCTCCTGGGCATGCTCAGCTCCTTCAGGTATGGCTGTAAGGGAATTTAGGGATGGGAGTGACACTGCAGCTGACTGGGCTGGGCTGGAAGGTGGGAGTTGAGCTTGGCATGGATTCAACAGGTGAGATGCTGGGGTCAGCATCTGCAGCAGGGATGGCTCTACAGGGATTGGTGGTGACGTCTGGGATCTGCCCAGCTCCACCTGCTCTGTGCTCAGCGGTTGCCGCACTCAGAAACAATTCCGCTTTCACAACAGGAATCCGAAGAATACTGCTCCTCTTCCAGGACTCTGCATGGTAAGTGCACCTTTAAAGTTTCATTTGTATTTGAATGTTGTTAATCTCTAGTATTTAAAATTTATAATACATGTTTCTGCTTGTTGACATTAACTTACAACTTGTGTTTTTATTATCTTCCTTTTAGTTTTTGAATGGTCTGTTTTGCTATCAAGTGTATGTGTAGACACTATGCTAAGTCAAAGTGAAAGTGGTTCATTTGTGGGTACCATGTGAAAAATTGATCGAGGCGCCCTTACAGAAGAGGAGGGGAGAGAGAGAGGAAAGCAGGAGGAAAACAAAAGAGAACAGATAGAGGGAGAACTTGACAATATCTTGCCAGAAACAGCACCCCGTGTCAGTAGAGAAGAGGTTTTGCATCTAAAAATCTAATTCAGGCCTCAGAATGGGGTATGAGCAATAAGGTATCCCAAAGTCCTTGATTAAATGTGGAGGGAAAAAAAGAAGACACAAAGGCAGATGAGATGGAAAGGTTCCTATTTCTTAAATCTACCATGGGACAACTCTGCCATGTTTCATCAGTGTGTGGGATATAAGAACCTCCAGCAAATTTAGCATCTTCCACTGGAACAATTTCTTCCTCTCTTTATCACCTCGTCATTTAGGCAGCTGCAGTGGTAGTTCCAGTGTCGACTGCTCCTGGACTTTGCTGATGGAGGCTTTCTCATCAAAGGCTTAAAGCTGACTACAACATTCTGACCAAATAACATACCTCCCAACATTTCAAGTTTGTTAAAGTCAGAGAAGTCTTACCTCTGCTGCATGGGAGGCCCGGCCAGTGAGAGTGTCAGGTGCTACCCTTGGAGTGTGGGAAGCTCTGGGTGATATATTGTGATTAGTAGAACTAGAGCCAGAAGGTCCATGATTTCTGGAGGGACTGTTATTGACAAGACATCAGTGGAAACCGGGAATGTCTGGAAGCAACTCAGCCACCTGGACAGGACAGTGGTCAGGGTTTGATAAAGTGCCACTTGTTCAGCTTATCCTGCATTCAGGCACACACAAACATGGTGGCAGTGTTTAGTTTGCAGTGCAGCACTTGTCAATGGAAGCCAGGGATCTCTATATGAAGCCCCCTGGAGCCCTGGATTTTGCAGACACAAACCTGGCCGAGAGATGCCTCCCAAGGAAGGAAGCATTTGAGCTATTCACAGGCCTGGCCATGCAGGATGACACAGTAGGAAAGTAAAATTGTTATTTGACCTCACTGGGGAACAAGGCAATGAAATCTGCAGCACTCTGAAACTCAGTCTTGCCTCAAGCCTCACAGTAGTACAGCTCTAGGAGCCCTGGGGACATATTGCTCTCCAAAGCAGAATGAAACGGTGGAGTGACACAGGCTTTTCACTAGAGACCAGCCTAAAGGGGAGGGGAAAACCCCTTATGTTACTGCCTTACACACACTGGCTGCTACATGCAATTCTGGGGACTTGACAGACTTCCCAATTCAGGATAGGATAGTCTGTGGCACTTGGGATCACCATGCTCAGGTGTGGCTGCTCTGAGAAGGTGGTGTCGCATTAGACAAATGCTTAGACATGAAAGCCCTAGGGGGCAGAACATCCCCAGGAGTACACGGAGGGAGACAACAGTAGAGGAGAGCAGGTGGCCAGAGTTCCATATCCAGAGTGAGATGCATTTACTGTGGAAGACAGCAGAAGCGGGTAAAGAAGTACCTTTGTGGCACTTTAAACCATTTTAGCAGAGTGTTCAAGAACAGAACCAGCTCTCAAAAAGATTCAGCAGGAAAAGGCACACCAGACAGTGGTAGTTCATCATCATGAGTCTCTCCTTGTGTCTGAGAACATATCAGGTTTAAACTGCCAGGATAGGAAACAACAGGAACTACACCAGTCTCTGTGCATGCAATTACATGTAATTTCAGCTGGATAGCAGGGCCTCCTGCAGTGTGATTCCTTGGGGTGAATTGGACTCAAATGCACTGTGACACATGGTACCTCAGTGTAAGCACCGTGGAACTCACATATTCATCATTGTCGTATAATTGAGATGTTTTGTACAAAGTATGGCTTGTGTGAGGTATCATTTTAAAAGTCTTGATCTGTTGAATATTAATATCCTGGAGTCCTTGTGGCACCTTAAAGACTAACAAATTTATTTGGGCATAAGCTTTTGTGGGCTATAACCCACTTTATCAGAGTGGAAAATACAGTAGGCAGGTATAAATATACAGCTCATGAAAAGATGGGAGTTGCCTTATCAAGTGAAGGGTCAGTCCTAACGAGGCCAATTCAGTCATGGTGGATGTGGCTCATTCCCAACAGTTGACAAGAAGGTGTGAGTATCAACAGGAAAAACAATTTTTTGTAGTGACCCAGCTACTCCCAGTCTTTATTCAGGCCTAATTTGATGGTGTCTAGTTTGCAAATTAATTCCAGTTCTGCAGTTTCTTGTTGGAGTGTGGTTTTTTTTTTTTTTGGTTGAAGAATGGTGACTTTTAAGTCTATTATTGAGTGTCCAGGGAGACTGAAGTGCTCTCCTACTGGTTTTTGAATGTTACAATTCTTGATGTCTGATTTTGCAAACGAATAAATGGACACAAATCAGACATCAAGAATTGTAACATTCAAAAAACAGTAGGAAAGCACTTCAGTCTCCCTGGACACTGTCAATTAGGCCTGAATAAAGACTGGGAGTGACTGGCCTTTCTCCTTCCACCTCCCCCCTCCGGACAAAGACTTTGAACTGGGGAAGTTAGTCCCAGCCTGTGTACTGAGGAACTGTAACCTGCTTGTACCATCTGTCAGGTTGAGATACTGTTTGATTCAAATCCTGCTCGTTTAGAGAATTTAGACTGGGAATTTATTTTTATTTCTTAAGTAAACAATTTTGATCTTATGCCTGCTACACATAATCACTTAATATCTATTTTATATTTTACCTAAAACAATGTGTTTTGGTTGAAGTGTTTCAGGGAATCTCAGCTCAGATTACAAAGGCTGATGTGTGTCCATTTTTCTATGAAGTTGTGGAAAACTGGGTAATGAGCTTATGCTGGCCAGGCTTCTGACCAGTGCAAAATGGTACAGTTCTGGGGTTCAAGAATGGAGAGCTGGGGGGAATTGCCTGGAGCCCTCCCTATTGATGGTTCATGAGTGGCTAGGAGATTACTCATGTAACTCAGTTGGGTGTGTCCCTGCCTGTGGATGTCTGTGTAAGTGTGGGGCCTCTCAGAGGTTTGTAGCTTAACATCAGCATAACAGTGTGAGAGGCAGCCCGGGTTGGTGGGTTTGGAGAGCTCAGTGGTCCCATAGTCCAGGTTACACCCTGGGGATCCTATGACACGCACCCATTACAAAGAGCAGGTGCTAGTTAATAATACACAATGAGAGCATAATGCAGCCCATAGGAAAAAGTGACCTCATAGTAACTGTGGAGGGAAGCACCACAGACCTCTCCTGGGGTCATACAAACTGTGGTTTTGATCAAGGTGCAGCATCAGAATTTTATAGCTGCAGTGCAAGAAGCAACAGGAGGAGTCCCCTCGACAGTTAAGACAATTTTAAATGCATATGGGAATGTTTTCAAAAGCAATGGGTATCTTAAAGAAAAGCTGTGACATGAAGTAGACCTCCCAGTGGAACCTATGTGCTTACCAAGAAGGAAAATTTCAGTGGCACTACATAATCCAGTGTGGAGAGAATCTGCAGAACAAGGGTATTATAGCATCTGTGGAGGCCAGTAGAGCCTGGGTAAGCAGTCTGGCAATGGCAAAGAAGGTATTAGACAAATTACACATATGCATAGACCTAAAGCCTCTGAACTAGGCATTGAATTGCTGCCCATACCTTAACCCTAACCCTAACCCTAAGCCCAGCAATAGAGGTGTTCCGGAGAAGACTCACCCAAGTGCTGGAAGGGACTGCCTGGGGAAATAATTTCAGGTGATATCCTCATTGTGGTGAAGACAGCAATGATATAGAAGCTAAATTAGACCATGATGGGAAACTATAAGCCTTTCTGCAGCAATGCAGGACAAGAACATAAAACTCAGCCTAGAAAAAATGCAACTCAGAGTGTCAGGTGACATACATTGGACATCTGCTCCCATGGACTAAAAGCAGATCCCAACAAAACCAAGGCAGTCAGAGACATGCCAGCTCTAGTGGATGTGAAATGGTTGTAGCACTTTGTAGGAATGATCAATTTTTTAGTCCCAGTTCTATCCACGCTTGGAGGCAGTAGTGGAACCCATATGTCTGCTCACAAGTCAGGATTCTGAGTGGGACTGGGCAGGTTCCCAACAGCAAGCATTTGGTGTACTGAAACAAATGATAACAGATGCCCCTTCCCTGAAGTACAACGAGCCAGGAGAACCATTGATTCTCTAGTGTGATGCACGGGAGAAAGAACTGGATGTAGCTCTTTTGCAGGAGCAGTCAGTTGCTTACGCCAGCAAAACCCTGCCAGAAACTGAACAGGGGTACACCCAAATAGAAAAAGAGCTACTGACTGTGGTTTACGGAGTGGAATGATTCCAACAGTACACCTGTGTCCACCTGTAATAGTGCAATCAGACCACAAACCCCTAGACACAGTCCTGGCAAAGTCCCTTCTTAGTACTCCAAAGAGATTGCAGCACATAGTGACATGCCTCCAGTGCTACCAGGCAGAAGTCAGATATTATCCAGGATGATTACTGATGTTAGCTGGTGCTCTGAGCAACAAGTAGGTGGGTGGGTATCAGGACATTGAATCCATTAATATGCTGCCCTGTCTCCCAGTTTCATCAGTGAAAGTGATGAAAATCAAAGCAGTTATGGAAAAGGACATCCAACTACATGCAGTCAAGAGAGCAGCTGGAACAGTACTGGGATAGGAAAGCTCCACCTCAGGCATTTCTGCTGGGGAAAGGAGCAGAGTAAAGAGAGGTCTAGCAGCCCAGGCAAGGGAGGGGAGAGAAGCCATCTCCTGGAGGATCACTGCCCTGCAACAATAGGAGAAGAAGCCCTTACTGAGGAGGTCTGGCTGTGAGCTTCCCCCTGCCCCCCCTTTTAGACCTCACCCAAGAGATAGGGAGAACCATGTGCAGAGTTACCAGAAGGTCATCTTCATTAGTCTAAAAACGTGTGCATTTTGAGCAAATCTGGGCAGTTTTTCCATACTGCCTCAGCAGGGGATAGAGTGTCCAAGGAAAAGCACAGCATGGCATCAGTGAGACGTGGAACAATGCTCTCTGGGATGTCATGTTGTACATAGAGCTTTGAACATTTCCTACAGGCATCATTGAACATTACACAGGCATCATTAGAGAGGTGCCATCAAAACAGCAAAGCAACAGTAATTTAGAAAGGTGACCAGGTGCAACTTAAGCCTCTTGCAAGGGTGACAGATAGCAGTTGCTATTATCACATATTAATTACGTTTAAGGCTAAAAAATTTTTCAGTTCTTTTTAGTAAAAGTGGCAGGGGGCACAGCCCTGATTCCGGTGGCCGCAGCGGTGGGAGCAGCCACAAGGGACACACAGCCCTTGCTTCAGAGCTGTGGGGTAGGAGTGTGCAACCCAACTGCAGCCTCCGCCAAGCCCTGGGCACACTACTTGGGCACACTTAGAGTGACCAGATGTCCCGATTTTATAGGGACAGTCCTGATTTTGGGGTCTTTTTCTTATATAGGGTCCTATTACCACCCCACCCCCTGTCCTGATTTTTCACACTTGCTGTCTGGTCACCCTAGGCACACTGCTGGGAAGCCGTAAAGAGAGCATTTGACCCAGCTGCAGCCTCTGGCGAAAACCACAGGGCTGGGCTGCGCAGCCCTGGCTACAGCCCCATCAAGCCTGGGACACCACGGGGCTGGGGCACATGGCCCCGGCTGCAGCACATTGCCTGGCTGCAGCCCCCGGAGGAAGTTGCTGGGCTGGAGCTGCAGGGTCCTTGTTCCAGCCAGCCCTTGTTGCAGGGCCGGGGCCCACAGTCCTGCCTCCTTCTCCTGAAGCCCAGAAGTCACGGAGATCTGGCAAAGTCACGGAAACTGTGACTGCCGTGACTTACGTGACTAACTCGTAGCCTTAATTACATTATATGTACACACAAATCTTGTTTAAAGCCAACCATGTCACTGTTTAGTACACAGTCCGCTAAAAGTTATAGTTTAGAGAGGCCTAAACAGGGCGTTCTTAGAACTGACAGCAGTCCTCATAAATAGTTTATAATGCAATAAGCAATTCATTGCTGCAGCTAGAAACCGGTCTACTTGGTGATAAGCCTTAAGAGATAAGGCATAGTCTGTTGCATCTTCTCCATTTCTAGTTTAGGACTGGACATTGCATTCAGCTGCCTCTGAGTAAAAGGCTTTGCTTTTTTCCATAGGAAACAGCACAAATGGCTTTTCCGTATTTAACAAGCTTGTCAGAATGAAACTCTTCATACAGGTGCAGGCAGCTGCCATTTTATCATCATAGAGCGCCTGATTATCAGGATTATAATGTTATCTTTTGGCAGAGAAGTCCTGGCAACAAACAGCCTCCTTAAATCTGAAGGAGATTAGCAGTTCTGTGCTAGACTGATGCCTAAGTGACAGATCAGTCTTACGGCACAGTCTTTGGCTGAAAGCACTGTGTTATGGAACTGACACCTTTCCAAAGGTCAAGTGGTTTTCCATTCAGCTTGGAGCAGAATGTACCATTTAATTCCTTCCAAAGACCAAAGGATTGTATATAAGTATAATGTAAGTCAGCTGAGTCTGATGACAGATGTCAGGGCCTGCCTTTGGTCAAACACCAACATCTGGCAAAACCAGATTTTGGAGATGCTATACATATAGAGTTCCTGCTGCTGGTAATGCTTGGGCCCAAGACAAGTCTCCCTGGAATTCCTGCAAATTGGGGATCATGCCCAGTATAGGCCTCCTTAGAATCCTGGTTTCCATTACAGGGGTGGATGGGGAACAGCAGCAGGACTGATCTTCCCAAAATTCCTGCTGCTGTGGAGATTAGGCCCAGGACAAGCCTTGCTTGAATCCCTGCTGCCACAGGGTGGACTGGTGATCCCAAGGGAGTGCTTGCGCTTTCTGTCACATGAGATTTACCAGTGTTCTTGCTTCTTACTGCACAAACTTTTCACATCATGCCATGACTCTGCATTGCAATTGAATAATATTAAGTCACACAGTGTTGTACCCAGAGTAGATTTGGGGACTTTCAAAATGGCTAGCAACATGTGGGAGTGACCCATAAAAATCTGAGCTGCCTCATGAAAAGTGAAAGAGACAGTATTGTCTTTGCTCTCTACCCAACATTAAGACTCTGCAAAGACCACATGGACATAGTTGAGTTCCAAATAACTATGTTTACTAGTTATATATAAACCGCCAGTGTCTTGTACATATATATACTTCTCCCTGTTACATTCTGGGGGCTTGTGCAATAGAAGACAGGGAGGTCCAGTAGAGAGCTCCCAAACTATTTAAAAGGATACTACCCAATTCCTATACACTAAAGATAGGAAGCCACAAGCTAAAATTTCAAGGAAGAAGGGGCCATCGGAAAAGGTCTTATTTCAGGTCGCCCAACAGTCCCAGGTTTTGTGGGACTGTCCTGCTTTGACCGACAAAACCCCCTGTCCCTTTTGAAGCGGCTCATGTCCTGAAGGGCTGGCTGGGCTCGAATCCTCACTCCACGGATTTCAACCTGGCCCCAGCTCATTGGTTCACAGAACCACTCATTCAAATTTGGCCCAGCCACGCCTGTTAGAGAATCCAGGCCAAACCTGAGTAGTGCAGCAACCTTGTGTGCAAGGGGACAGGTCAGCCAGCCAGCCAGTCCTGCAGGACATGAGACATGGGAGCAGTTGCTGTGGGATGAACAGTGGGTGGGCTCACTCTGAAACCCCCAGCTACTCCAACGCAGCAGCACCCAATCTCCCGAGTCCCCTGTTTCACTAGCAAAGAGTGCAGCTGAATGCAGGTTAATCTAAACAGGTGGAGCTTTATTAAACACTGTGCGCTGCACCGCCTGTATGGCTGCATTGCTTCCAGCCCAACTCCTCACATTCCTGGATTTCCCAGTATCCCTGCAATAACAGTCTCTCTAGGGAACATGGGCCCTCTGACTCCAGTTCCACTGATCATGATACATCTTCTCTATTTTACAAGCATCTTAATATAAACATTAAAAACAAATAATGTGATCCCCAGACCCCCACCCTGTGTCCCTGCAGCCAGAGGTTGCTAGCACATAGTTGAGTTGGAGTCTGTCTTTACCACAGATTCAGCTGGTAAATCTTGGAGATAGTTTGGTATTCTCATAGGCAACTGTCACCAGAAGTGCTCTATCTCTGGATCCCTGTAGCAAGGTTGTCTGGTCAGCTGGCCTAGTCATAGGTCCTGCTGCTCCAGTCCCTCTTTTAGTTCAGTGTATCTCAAATCCCTTAGCTCTGCCCATACCAGAGCTAGGCAAAGGGGAACTTGGCTCTCTCGTTCCACCAAGTCCTAGCCCATAGCCCTGAAAATGTGATAGGTTGGGTTGGCCTATATTTGGCACATCTCCTGCTCACTCTCCCCTGGCCCTACCACACCCAATGCCTCGGTTTGGGGATGTGCCTGCTGTGTAGTTATAGTCTTTGCATGATCAAGCAGGATGTTATGTGTGGACACACAAATGCAGGGCTGTGTTGTGGAAAAAAAACTGTGTGAACACACGTCAGTCATTTGAGCAGGGGGTTGGACTAGATGACCTCTTGAGGCCCCTTCCAACCCTGATATTCTATGTTTGAAGAACTGAGATCAGAGAAGCATGTCATGGCTTGGCTACAGACAATGTTGTATTCAGTGTAGATGGGGCCTTAACAAGAGTCTAGTTGTTGTATTTTTGGTGTTAAATACTCTTTCCTGGCGTCCCTGGTAAAGAGCTAAAGAGAAGTTTCTGAACATAATGATAACAGTTTGGCTCTGTCTACACAGGCAAGTCCAGACAGCGATATAACATAGTTGGGCAATTACTGTATTTAAGCATGATAGATTTCATAATGCAGTCTGGGTCCAAGATAGTTTTATTCTTTACATTCTCCTACTACCCTGGTGCTATGCCCCAATCCATTTCATTCCTGGCACCCTCCAATTCTTTTTATCTTTAGCACTGGCATTGTAACCCAGTCCCAACCAGTTCAGAACAACCCCAGTTGGTATCAGAAGCACATTTCCCTTCACCGCACACTCAGACTTGGAGGTTCCTGCCCCGCTGTACTGTAACCCTATCTCCACACCTGATGGTTGTGCGCCCTTAAAGCAAAATCATTCTGGAATATAGCTAAAAACTGCAGGACTTACTTATGATGATTCTGAGGTTCTTTAAGGTTATAGGCCATTGTAAAGGAATTACATTTACAAGCTCAGTTTTGTCCCAGTACTGGTTTTTGACAGTGTTGTGCTTCAGGCTCTGCAGAGTTGATTGACAATGGCTGGGTTACCTGCTACCGCAGATGGAGGTGACTCACTTGAGATTTCTGCAGTGCAGGTGCTGAAGAGTCTGCAACTTCTAATCTGCCTGGGGCCCTTGTATGCTCCTGCTCTCTGCATGTTTGAAGACACTGCGCGTTCAGGAGTGCCAGGCAGGGGGTGCAGAAATGAAGTGGGAGGGAAGGTGACAAACTCAAATTACTCTCTGGGTTTCTAGAAACACCTGTTTCCTGTTGTTGAATGGCTCCAGTAGAAGCTATATTGTTTACTTTAATTAACTTGTTCTTTACCCACTTGTCCCCCAAACTCTTAGCCCCAGAGCTTGCTTTCTGAAAAAGAGGGCCAGTAAGTGAGCTGGGATTCCTAGACGGAGAGTCCCTGAGGATGACCTGCATGGACTGAAGCGAGAGATGCTGTACAAGTTTACGTTATAGGGAAGTAGAATGAGAGAGGGGAAAGGGATAAAGACATTCTGTGAACTGAGACAGATCCAAGGGGATTAAGGACTCTGCAGGTAAGAAAGGTGATAAGAACGCTGTACTGAAGGGAAATGGCTAAGAACGTCCTACACTAATGTCCTTTCTACTCCAGTAAGCTGATCATTGCTAAAAATGGTTATCAGCTACTGGTCCCCTGCATCTGATGCTGAAAACAATTTAACTGCTTAGTAAATAAGACAAAATATTTTCACCACAGTCACAGAAAGCATGATTGAAACTTGCTGCACCAAGTCTCTGAAAGACCCACACATGGACCTGGGCGTATCTCACTTAGAAGGAAGAAGGACTGAGGATATAAACCAGTAATTTTAGGCAGTCTAGTATTTCAAACTTGATGCTTAGGCCTTTAGGCCATTTGTGGCAGAGACATCTGTAAGTACCTTCTGTCCACCACTGCCTCCCACTTTTAGACTTAGGAACAGGAGATGGAGGCGAGGGTAGGTGCAGAACAGGGAGATATGCAGAGCTGTAATGTTGAAAACAATTTCCCCATGCTTAGATCCTGCAGTCTTAATGCAGCTTTCTTTCCCCCTATTGTTAAATGGCATTGAATACCATCAAAACAGGAAATGGCTTCCTCCAACCTCTGACACCAGTGAATACAGCCCAGCTGCTGGTAGCTGAAAGTGGCCTCACCACGGCCACCCGGTTCTTAGAAAGTGTCTGCATTTTCGGAGGGGCACTAGGGGATGAGGGAGAGATACAAGTGAAGTCTGAATATGCAGGTAAATGTGGCAGCTCTTCAAAGAGGACTGTAATGTTCCTGGAAATCTCTGATGGAAACTTTTCAAAACTGCATTTCTGAAATTAGGGCACATTAAAGTGAAATAAATAATGTTCAGTATAATCTCTATCACTTCACTACTCCTGAACGGTAACATTACCTCCCTGCTGCTCTTCACAGCTCTTCCATCAGACGTGGGTTCTCACTCGGGCTGTTGGGAAATTATTGTCTTTTGGTCATTCCAACTTGTGCTGTGATCCTCTTAGATCTCACAAGTCAAGCCAGATTGGTATTGGGTTAGGAGACATCCAAGGAACACAGAGGTGCTGCAGGAAATGGTGTTGGTAAGTTGGTAGGAAACAAAGCCTCAGGTGTTAGGGAGCCCTATGCAGCCGGTGTTCCATCTTCTCAATCAGATGTAACATGGAGGAGATTAAAGTTCTCCTGGCACTTTTCATAATTACACCATCCCCTATTATTAACTGGCATCCAGGCTAAATCCCAGTTTATGTAATGACTTTCTGCTGACCTAAACTTACCATTGCAATTTCAGTCGGATATGGTATTCTCCATTTCATCTCTAAATAGTTGTGTTACGTGTAGCCAACATGACGTGATCACTATACGTCTGCTTTCTGCCAGAGAGAGATGGTATGTGGTTTGGTAAGTATTTATGATTTATATCACATTCTCAGAGTACATGGTGCTATATGAGCTTGATCCAGCACCAATGAAGTCGCCAGAAGTTTTGCTATTGACTTTAATGTGGGACTCAATCAGGCCCCTGTTGGATGAATTGTTGAAAGCAACTAACAGTCTTTGCCAGAAAGAACTTAGTCTATAGAACATGTCACTCTAAAGGGACAAGTTAATTAGTTGCTCTCTGCTACAGCCACACAACCCCATTAACTTCAGAGGGCCTTCAAGGGTATAACTGAAGGGAGAATTTAGCCTTTAATGTTAATGAAGTGCTTTAAATGGATGACAGGCTGTCCAATAGCAGTGACTATTATTAATTAGTGTTATTACTATAGTAGTAACTAGGTTTTACTCTCCTGGAATCTGGGGATCTCTCAAGAAAGTTAAAAGGGAAGAAACTGAGAGACAAAAAGAGAGGAAATTTTGTGTGTGTGTGTGTGTGTATATATATGAGGGAGAGAGAGAAAGAGAGAAACTTGTCTGACACAGTGCCCCAGTGTCTGGAGCCCCACATATATTTATGCATATCCTGTCTCTGAGATCAGAGAGCATGGAGACCAATGTTCCTTCTCATTTTTTACCTCCATGCACGGAATGAGTTTTGTTATGTACACCAATATGTGTCACACATCATCTTTATAATGGTGCACATAACAAAATTCATGTGTTGGGGGTGGGGCTGAGGGATTTGGAGTGTAGGAGGGGGCTCAGGGCTGGGGCAGGGGGTTGGGTGCGGCGGGAGAGGGCTCTGGCTAGAGGTGAAGGCTGGGGAGGGTTGGAGATGAGGGGATTGGGGTGCGGAAGGGGGCTCAGGGCTGGAGAAGAGAGTTGGGGTGCAGGGGGTATGGGCTCTGGGATGGGGACAGGGATGAGGGGTTTGGGGTGCAGGCTGCCCCGGGGAGGCAGTGGCAAGAGAGGACTTCCCCCCCAGACCTCTCTCTCCCCAGCAGCTTGGGGCCAGGGGAGAGGTGCCTCTCCCTGGTCACAGCAGCTCCAGTGGGGTTGGGCTGGGCCGAGGGAGGGGCGCCTCTTCCCACAGCTCCGGTGGACCTGAGCCGTGGGAGAGTTTCCTCTTCTCTGGCTGCAGCAAGTCCAGGGCAGGTCCATGCTGGGGCTGGCGGGAGGGGCAGGTCCACATTTGTCATCCTGTCTTGCCATCTTATTCAAAGAATTTTGTGCAAGCATCTGATATGGAAACTGTTTAGTCTTTTGGTATATTTGGCGTAAGTCATCCATGTTTCTGAGTCATATAGAACAGTGGATAAAACACATCATAAATATGGATTTTCACTTTAGTTGACAATTTGTTATTGTTCTGGGCTCTGTCTTGCAAAAGACCAAAGCTCCTGGCTGCTTTGCCGATGCTACTAGTGATGTCAGCATCAAGATCTACACAGCTGGTAACAGTAGAGCCAAGGTAGCAAAATTGATCAACAACATTCAGACGAATACCATCTAAGGTGATACCTGGAACTGGTTCTGAAGAGCTTTGGTGCATGATCATAGAATCATAGAATATCAGGGTTGGAAGGGACCTCAGGAGATCATCTAGTCCAACCCCCTGCTCAAAGCAGGACCAATTCCCAAATAAATCATCCCAGCCAGGGCTTTGTCAAGCCTGACCTTAAAAACCTCTAAGGAAGGAGTTCCACCACCAACCTAGGTAACCCATTCCAGTGCTTCACCACCTTCCTAGTGAAATAGTTTTTCCTAATATCCAACCTGGACCTCCCCTACTGCAACTTGAGACCATTACTCCTTGTTCTGTCATCTGGTACCACTGAGAACAGTCTAGATCCATCCTCTTTGGAACCTCCTTTCAGGTAGTTGAAGGCTGCTATCAAATCCCCCCTCATTCTTCTTTTCTGCAGACTAAACAATCCCAGTTCCCTCAGCCTTCTTCATGCTTAGTCCTTACGCAAAGATTTTGCATGAATCGGAGAACTTGGTAATAAGATGTTATAGGGCATCAACACTGTGAGCCACAAGGGCTGCATCATCTGCAAACAACAGGTCCCTTATGAAGATCTGCTTCACCTTTGTGTTTGCAAGGTTCAGAGCTATGTTAAGCAAACCTCTAGGATGGCTAGTGCTAAGATAGACACCCCCTCAAACATCACAGAACACATGTTGAAGCAGGTATGAGAAGTAAATATTGAACAACGTAGCAGCCAGTACACAACCCTGCTTCACTCCACTTCAGGTGGTATGTGTCAGCTGCAAAATCATCATAGTAACTTCCCCTCCATTTTTGTTGAAGCACTTTTCTGTCTCTGCTATATTTAAAAAAAACCACCTTTTTTCTTCTCGCTTTTTATTTTTTAAATTTCTGTTATATTTATTTTTTGTTCTTCCTCCCCTGAGGAGTTCCCATGTTTATTCCCGAAATCATTAAAG
Source organism: Chelonoidis abingdonii (assembly GCF_003597395.2). Taxonomy (NCBI): domain Eukaryota; kingdom Metazoa; phylum Chordata; order Testudines; family Testudinidae; genus Chelonoidis; species Chelonoidis abingdonii. The sequence goes on from NC_133772.1 coordinate 93,087,071, forward strand.
GCTGGAAGGCTGCACTCTGCTTAGAATGGACATGGTTTATTTAGTTGCATGTCTGCTCACAGGTGAACTATCACTGAAGAAGAGAAGCTTGAACCAGCAAGTTAGTGCCTGCCCCTCAGCCCTGTATACATGAGCTACTATAGAGGCTACTGCCAACACAGGGAGTGAAGAGAGGCAAATTTCAAGGAACTGCCACTGCTTTACCTGTACCCATGGGAACATATTTAAAGTGCACAACAGGGTAGATCTGTGCAGGGCCATCCTTAGGATTAATGGAGCCCTATGCAGTATTATTAAACTGGTGCCCCTATGTCCGACTTACGGCACAGCCACCACCCCCACCCACGTACCCCCAGAAGACCCCCATTCCATTGCTGACACACACGGAGCTTCCTATGTAGCAGAAGCTGCAGCAGCCCGGGCTCACAGTCTGAGGCTGGAGGGACGAGGCAGTAAAGGATACGGAGCCGCCCAGCCCTCCGCATGGCAGTGGAGAGTCACAGTTCCCCGCAGAGACCCCCGTACGCTCTCCCCCATGCAGAATGCGCTGCACCGGCACATTCGCCTTTGTGAATACAGCCCCTGCCTAAGGAGACTGCAGCACATGATGGGTGTGAGGGAGCTGACCTGCTCTTACCTGCTGTTCTGGTGGTGCCCCAAATTTTTGGGTGCCCTACGCAGCTGTGTATGCCTAAGGACGGCCCTGGATCTGTGGTGATTCAGCTTTCCCTGTCCCTACTGTTCACCTCTGCCTTGCATTCTCAGGATTAATCTGCTTCCCCACCCTAACCCCCCAGGTAAGATATATAGGAGTAGGGAAACAGGTACAGTTGTAGGGATAAGAAATATATAAACAGAGCTCTAAAAATAGCTGTATAGACAGCACTTTGGAGTTGTGGCTCAGGCTACAGCTCAGGATCTGAAGCCAGCCTGAGCTGCAACTTCAAAGCGCTGTTTACACTGTTATTTTTAGAGCACTAGCACGAGCCCCACTAGCCCAGTCTGTGGTACTCTGGATATCCTCAAGAAAAGAGAACCAAAGTTCCTTATTTTTGTTTAGATGTTTTCTGTTCCTTCTGTAGGAGTCACCCACATGAGTAGTTAGGGCAATGGTGGGCAAACTTTTTGGCCTGAGGGGAATAGAGATTGTATGGCGGGACATGAATGATCACAAAATTGGGGTTGGGGTGTGGTAGGGGGTGAGGGCTCTGGCTGGGGGTGTGGGCTCTGGGATCGGGCTGAGTAGTTCGGGGTGTAGGAGGGTGCTCAGGGCTGGGACCGAGGGGTTTGCAGGGTGGGAGGGGGATCAGGGCTGTGGCAGGGGTGCGAGAAGGGGTGCAGGTTCTGGCTGGGGATGTGGGCTCAGGAATGGGGCTGGGGAAGAGGAGTTTGGGGTGTAGGAGGGGGCTCTGAACTGGCACAGAAGGGTTTGGAGAGCAGGAGGCGGATCAGAGCTGGGGCAGGGGATTGGGGCATGGGGAGAGGCTCAGGGGTGCAGGCTCTGAGTGGTGCTTACCTCAAGTGGCTCCCATCTGCAGGCACCGCCCCTGCAGCTTCCACTAGAGCGCGTAGGAGCCCAAGTGGGGCCATGCGGCTGCTTCTGGGAGCTGCATGGTGCGGCCCCCAACCCAGCGCCCCAGCTGCAGTACTTAGAGGGGCAAGCCCCAGACCTCACTCTCCAGCAGGAGCTCGCAGGCTGGCTTAAAACGGCTCATGGGCCACCCCTGGGTTAGGATACATGACCTTGGTGCTCAGGGCTGGCTTTAGGGTGATACATCCGATTCCCCTGGATCAGGCCCCGCACCCCCAAGGACTCTCTGCTGCCGTGCCTCCAAAGGCACCGGCGGACAATACAGCTGCCGCCGAAGTCCTGGCGCTGTCTTTGGTGGCAGCTTGATAGCTGCCGCGGCAGAAGGACCCTCTGCCACCGTGCTGCTGAAGGCATCAGCAGCTAATTGAGCTGCCGCCAAAGTCCCGCCGCTGTCTTCAGTGGCAGCTCTTTTGAATCAGGCCTCTCAGTGCCTAAAGCCAGCCCTGTTGGTGCTGATGATACATACCTATTACGCTGGCAACCTGACTGTCAATTTCTGTTTAAAATTTAATAGCCTTTCCCATTTGTAAAGACATTAACTGGCATTCTTGCCATAGTATTTTTTCTCTTCTAATTTTCTGGCATATAACTCTTCTGTAGCTACTTCAGGGTTAATTGTTTTTTGCTCAAGGAGTCTGTTAGATGTTGACACTAAAAAGTTTTTCCTTCTGCCCATTAGTCTCCAAACTGGTGATCTTAATAAAGCTGTGAGGTGTGTTGCAATATGCTAACAATGCTAATTATAGACCCCTTGAACATGTTGGGGTTTTGTTGTTGTTATCATGTTCTTTGCATCTGTACTAACTTTTCCGCTAACCTGTTGGACTGTGCATAGTTAGGGCTTGACCGTGGTGTGCCTGAACGACAGATCAAAGAGAACTGCCAAAATGAACCACTTGTGAATTGTGGGCCATTATCTGTTATTAACTCATGTAGAGTCCCATGGTGAGAAAACTGTAATTTACAATATGTTATTACATTGTTGCTCAATGTGGTATGAAACAGCTCAATTGAAAAAAAAAAAATAAGACTGGTAGTGCACCAATGAGATAATCTTTTCCACGTCATGCAAATAGATCTTTGCCGATGTTTGACCAAAGGTGACAAAAACTTTAATTTAGTTCTAATAGTTCTTTCACATTCTGTTTCATGCCTCTGAGACTGTCATAGAAGCATAGAGTATTAGGGTTGAAAGAGACCTCAGGAGATCTACTATTGCATGCAGCAGTGTAGATGATTTAACCTTTTTTGGTCTTCTTCAGTACTGCCAGCTTCCAGAAAAACCACTGCTATCGCTAGGGTCGGCTTTATGACCCGTGGGGCCTGATTCAAATACCTGGTGGTGGTCAGGGGCTTCGGCAGCACAGCGGCTGCGGGGGGTCCAGTCCAGGTTTTCCGCGGCACCGAAGGACCCCCCGCCATCGAAATGCCGCCAGAGACCCCCCCGGAGCGGACCCCCCCCCACCAAAATGCTGCCGAAGACCCCTGCAGCGGGGCCTTCTTAGGTGCAGGTGCAGGGCCCTCTTAGGTGCGGGGCCCGATTCCGGGGAATCAGCCTAAAGCCAGCTCTGGCTTTTGCAACCACCTGTTCCAGTTCTCTGCCAGTTTTCCTTCAAGGTTCAGTGATTCAGGTGGCTTCACTGCCTCTCACTGCAGCTGATAATAGGTGCTAAAAAAGATCAATTCTCCAATATTTATTGACCCATAACCAGGGCCCTACCAAATTCACAGTCCATTTTGGTCAATTTCATGGTCATAGGATTTTACAAATTGTAAATTTTATGATTTCATTTTAGTTTTCTTCTGACACTATGTATAATGGGTAGCAACCCAGGAGTGTTGATAAGAGACTTATCTTTACTGCCTCACCCCAGTCGCATGACATGGATTAGGGTTACAAAAGGGCAATACTCCTGTCACATGCCAGTATCCACTAATTCCTGTTGCTGCTGGTACAGCTCGTACCTGTTGTCTTGGGAGTGGGGGAGGAATGTTTCCCTTTCCCTCCACCATTTTTACAGGCTGTCTCCCATTCAGTCACTGCAGTGTTTTTCCATTACTCTCTCCCTCTGTAATCTTTGATGTCCCCTTGTTCTGGAAGCTACAACTTTTCTCCCTGTGGTTTTTCTCTGTCTCATCCCTCCCATGTGGGGTGTTTGTCCTTTCTTCTCCATCTAGGGGTATCTTTCTTTTCCTTGTCTCTGGATCTCACTGTTTCTTCCTTTCTCCCATGCCCCTTGGTTGTTCCCCCGTTGTGTTCCTCCTTCCTGTCTCCCTAACTCCCCTCAGGGAAGTTGCTTTCTTTGCTTAAGGTTGATGGGGTCTGGTAACACTCTGAGGTTCCACTGAAACACTTAGTGCAGTGGTTCTCAACCTTTCCAGACTACCGTATCCCTTTCAGGAGTCTGCTTCGTCTTGCGTACCCCCAAGTTTCACCTGATTTAAAAATGACTTGCTTACAAAATCAAACATAAAAATACAAAAGTGTCACAGTGCACTATTACTGACAAATTGCTCACTTTTTCATTTTACCATATAATTATAAAATAAATCAATTGGAATATGAATATTGTACTTACATTCAGTGTTTAGTACTGTATATGGAACAGTATAAACCAGTCATTGTCTGAATCAAATGTTAGCTTTGCACTGACTTTGCTAATGCTTTTTATGTAGCCCATTGTAAAACCAGGTAAGTTATCTAGATGAGCTGATGTACACCCTGGAAGACCTCTGCGTACCCCCAGTGGTACCTGTACCCCTGTTTGAGAACCACGGACTTAGTGGAAGGGCAGCAAGGGAGCGGAAAGGCAAACTCTGGCAGCTACAGCAGTGGCTCCTTGTGGCAGAATGAGAGAATTGTAGGCAAAAAAATCCTTTCTATGGTGCTCATATCATGAGTGTTCCATAAACATTAATGAATTTACCTTCAAAACAACCCTGTGAAGAAGGGAAATATAATTATCTCCATTTTATAAGTAGGGGCACTGATAGGTACTGGGAAGATAAGTGACTTGTCCAAAGTCATAAACCTTAGGAGATCTGAAATCTATCCCTGAATCCCAGTGCAGTGCTTTGGCCAAAAGACCATTCTTAATCTCTATTACCAGGCCTGCATGGAATTGGGCTTCTCTTTTCTCCCAGTGTCCATGATCACGACGGAAGTGTCCAAAAGGATATATATTGTAATTTCTGTGTTTTTTCCATTTGTGTTCTTCTGTTTCATCAGGACATGCAGTATGCAACTACTGGACAATTTTCCATGGACCTGCACTACAAATCTGAAAGCACTGTTGCGTCTTTTCCCATGTTATTCCTTATGCATGGAAAGAGATCCCTATAAAAATCCATCAAGCTATCACAGTGACCCCCTTCAAATTCCTGGTTGAAACTCTCCTTTGTCATGATTCTATGAATGTCAATTACAGTGGTTAGGCAGCTGAGGTGCTGTGACTGCTAATTATCATGTTGACCAGCTGTGTCACTATTTCCTTGTGCTCCCTCTGTCTGTTTTCTCTTGTCTTATACTTAGATTGTAAGCTCTTTATGGCAGGGGCCATCACTTTGTACAGTGTTTAGCACCATGAGAAAACAATGCAATTGACAGAAGAGCTCAGTATTGGAACAGAAAGTTTGTTTGCGTCAATGGCAAATACGTGGCATGGTTTCCTGTTTCCATGGGAGTTCAGCAAGGATGTGTCCTGTCACCATTGTTGTTCAATATTGACTTTGATTGGTTGATGAATAAGCTAAAGGAGACAGCTGTTAGTGGTACTGAGCTAAATACCATTATGCTTTGACATTTCAAATATGAAAAAGTTCCATTATATTGTCTAATTGGCTCAGTTTGGTGAATCGCTGTAGCTGATAGCCAGTCTGGTTGGGCAAGAAGCAAGATGATTTGGTCCAGATAAAATTAAGTCCCTCACCATTACCATTGAGCAGCTTCTAACTCCAAATTACAACCAGCGTAGTATTAACCTGTCTGGATGGGATATTGAGCAGGTGGCAACTCTCAAATACTTGGGAAGCATCATAGACAGTCCTGGAGGATGCACGAAAGATGTGGCTGCTCATTTAGCAGTAGCTGCTGCCATGTTTCAGGCCCTTCTGTGGCCTCTGTGATGATATTGTGGTATCAAGCTTGCTACAAAGTTGTGGCTCTATAGAATCACATTTTTACCAACTTTACTGTACCTCAGTGAAACCTAGGTGCTGAAAAAAATTGAAGAGTACCAGATTTGTGCTCCTGTTTCTGATTCTTGTCATCTTCATCAGCTGCTCCATGTTAAACGGCAGGACAAGATCAGCAATGAGTATATGTGTAACTGAACTCAGCAACCACATCCCATCAGCACTGATTTGGTTTCTGTGGCTTTCTTCATACGGACTGGTTATTAGGATGAAAGATCAATGAAATATGAAGTGTGTTCAGTTTACTAAGGCATGCTGCTATGCAGTCAGTGATCGCATGGTCACCAAAAGCTTTGGTAGTGCTGTAAGATTGCAAATGCCAGATGTAGACTGAATATCCAGCTAGATTGCTTTAAAGACCTAGCTAGAGATCAATCCGAGTGGTACTCGGAGGCTACATCCCTTTGGAATTTGCCATGATGATGATGACAACACTGTGGGGCTTTGGCCAGTGCTACTACTACTGCTAATGATTATGATGTTGATGTCCCATTAGAAAACCTGTACTCAGAAGACTTAGAAAATATTTTTTTCCTTCTGGTAAGTATAACAGTTGAAAAGAGACTGGGATGGGGAACCCTTCAACATCAGAAATCCGTGAAAGAGGGGTTGAATTACCTTGAAACCAGCAGCATAAAGGAGCGAATTGTATAATGTGGTAGGTTTCATCTGAGCCTTGCCACTGCTGTGATCTCTTGTGTCTCTCATATATTTCTTTACTTGTACTTCAGGCCCACACTGTTGATCTTAGTTTGTCTGTGCAGTCATAGCACCCTCTATTGCCTCTGAGGCAATCTGCAGACAGACTGCAACTGCTAATAGGTGCTGAAAAAGATCAATTCTCCGATATTTATTGACCTATAACTAGGGCTCTACCAAATTCACATTCCATTTTGGTCAATTTCACAGTCATAGGACTTAAAAATAGTAAATTTCATTATTTCAGCTATTCAAATCTGAAATTTCACAATGTTGTAATTGTAGGAGGCCTGAGCCAGAAAGGAGTTGGGGGGAGGGTCACAAGGCTATTGTGTGTGGGGGGGTTCTGGTACTGCTTTCTACCCTTACTTCTGTGCTGCTGCTGGTGGTGGCGCTGCCTTCAGAGCTATGCAGCTGGAGAGTGGTGGCTACTGGTCTGGGGCCCAGCTCTGAAAGCAGAGCCACTGCCAGCAGCAGTGCAGAAGTAAGGATGGTATGGTATGGTATTGCCACCCTTATTTCCAGGCTGCTGCCTGAAGAGCTGGGACCTCAGTCAGCAACCGCCGCTCTCCGGCCGCCCATCTCTGAAGGGAGCGCAGAAGTAAGGGTGACAATACTGCAATGCCCCCCCCCCCCACCTTGTGACCCCTCCTGCAACTTCCTATGGGGTCAGGATCCCCAGTTTGAGAAACACTGGTCTCCCCTGTGAAATCTGTATAGTATAAGATAAAAACACACAAAAGACCAGATTTCATGTGGGCGGGGAGAGAGACCAGATTTCAGAGTCTGTGACGTGTTTTTCATGGCCATTAATTTAGTAGGACTCTACCTATAACTCTATGGCATTGTTGTGTAATTTTTTTTCTCATGAGAACAGCTTGGATCATTTTACCATTAAAAAATTAGGTGCTGACCCTAGAGGAAACTTCATCTCTGGGTGTGGGACTGTACACTCAGAGGTTTATCCATTTACTGAGCTAAAATATTTGGCATGCTTCTTTTTTTTTTTTTCTCCCCCCCATGCATTGATGAAGAATTTATTTCTTCAATATCCATTCTGTCAGGCCCGTGATGACCAAAACACAAAGTTTGTCAGTTTCTGAGCTTTGTTAGAAATATGAAAATGCACTAGGTCAAATTTCACTTCCTGCAGAGAACCCTACAATTATAGCTGAACCAATGTAGGAGTGACAGGAAATTTCCACTCTTCAGAATTTTGACCTTAGTCAACAACTACAAGTATTATGGATGGAAAGTGCCCTTTCTCTCCACCCTAATACACTTTGTTTTCACTTAGCCATTTATTGTACAAGGCTAAGAGTCTTACTTTTTCATATTCTGAAGTTACATTTGTCATTCCCTGAAACCATAACCAGTCATTCTCAGACATAACCCCAAATCCTTTCCATAGCACTTCAGAGAAAGTGTCACAGCGTGTAGGATTTTATGTCCTTTAATGGCAATTAGCATTAGCTGGGGCATGTGGCTTGTGGGGGGAGGCTGAGGGAACTGGGCTTGTTTGGTGTGCAGAGGAGAAGAGTGAGGGGGGATTTGGTGGCAGCCTTCGGCTACCTGAGGGAGGGTTCCTGGGAGGATGGAGATGGACGATTCTCAGTGGTGGCAGAGTGATGGTCTCGGGTTGCAGTGGGGGAAGTCTGGGATGTTGGGAGGAACTGTTTCACTGGGAAGGTGGTGGAGGACTGGAGTGGGTTGCCTGGGGAGGTGGTAGGGTCTCCATCTTTGGAGGTTTTTGGGACCTGGCTTGATGAAACCTTGGCTGGGATGATTTTGTTGGGGTTGGTCCTTCTTTGAGCAGGGGTTTTGATTAGATGACCTCCTGAAGTCTCTTCCAACCCTGATCTATGATTCTTCTATGAACTTGGCAAATCTACTTCAGTATAATTGGAACAGGGAATAAGTGCTTGTTCATGACCCATCATCCCTATAGACTACTTTTGGTAATTCCTTTGGGGACACACTTTATGAATAGTTTTTATAAGTAACACCATAGTATTGTCCTGCAAAGAGTGTAATAAACATATGAATGGTTGGTGGTTGTCGTAGCTGTGTTGGTCCCAGGATATTACAGGAACAAGGTAGCTTGAAAACTTCTTTCACCAACAGAAGTTGGTCCAAGATATTAGCTCACATACCTTGACTCTCTAATATGAATGTGTTATGTACTGGTCCATTCAGGAAGCTCTTTTTGATGAAACACTTATATGGAGAGTTCAGACTGGAAAGGGAAATGGGTGCTGGCAGTGGGATCAGTGGAGAGCAGGAAAAACAGCATTGTGGATAAGGTACAGAGAGGATTAAAATTGGAAATGAAAAAGATAAGTGGTATTCTTCAAGTTCCTGAATAAATCAAGTTCTGCTCACTTGTGAAGCCAGAATAAGATGCCACCATCGTTATTCATTATTGGCCCTGATCCCCTCATATTGTAAGTATGAGTACACTTGTTCTACTGGGCTCCAGTCTGAACTGCCCTTCAGTGCAAAAATGCACCCACGCCTTCTACTAGGCTCCTTGGGCTTGGCTTAGCTTCCTTCACTGGAGAGAAAAATTAGTGGGGATATCTTGTGCATTCACTATCCACTTGTGGTGCCAAGGTCACTCACAATACGTTATGCAAACTTTTGTAACATGATCATCCCTTTCCTTTCTTACGTTTTCATCAGCAGTAAAATAGTTAACAATGCTGACATTTATATTATCATTACTGAGCTCTGAGTAAACATCTCATGGAAAGGAAGTGGGGCACTTCACACTTCTCAGAGCTTTTGTTTCAGGTTTGCAAACTCACATAGCACTTCATTAGTTACACTTGACTCATGTAATCATTCTGAATGTGTTCTCCTTCCGACCATAAGAGACGTCCAAGTCCCCCTTTGTCTCCCAACTCAAAACATGAGTTCTGGACTGGGAATCAGGACATCTACATTCAATTCCCAGCTCACCACAGACTTGCTGAGTGATGCTAGCCAAATCCCTTATCTTCTCTGTGCCTCAACTTCCCCATTTGTCAAATGGGAATAATAATGGTTCCCTACCTCAGAGGAGTGTTAGAAGCCTAACTCTCTGGACATTTATATGGATGCTGAGAATCTCCACTTACTTTAGTAAAGCTTATTAAAAAATGTGGGAAGGATACAATCCTTTATGCTTCAGGATATAACCCACCTCCACTTTATAGGGCTTAGAAACTTTCAGATAGGAAGAGGTTATGACATAACTTGGGTGGGCAAACTACAGCCTATCGGCCACATCTGGCCCTCGAGCTTCCACTGGGGAGCAAGGTGTGGGGCTTGCCCCACTTCTGTGCTCCAGCTGGGGAGTGGGATCTGTGGCTGCTCCATCTGTGCGTGCGTGCCACGGCTCTGTGCTGTTCCTGGAAGCAGTGGCATGCCCCTCTCCAGCTCCTACGTTTAGTGGCAGCCAGGGGGTTCTACACGTTGCCCCCACCCCAAGCGCAGCTCTCAATGGGAGCTGAAGGGGCAGTGCCTGCAGATAGGGTAGTGCACAGAGCTGCCTGGCTGCGCCTCTGTGTAAGACCCACAGGGAGGACATGCTGCTGCTTCCGGGAGCTGCTTGAGGTAAGTGCCTCCTGGAGCCTGCACCCCGAAACTCTGCTGTGCCTCAACTCACTGCCCCACCCCTGATCCCCCTCTTGCCCTCCAAATCCCTTGGTCTCAGCCTGGAGTACCCTCCTACACCCCAAATCCCTCATCCCCAGCCCAGAGCCCTGCACCCCAAACTCATTTCTTGCTCCACTCGAGCCTGCACCTTGAGCTAGAAACCCCCCTGTGCCCCCACTCTCTGCCTCAGCCCTGATCCCTATCCTATCCTCTGAATCCCTTGGTCCCAGCCTGCAGTCCCCTCATACACCCCAAATCCCTCATCCCCAGCCCAGAGCCATCACTTCCAGACGTAGCCTTTACCCTACCCCAGCCTGGAGTCCCCTCCTGCATCCTGAATGCCTCATTTCTGGCCCCACGTGAGCCTGCACCCCCAGCCAGAGCCCTCACCCACCTCTACACACCAACCCCAATTTTGTCAGCATTCCCGGCCTGCCATGCAATTGCCATGCCCAAAAAGTTTGCCCACACCGCTCATAACTGCTTATTTCCTGCACCCTTCTCTGAAGCATCTGGCATTGGAGTGGTGCCAGTTTTCATTGGCCATATTCCTGGAAATTTCCTCACATGACAATCTTTAATTATAGAGTAATCTTTAATTCCAGGAGCCTCCAGGCCAGTCCCGGAGGGTTGGCAACCCCAGGACCAGTTGCTTGAGGCATCGCACTGCCGGGTGGACCCCAGGATGCAGCCTCCAGATAAAGGGACCAGCGGAGCAGCCCTGCCCCCGCAGCGCCCCCCGCCCCGAGATGGCTCAAAGGCGGGGCGCACCCGGCGGCTCCCCAGGACCCCAGCCGGGCTGACAGGGAGACGCCCGGGGCCGAGGCTGCAGCGCCTCGGGACAGACTCAGGCGGGCTCCGTAGCACAGGCCCCCAGCCGCTCTCCCGCTGCTCGCCCCGCCCCCGTCCGCCCCGGCCGCTCCATGGCGCGCGCTCGCAGCGACTCTTCCGCTTCCGGGGCAGGCGGCGGCGGGTCGGTAGGTCGGCGGGATGGTGCTGCTGGAGAGCGAGCAGGTGCGGTCCGCCCCCGGGCCCGCCCCGGGCCCATCCCACTCCGTGGGCCCCTGGCCGGCGGGGGCTGCCGAGCGCCCCTTCGGCCCCTGTCCAGCGGAGCGGAGCCGCTCCCGTGCGGCATGTGCGGGTCCCCGCGGGGCCGGGTCGCACCGCTCAGGGGCCACCTGGACACGCTCCTGTGGGCACGGGGTCCCCTGCCCTGCCGATAAGCCCCAGGGCCGGCAGAGCTCCGGGCCTCGCCTAAGAGCCCGGGGCTGCGGCTAGTCGGGCTGGCTGCAGGCAGCGGTTGCTTGGAAGCTGCGAACCGGCCCTTAGTGCCCCCTTCGCCATCTGCGGGGCTGGTTTTCCCCTTGGCTTTGCGCTCAGCAGGGGCCAGTGACAGCTGTGGAGTCGGCCTGACTTTCAGGTTCTCTCATGCCGGCAAATTGCGGTTCTGCTTGTTGTGCAAACGCTCAAGAGCGCGGCTAAATCAAGCTGAAGTGTCTTCCTCAGATTTTAAAGCTAAACTTTTAAACATAGTGATGCTAATACGGATGCTACTAACTTCTAGATTTTACAAACCGTTGTTGATAAATGTGTTTCCAACAGGGCTACTTTAAATAGCTTAGCTCCCTCTGTCCTTTGGTTGAAGGAAGCTATATAAATATTTCTTCATACAACACCTGCACTGGTTTAATCCATTGCGAATTATGTGTAAAAGTTGCTGGGACACATTGTTGTAAGAATGCTACTTTAATGAGACATCTGTCGCTAATTACGTTGAGAATGGCAATATTTGCCACCTAGCAGAAAACTTTCCTGTCTATTGACCCCCCTCCCCCCTTCCAGTCTTAACCAGAGATGGGTCTCCTTTCATTTACAGTTCTTGACAGAACTAACAAGGCTTTTTCAAAAATGCAGAACCTCAGGGAGTGTTTACATAACACTGAAAAAATGTAAGTATCAGTGCCTTTATATTTGATTTAAACGGACAGTGTTCCTTTAATCCATGTTGTCCTGTTTCTAATACTGTTATCATTAAATGAGAATTTAAAAAAATCCAGTTCGTAGTGATTTATGGTCTTTGTATACTTTTTGCATTTCTCATAGCTTAGGCAAAGAAAAGTCAAGTCATTTCACTTTCAAATTGTTAGTGATGCACTGTTTGAAATTTAAACATTGCAATGAAATATTGAACAGCTGTCATTGGAACTTTTAAAAAGAGGTATTATGGAAATTTTATTTCTCAGATTTATAAATGCTGTAGAGAGGAGGTGAACTGAGCCAGCAAAATAGCTCACTACCTGTTCCTGAGGGGAGGCATATGCTGCATAGCTTCAGGGTATATAACCTGTGCAGAAAAATCTTTGATATGGTGTCTTGGATTCCAACTTGCTTTTACAAGCAAGTGGTATACAGGTTATTGTTGGTGGTGGTTGGCATCTTCTTGATGCGCTGAGATTTTGGAAAAATTTGTCTGTTTTAATAAAATCTGGATGAACAGATTATAACATGCCTTTGGTTTTCAATACAGATGATGGTCGAACAAAACCCATTCCACGTAAAGGCCATGTGGAAGGCTTTGAGCCAGCAGACAATAAATGTCTTCTGAGAGCAACGGATGGGAAGAAAAAGATTAGCACAGTGGTAAGTAGCAAATCTGGGTCAGAGAGAGCGTGCAAACTAATTTATTCCTGAAATAATTGCCTGCATCATTCAGGCTGAATGCCAACTTTAGCTCATGTAGCATTATCTGGAATTTTTACATGTGGTGAATAAACCATCAGTGTCAGGTCTGAGAGCAGTCACAGATTGGGCATATGACAATAGCATGGGCATTCGGATGCTGGAGATACGGAGCTCAGTGTTCCTGAGAGTTTGAATGTGCTGTCATTGAATGAATGTCACAAATGAATGAAAAGGAATCTGAAGAGTATATTATGTTGAAAAACTAGCCAGGATAATTTAGTCTGTAATATAGACAGAAGTATCAGAAGGGTAGCCATGTTAGTCTGGATCTGTAAAAGCAGCAAAGAATCCTGTGGCACCTTATAGACTAACAGACATTTTGGAGCATGAGCTTTCGTGGGTGAATACCCACTTCATCAGATGCATGTAGTGGAAATTTCCAGGGGCAAGTATATCTATGCAGGCAAGCTAGAGATAGACAGAAGTGGAAGGCACTGGAATAATCTAGGGTGACCAGAGAGCTAACATGAAAAATCGGGACAGTGAGTAATAGGAGCCTATATAAGAAAAAGACCCTAAAATCGGGACATCTGGTCACCCTAGAATAAGCGGATGTAATTGGCTTGGGACTTTACACTGAGGATTGTTCACTGTTTGAAGTCTGTAGATTTGTAGAGGAAATGCTACCCTTTTACTGAGAGGTGACTTAAATTGGTGGTGGTATCAGGGGGAATAGTCCTCCAAAAAACTAGATCTGTTACCAAGAGTACTTTCCTGTTACCCCTCCACATCTTGTCTCTGAACCTATTTTGATGCCACCTCTTCATGAGATTGAATGTGATCACTTGATCAGACATAAGTGCTGCTAGGTGGGACTGGTGTTTAACTGACAGGCAAACGTCTATTGAAATTTTTAGTCCTAGGATAAAATGTTTCCTGTATTTTATGCTCAACACCTGAATTTGCTTTTCACAGGTAAGCTCAAAGGAAGTAAACAAATTCCAGATGGTAAGTTTCCTATGTTTTATCTTTTCTTCTCTTTTTGTTCTTCTGTATTGTAAGGAGGAATATTCGATAATTTAAGATAAGCCATGGAAAGCTACAGATCATTCTCCTAGATCTTTCACATCTCTCAGTGGGTGGGTTGGTTAAATATTTAAGTTATAGGACAGATGCTTCCCTATTGGTATATATATGGTCTCTCCATTTGCATGACATTCTCCAAAGCATCTTATTTAACTCTTGTGTCCTTGTGGGGAAGAAAAGGGTGGTTTCCTGATGAGTTTGAACATTCTGTAAAAGAGAGCTGTGTGGAAATATAGGCTATCTAAAATGGAGATTTTGTATAACTTTTATTTTTGACTCCAGTGCGCTGCCTCTGAGTATTTGGTCTGTCTTAAAGATGCTTATTTCATGATTGCAGGCCTATTCCAACCTATTGAGAGCTAACATGGATGGCCTGAAGAAGAAAGACAAGAAAAACAAAAATAAGAAAAGTAAAGCAACCCAGTGATGGAACATAACGTCTTTCCATTACTGCAGGACTTGCATTCTAGCCTTCAAAGTCCATTTTTTCCTAAGTCAACACTTTCTTTTGGTGGTAGAATACTGAGATGTGAACAATACTTTCACTTAAATAAAATGAAAATAAAAGGTAGTTTCTGTAGATTGTTATTTGGCAGGAATATTCACAAGATTAGACTGAAACCTTTTCACTCTCAGCTGCCATGTTTTGTATGCAGGATAGTCTGTAAACTGTAGAACTTCATGTTACAATTGCAATGACTGTTTTAGTAAAAGTCTCATTCTTATGAATGTGTTCAGGGATTTGGTGCTTCTTACTTTCAATGGTTATATTGCTACCACTCTGAAAATTGTAAATATAGTATCTCGATGCTTTGTTGTGAAACAGTAATATTTGCTTGTTCCTATTAAACAATCAGAAGTGCATTTGGTTGAAATGACTACTGTAATTGTATTGGTCTTTAGTGAATGATTAGTCTGATCATACGCTAGTCCATGTTTGCAGTGGGGATCCAAGCAGCCAGTCACACAGGTCTTGTACTACTTACAAGTAGTGATACAGGCATTAGAACCCCTCCTTCTGCACATACATAGTGACCGTTTGTACTTGTATAAACATGTATGAAATTTTCTTGTAGCAGTCTCAGCTGTCTATAATTTCTGTTCTAAAAAACTAGTGCCCTCCCCCCACCTCCAAGTAAGTGGAAGGCAATTCCTCTGGTCACTCTTTGCTGAAGGTAAAGTTTGATAGCAGCATGTAGGAGGGTCATACTAAGGCTAGCTATGTAATAAAGGGGCAGAGACTGCAGCACTGGAAAGTTCACTTGAGTGCAGGACTAAGATGGCATACCATAAGCAGCTTAAAAGAGAGGCACTGTATACCTATGTAGTCAAACCAAAAGCTGTACTTGTGCTAGGGTCAATGAAACTCTCAAAATGGGGAAAGCTGCTGGACTTTAGGGTGGCAGAACCCCCCTCCCAACAAAAGACAAAGTTAAACAATCCTGTAAATAAAGTTGTACCCTTAATTATAAGGGGAACTGGGATGAATGTCTATATTATCATACCACTTAGGAGCCCCAGTTGTGGAACAGGATCATGGTCTGGTAGGCACAATACAAACTAAGAATACAGTCTCTGCCCCAAAGAGCTTACAGTCGAAGTTAGGATAGAAAGGTTTAGGCAATCCTAAGATCCTGTTCTTCCTTAACATTGCTAACCTTTTAGGCTTGAGTTTTTGATGTTGGAGTTCTTCTTGGGGCTGTCAGGTTTTTTTTTTTTTTTTTGGTGGGGAAAGTTACAGCTAACACAGTTTAGCTGTTTCTGAAACTGTGGTTTAGGAAAGATTCTTAGTTTCTCAGTGAAATAGTTTTAGCACCTCCATAGTGTAGAGTAAGGTGAAGCTTTGCAGGTGGTGGGGATCAGAGAGGTGTCTTACGTTGTCCTGGAGAAATTTCACCCATCCTTGATTGTGTTATAGTAGGGCTGTCAAGTGACTAATTGTGCTGTTAATAATAGAAAAGCATTTATTTAAATATTTTTGGATGTCTTCTACATTTTCAAATATATTCATTTCACTTACAACACAGAATACAAAGTGTATGGTGCTCACTTTATATTTGTTTTTGATTACAAATATTTTCACTGTAAAAAACATAGTATTTTTCAATTCACTTAATACAAATACCGTAGTACAATCTCTTTATCATGAAAGTTGAACTTACAAATGTAGAATTGGGAACAAACTTATTTTTGAATGCAGTTATTTTTTTTGTTCCTAAAGCTACATTTGTAAGTTCAACTTTCATGATAGAGATTGTCCTACAGTACTTGTAACAGGTGAACTGAAAAATACTATTGTTCAGTGCAAATGTGTATAGAATACAAGGTTTACAGTGCTCACTTTATATTTGTGTTGTAATTGAAATATATTTGAAAATGTAGAAAAAAGCCACAATATTCAGTACATTTCAATTGGTATTTTATTGTTTAACAGTGCAATTAAAACTCCAATTAATTGATTCATTTTTTCATTTAATTGCTTGAGTTAACTGTGATTGATAGCCATAGTTATAAGCCTCTAACAGTCACCACTGGACATGCTTAGAGGCATGTTAGCAGCATACTTAAGGAATTTTGCTATCTGTACTGAGTATGCTCTGGGCCAAGACTTCCCCTGAAATTGGTCCTTCCTGCAGCCACATCTCAGAACTGAGAGAAGAGGCTGTCACTGCGGCCATATAAAGGAAGAGCAATGAGAGCAGAGTGGAAATGGTGGGTCTAACCATCAGAAAACTCCCCTCTAGATGCACGGGGGGGTGAGGGGTGGGGGTAAAGTTAAGGTTGCTGGGGCATCTTAAGTCTACTTATACCTTTACTTTTAAAAATCATTCCTAAAACACACTCCCTCTCCCCCCCGATTTTATTGCTTTTCTCTCTGTACTTAAACTGTTGGGACACAGTGGTATTTATTTTCAAAGGAAACCTGTTTTATATTACTGTTGTAAAATTCATTCCTACTGATTCTTGCTCCTCCACCATCTGCAGCTGGCTTACACAGGAAGTGAATGTTATACAAGGGGATTGTAAGACCCCTTATTTTAAGAACATTCATGGGGTTTTTATCCCATATACTGATGATTATTGCCATACATATTTGAAAAACACTGGCTACTTACTTAAACTAGCTTTTTTAAAAATAAATTGTTATAGTACTATTCAGTAGGCTGCAGCATTAACTGATGTAGTAAGGCAGCTGCAAGTTATAGACATTCTGGAACAGCTCTGCAATTCTTTTGCTGAGTCAGTTTCACTTTCCCATCCATTTCCCTTGCTTAACACTGATATTGTGCAAGCAAATACTATTACATGAAAGAAGTTTAGAAGTGTAAGGTACAAAGTCTTTTCAGTAATCTGACTGTGCATTAAGAAACATGACCATTTAACATTTATTTTGAACTTTTTTATGACACTTTTAATACGTTTTACATATAAAAATGCAAAGTATGAAGCTGGCTACTACACACTAAAAAAATAAAGGCAGTAATTGCCCAAGTCTCTTTATATCACAGCTTACTGAAATTTCATGAAGTGTATATATATTCCTATATCAAAAGTCATAATGAATGTGCAACAGTTATTTCACATTTAACTAATGGTTCCAGATTATGTATCTTTCGGTAGAGTCACATGCCATTTAAGCATCCCACCAACAGAATTTAGAACTAAAACAGAATTTTGTAGTAGTCATCTCGATAAGAGTACAGGATAAGCACAGGAATTCTGCAGAGGAAAAAGGACAGTGTTAGAATTTACCTCCAAGACAACAGAGTAAGTCAGTGATCATTCTAAACCCTCCAAAAATAGTAATGTCTAGAGACAGGAGAATTCAGAGGCCATAATTTACTCTAAGACCCTAAGAGATTAGAGATAGAAAAGATCTTATTGTATATCATCAGTCAATCCTGCTGTAAATGCAAGATTGTTCTAATTAATTTTTCTTGTGTCATGTCCACTTATTTTAAAAGGATCCAAGTAATGGTATTGCTACAATTTCCCTGAACAGACATCACTGTCAAAGCTTTTCCTAAAATTTAGCCTAAATTTTTACTCCGAATTTCAACCCTTTCCTCATTATACCTCTTTTTGCTACCCTAAATAAAAATTATCTCCATCCCTTAATGTTTCCAGATGACTAAGGCTTTGAATTCTAGAACAGAGAAATAAATTTTCTTCCACTTAGGCAGAAGGGGAGAGAGATTTAATTTTGACCATGCAAGAGGCTATCTAATTTATGTAGAACAACATTCACCATCATTGGGGACAGGTAGCATATAATTTAATGGAATGTCAACACTTCAAAGAAGTGGAATACTGGAAACCTGCTGACTATTTGTGAAAGGGTTAGTGCATGTGTGTTGCAAAAACACTTGAACTTAAAAGGGCTAGGTAAGGATTGATAAAACTTCTCATTTTACAGTAGCTTAAACACTATTTTACTGGCTTTCAATAGCAGCTAAGTGGCAAAGAATCAAGCTGGGAGCACCTCTACACTCAATTTTAATATACTTAAGTTTCTTTTCTGGTAAGGTTCTGTCTCAAATTTAGTTTTTTCTCATATAAAGTACAGGTTGAGTGTGGAAGTGTTATCTAAACAACTAAAAAAAGTTAGAAGATCCTCTGGAAGTCTCCTACTAAAGGAGAGAGTGCAGTCATAGGGTTTTAGTATTCAAAGCTTTACAAGCTGTTGAGGAATACTGGAATTTGTCTGTGCTGTTAATGAATGATTAGGGACGGTGTCATTGTTTTCTAAAGTGTTTGATATCTCCAGTACTGAAAGGCACTATTATTAGAAAGCCAAATTCTAGTCTCATTGAATGGCTCACCAAAGTTAACTGAGTACTGCTCTCATGTTGGAGAGGGAAGAGTGGCTCTCAACAAAATGCACAGAAAGTTAGTATTTAACTTCAAAATATTCAATTTTTAAGAGAATGAAATGGTCAATGAAAAGTTAAACCAGGTATTTTGAGTTCTAAATTATTTTCTTCTACACATTTATTTTCTGCATTTATTCTGAGGGTATTTTATGATACATTTTACTATACATCAATGGAAAGAGTTTGTTTAAAAGTTCCTTAACTTTTTCACCTATACCAAATATCTGCAGCTTCCACCAAAATCAGTGGGAGCCATGGATACTGAACAGTCCTGAAGTCCAAGTCTTTGTGTCAGAAGGGAAATTCTGCACAGTTGACATAAGAGAACAAAGATTCCCAGCTATCAGAACCCACACCTGTCTAAATCTGTTACTAGTTATGCTGCCAAAAGCCAAATGTGTAAATTACCCAGAGAGGAAAATGTGATGATTAAATGTCGACTAACATCTCCCTGTCAAGAATTTACATGTCCCACAGCTCAGTTACATACTTATATAAACTGTGGCGTTTAGGTTTCAGAGTGGTAGCTATGCTAGTCTGTATCAGCAAAAAGAACAGAGAAGTACTTATGGCACCTTAGAGACTAACAAATTTATCTGAGCATAAGCTTTTATGGGCTAAAGCCCACTTCATTAGACCCACGAAAGCTTATGCTCAAATAAATTTGTTAGTCTCTAAGGTGCCACAAGTACTCCAGTTCTTTTTGTGGTGTTTAGATGAATGTTAAGACTATAAAGTTAGTTATATTGTTAACCTTAAGACTATAAAAATGGAGACAAGAGGACCAGTCAGGTGTGTTCACCTTAAGAGGTGCAATTCTTTGCTTTTCTCTACAGAAAATTTACAGCAGCCAATTTACCACAGTTAAAATGTGTGGAACAGCTCAATTGTTGCAGCACCTACAGTAGTGTAACAAATATATTTACCTCTTTTCTATTTTGATATTGTAAATTTCATCACAAACGGCTTGTAGGTATCTCTGCTTTGGTAATCGTGACATCAGTAGTTTTACAGTCGTGTAAAAGGCTTGTTCATCTCCATCATACTGTAAGGAAAAATGGACAAGAGGAATTTTCGTAGACTCTTAGACTCTAGGACTGGAAGGGACCTCGAGAGGTCATCGAGTCCAGTCCCCTGCCCTCATGGCAGGACCAAATACTGTCTAGACCATCCCTGATAGACATTTATCTACCTCTCTTAAATATCTCCAGAGATGGAGATTCCACAACCTCCCTATGCAGTTATTTCGTGTTTAACTACCTGACAGTTAGGAACTTTTTCTTAATGTCCAACCTAAATCTCCCTTGCTGCAGTTTAAGCCATTTCTTCTTGTTCTGTCTTTAAGGCTAAGGTGAACAAGTTTCTCCCTCCTCCTGATGACACCTTTTTAGATACTGAATTGCTAATCAGTCCCTCTCAGTCTTCTCTTTTCCAATAAATAAACCCAATTCTTTCACTTCCTTCATAGGTCAGTTCTCAGCTTTAATCATTCCTGTTGCTCTTCTCTGTCCTCTCCAATTTCTCCACATCTTCTCTGAAATGCGGTGCCCAGAACTGGACACAATACTCCAGTTGAGGCCTACCAGCACAGAGTAGAGCAGAAAACACGTTACTACCTTTGTAACTGTTGTTTTCGAGATGTGTTGCTCAATTCATCCAGTAGGTGTACGCGCCTAGCATGCACGTTCGTCGGAGAACTTTACCCTAGCAACTCCAGTGGGCCGCAGGTCGCCCCTAGAGTGGCGCCGCCATGGCGGGTGATATATACCCTGCCGGCCCGCCCGCTCTCAGTTCCTCTTGCCGGCTACTCCGACAGTGGGAAGGAGGCGGGTGTGGAATGATATGAGCAACACATCTCGAAGAACAACAGTTACAAAGGTGAGTACCGTGTTTTCTTCTTCGAGTGCTTGCTCATCCATTCCAGTAGGTGATTCCAAGCCTTACCTAGGTGTGGGGCGGAGTGGAGGTCACTGTGCGCAATACAGCAGAGCCAAACGCCGCATCATCCCTGGACTGTTGGACAGGTCATAGCAAAGGTGTGCACGGGGACCAAGTCGCTGCCCTGCAGATCTCCTGGATAGGCACTGTGCGAGGACGCTGTCGATGAAGCCTGGGCTCTGGTAGATGCGCCGTTACTCTGCCCGGAGGAAGATGGGCAGGTCGTAACAGGTCCGTATACAGGAAGTCACCCATGAGGAAATCTCTGAGAGGAGACTGGTAACTCTAACTCGTTCCGCGACGGCAACAAGAGTTGGGCGGACTTACGGAATGGTTTGGTTCGCTCTATGTAAAAGCGAGTGCTCTGGCGCACGTCTAAGAGGTTGTAACTGCTGCTCCTTGTGAGACAAGTGTGGTTTCGGGAAGAGACAGGAGGAATGTCTTGGTTGACATGAAAGGCCGAGACAACCTTGGGAGAAATGTGGGGTGCGGCCTCAGTGTGCCTATGTCCCGATGGAACACCGTATACAGGGATCACGCGAGGGCGCGCAGCTCCGACATCGCCGAGCAGAAGTGATCGCCCCAGGATGCCGTCTTCCAAGTAAAGAAGGGAACACGTAGCCAGCGGCTCAAACGGGGAGACATGAGACGGGATGGCACCAGGTTGAGATCCCAGGAGGGGTCTGGGGCGGACTTGCGGGTAAAGGCGCTCCAGCCCTTTGAGGAATCTAGACACCATTGGGTGCGAGAAGACGGAGCTGTCTTCACTCCTGGGTGAAAAGTGGAGAATGGCGCTAATGAACGCGGAGGAGGACAGTGCCAGGCCTTGCTCCCTGAGCGACTAAAGTAATCTAGAATCAATGTATGGAAAACATCGTGGATAGAAGCGCTTTCCGCGCACAGCACGTAAACGCCTCCATTTGGCTACGTATGTCGCCTTGTAGATGGTTTTCTACTTCCAGAAGGACCTGCCTCACTGGGGAAGAGCAATGTAATTCGGACCGAGTTAGCCACTCAGGAGCCACGCTGAGAGGTGCAGCGACTGGAGGTCCAGGTGACAAGCGGCGTGGTCCTGTGTGATCAGGTCCAGGTGAAGAGCAGGGGAACCGGTCGACTACCAACAGGTCCAGCACAGAGAGTACAATGTGCGGGGCCCATGCCGGAGCGATCAATCAAGCGAGCCCTGTCCCTGCGCGCTTCAGAAGGACCTTGTGGACTCGGAATGGGGGAACGCATAGAAGAGGTGCGTCGACCAGGGAATTAGAAGGCGTCGCTATCGAGCCCGGCTCGCGGCCCTGGAAAGACGAACATCGGGCATCCTGTTCCTGCGCGTTGCAAAGAGGTCCACGTGGGGATGCCCCCACTGCCGAGAGAGCAAGGGTGACGTCCGGGCGAAGGGACCATTCGGTGGGGCTGAGGACGGCTGAGACGGTCCGCCAGGGTATCGAGCCCCGGCAAGTAGGAAGCAATCAGTGAACTGAGTGGGCTATGCAAATTCCCACAGTATCGTTGTTCCGAGAAAGAAAAGAAGAGGAGATTTTGTTCCGCTTTGCTTGTTCCATGTAAACTGCCGTCGTGTTGTCGTAAAGACTGAGGCACAGCGGCTGGATCTGACGACGAAACGCGAGACAAGCCAGGCGGACGCTTCAACTCCGGACGTTGAATTGCAGGGCGAGTCGCGGGAGACCAGCGCCCTGGGTCCGGAGGTCCCTAGGTGAGCCCCCATCCAAATCTGACGCGTACGTCGCAGGGACAGCGAGGGCTGGGCTGATTGAATGGAAGCCCCGCACATACGACGGACTGATCTAGCCACCATTGGAGAGAGAGGACACGACTTGTGGAATCGTGACCACCGTGTCAACGTGCGCCTGGCCGAACGGAGCTGGGGGATGACCAGGATTGTAGGGC
Source organism: Chelonoidis abingdonii (assembly GCF_003597395.2). Classification (NCBI taxonomy): domain Eukaryota; kingdom Metazoa; phylum Chordata; order Testudines; family Testudinidae; genus Chelonoidis; species Chelonoidis abingdonii. Next base: position 93,109,682 of record NC_133772.1, read on the forward strand.
CGGAGGCGGAGTCGGCGTGCGCTGTGACGAAAGTGCAGGCTGCCATGTGCCCAACAGCGTCAGGCAAGTGCGCAGGGAGGTCAGAGGTGCCGACTGTAGCCGCGGTGATGGCTGACAGCGTCTGGAACGTGTCGGAGGAAGGACCGCCCGGCTATAATAAGTCCAGAACGGCTCCGATACTCTATCCTCTGAGTAGGGGATAGAGTGGACTTCTCGCCATTGAGTAGTAGCCCGAGGCGGGAGAAAAGGTGGGTGACCACTTGGATCTGTTCCTGGACTCGATCCTGTGAAGGCCCCGGATAAGCCAGTCGTCGAGTAGGGGAAACGTGTACCCGACTGCGACGGAGAAAGGCGACGACTACGCCCATGCATATTGGTGACACCTCTCGGGCCGTGGAGAGTCCGAACGAAGGACTGTGATTGATAGTGCCTGCCGCCGACAAGCGGGAGGAATCTTCGATGGGGTGGAAGATGGAGTATGGAAATAGGCGTCCTGCATGTCGAGGCCGCGTACACAGTCCTCCGGGATCAGGGAAGGGATATGGTCCCCAAGGAAACCATGCGGAACTCAACTTGAGTAGGTATCTGTTGGTTCGCGAGATCGAGGGATGGGTCGGAGACCTCCCTTGCTTTGGGATCAGAAAGTAACGGGAGTAGAACCCTCCCGTCTCGTCCTCCGGCGCTCCTCCACGGCCCCCTAGTCGGGAGCGTGCGACCTTGTGAGGAGGATTTGCTCGTGAGAGGGTCCCTGAAGAGGGCGAGGAAGGGGGGCGGGAGGCGGGCACAAGCAACTGCAGGTGGTACCAAGCCAGCGTGCGGGGACCCAACGGTCCTGTAAGCTGGCCACGCCGGAGGAAGAACGAGAGACGTGGAAAAGGGAGGAATGGATCAATGGAAAAAATGGTACAGCGCCCTGGGCGCCTTCAAAAGGCGGCTTCGGACGAGGTGGCTTGGAGGGACCTTGAGTTTGGCCCGTGGTTGCCAGAGTGTCGACGCCTGCCACTTCTGTTACGTCTCCTGAAAGTCCTGCTTGCCTGGGCTGCGGGAAGGGCTGCGCGTTGTTGCGGCCGAACGGACGACGCTGCGTTACTGGCGTGTGCATCCCGAGGCACGCATAATAACCCGTGTTTCCTTAAGACCTGCAGGCGCGGGTCTGTCTTTTCAGAAATAGGCCCTGGCCCTCAAACGGAAGGTCCTGTTGTGGTCTGGATTCCGGGGGAGACCAGGACACTGTAGCCAGGAGATGCGGCGCATAGTGACTCCGGAGGCGAATGTCTAGCGGCCGAGCCAGCGCGTCCAAAGACGCCTGCAGCGAAGTGCGCGCGACCCTTCTGCCTCGTCCAGGGAGGCGGTGAACTCTTGTCGATGCGTGCTGTGGAGAAGCCCTAAATTTAACAGCCGCTCCCAGGTATTAATGCGTAGCGGCTGAGCAGGGCTGTTGGTTCGAAACCCGCAGCTGCAACGCTACACGGCAGAGACCTTACGGCCGAGGCAGGTCCATACGCCGCGCCTCCCGTGATCGGGCCGGAAGCTTTCTTGTCCATGCCCTTCCTCGTCACAGATTGGACTACGAGGGAACATGGGCTGGATGGACGTATAGATACGTATCTTCGAGGGAACCATATACTTGGCGCTCAACCCCGACAGCGGGGGAATGGAGGCCGGGACTGCAGATGTGTGGTGGCTTCGCTGTTTATGGTATTTTATGAGGGTTAGAGCGACAGCGAGTGGGCGCATCTGCCGAGAGTACGTGACGACCGGGTCTGCAACCTCGAGACCTCCCAGCTTGATGCTTATGTTTTGTGCAAACGCGTCTGAGGAGGTCTGACGGGAGCCTGAGGTCTAGTGGGGGGGGGGCCGCGGTCGTCGTCCCGCCACTGCTCAATCCGGCGAGGCGATGAACGGAGGAGACACCTGGCAGAAGTGGGCAGGTGTGGCTCAGGATGGACAGCTGTCTCTGGCACCTGCGGGGTTCAGTCTCAGGCGGTAGGAGACGTTCCTCTGCAGGATGGCGTGGCGAGAACCGAGCCTGAGCCCTACGCTCTGAACCAGCCGGACGTGGTGAAGTTGCTGAGACCCTGGCTTTGTATGCCCAGGCTCCAAAGCCCAGCTGCGGACCATCGTCCTGGTGACCCTCAAGGTGAAGGGGCGGCGGACGTCAACGCCAGGTAGACGCTATCCGTCCTCGAAAGACGAAACCTGTGAGAGGCACGGGGGCGGAACGGAGTAGTGCAAATTCAGCGCCTCGACGGCGACGGCCCTCTCTGGACCGGGACCTGCCACAAGCGCGGTCGCCGGAGGTCGACCGGGATCTGGACTTCGTGCTGTGACGCTCCTCGAGTCCGGTGCTGGTACGGTGGCTAGGAGCCGGGAGCGTGCCGGAATACCGGGACTGACGTGAAGATGACGCGCCGCGAGTCCGACAGAGTGCCACCGAGGAGAGCGGATGCCGGGACTGCGACGGCGCCTCGAACCAGACCCCCTCTGGACCGGATCGGGCTGTGACCTGGATCGTGCCGGGCAGTGATCGGTGCCGGACAGAGAATCCGGGGACGATGCTCTCTCGGTGCGGCTTGCCTTGGAAAGTACAACCGCACCGGCGGTGCCGGGGGTTGGGGCAGCCCAGGCTCCGCAAGGCGATAAGGTCCCTTGCCGACGAGAATGTCTCGGGCTGAACGGGACTATGACTCAACCCCGATCTTCGGAGCAAGAGGGATCGACTCGACGACCTGCCCGGCCTGAGTCACGAAGCCCCTGGCGCGGCGGCGTCGGCATCGGGTGCTCTTCTGGGCTGCTTAGCCGGGGTAGAGGACGAGGAGGACCTCTTCCAGGAGCGGTTGCCAGAGACGGGTGGCGCCGTTGCGCTTTGCGGCGGAGGGATCCGGTGCCGGAGCGCGCTCGGTGCGACGGCGCGGGGTAAGTGCCGCTCCATAAGGAGCGTCGGAGGCGCTGTCTCGCTCCTTCTTAGTTCCGGCGAAGGCTTTGCAGATTGCGGCAACTCTCTGGGATTGTGATCCCCCAGGCACTTTAGCAGGCGTCGTGGGAATCACTGTGGGGCATCGCTTTTTACAAGCGAGCACGCTTTGAATCCCGGCGAACCAGGCATCCGCGGGCGCGGAGAGGGCTAGAGCCCGAACCTGCTAACTAATACTAACTAACTACAACTATAATAATACTAAGTAAACTACAAGTAACTATAACGATAACAAAGAAGCTAGGGACGTGGAGCAGCTATGCGCGCTCCACGTTCCAACGACCGACACTGGCGGTAAGAAGGAACTGAGGAGCGGCGGGCCGGCAGGGTATATTCACCCGCCATGCCGGCGCCAACTCAGGGGCGACCTGCGCCCACTGGAGTTGCTAGAGGTAAAAGTCTCCGACGAATGTGCACGCGCGGCGACTACTGAATGGATGAAGCAAGCACTCGAAGAAGAAGAACAACTTCGTGTCTGTTTACAACACACCTTTAACGCATCCAGAATCATGTTGCTTTTTTGCAACAGATCACACTGTTGACCATATTAGCTTGGTCACATGACCCTAGATCTTTCTGCCATACTCCTTCCTAGACAGTCTCTTCCCATTCTGTATATGTGTGAAACTGATTGTTCCTTCCTAAGTGGAGCACTTTGCATTTGTCTTTATTGAACTTCATCTGGTTTACCTCAGACCATTTCTCCAATTTGTCCAGATCGTTTTGAATTTCATATATATTACATTTCATTATGAATGAAAAAAACAGTGTCACTGAGGGGAGGGTTCACTTTTCTGAAGGTCATGCAGACAGAATAGCAATACTCTATTTCTTAACCTGCCAAAGAACTAGCTTCTTGAAACAAAATGCACAAAACTGCATGTACATCTTGACTCTGTTACAGCAGAGATCTTTGTAAGGAGGCTGCTGGTGATCAGCTTCTCCCCTCCTACAGTAGACAGCAGCATCATGCTGTGAAGACTGGAGTGGCCCACTTTTCCTCTACAGAGTTATCACCATTGTAGAAACACTTGATCCTCCTGTCCCACCCCTGTTCTTTCACTTGTACATGCACCAGATCATTCTTTGGTCTCCTCTGCCACAGGATGGGCTTTTCCCCTTCTGAACTGATATAAAAGCCACCCCTTTCCCTCCCACTGCTTCAGAGTCTCCTGACTTGTAGGGGAAGTCCACAGTACCATAATTTATCCTCAGCTCAACTTCCCAAGAGCATTGAGAAATGGGGATAGGGTTTTTGCTTATTGACTCAATTCCTCGTCTTATGCTGTTTGGGTCATTCTCCCTCACAAAGAACTCCATCGCACATCTTTGCTGCGGTATACTCCCATGCTGCAGCAGAACAAAACTTGCATTATACACTGTAGCTCACAGGGTTCTGAGCAGTAGCCATAACACTAATCAGAATCGTGTTAATTTCAATGGCTGCTGCCTGGGAAAGCCAGGAGCACCCACAGCTCAAGACAACACTGCTCTGTTCACATTCAGTCTTCATGAACAAAGACTAAAAATCTTTTCTTTATGTTAAATGAAAGCTGAAATTCTGCAAAAATTGTTGGCTAAGGACTCCACCAGCTCAAGAGGGAAAGTTTCCTACTTGTGTATTTGGCAAATGGATTTTTCAAGGCTTGTTCTAAACCCTTTGTGTCTGTACAGAATTGTTTAGCCTTTCTTAAACTCTTAAAAAAAAAAAAAACTGGGTGAGAATTTTACCACTGACTTCAGTTAAGGACAGGATTTCACCCCCATTAACTTCAAACCTTTGAAAACCTACTGTTAAATCCAAATTACATATACACAACTTATTGCTTACCTCTAGTGACAAGAAGTGTATAAGAGTTTCTTTTGACAGATCTACCTGCAAAAATAGCAGGGCAAAGAGGTCAGTGTCAAGGAATCAAATGTTATATAGTATAACAAGTAAAAGTAACTTATTTTTCCAGTTCTAATCCTGCATCTTTCTGGCCATGTGAAGATCTCAAAATTTAATCTCTAATTTATAAAGAAGTTTTGCAAACACATTTCAACTGCATCAGAATTTTAAGCATTTCCAAAGATAATTTATGGTTGGCAGAGCTCATCTGTGTACATAGAAAGTCTTCCCTTAATTTCAAAAAAGGTAAACATGCTTATTCCTAAAGGGCACATAGGAAGGATGCACTATTTTTAACCTCTTCAGAAAGTGTTGAGAGGGAACCCAGAAAGTAACATTTAAATATGCTTTATAGTGATACGCTGCAGCAACAAATTACTATTAAATCCACCACAATACAGGAGTTAGAGGTGCAAATAGTTAAAATGTAAACATTTTACCATATGCAAGTCTCAATTTATACAGCAGGAAGCTTTCTCAATATACTAGCTAAACATTGTGTGGGTTTTATTTTACAACAGATTTCTAAATTTGGTTATAATTGCCAATTCTAAAATTTGAGCTTATAGCTGGTGACAGCTACCTTGCTAGCCATAAACATTAAAGACTCTAATGACCAAGCATTTGCCATTTCATTTAGGCTGTAGAAAACAGACTTACGGCTAAAATTTCAATCTCACTTGTTTTCTGTTGCAGATTAGTAATGAAGGTCTGGAGTCTTGTTTGTACCTGCATATTAAAATTAATAGTGGGTAAAAGTTGCATACAAATTTCTCCTGTTACACTGATGTTGGGAACCTTTGTTTTCTATTTCAGGAAACATAAGATTTAATTCTCGATAATTAACTTTGATATGCCAGATGGTCAATTGTTAACTAGGAATATGCGGGCATCTTACATTAACGTCAGGAGCATGAGTACAGGGCTCATGCCCACTCATGAAGTATTTTTGCCAATTATGAGTAGAGTGGTAGGAGAGATGATATTAGGACTAATGAGGTTAGGCAGAATTAACACATGATTATGAATTTCCCTAGACAGAGTCAAAGTTATGCTGTTCCTGGGCACTAGTGGAGGCCACCTTTCACAAAGATAAGAGACGACACCACTTTAATCAGAAATTGGCAGTAGAATCACAGAAGGCCATCCTGGAATACACTGTAGCTCTTCTGCATTTCAGAGAAGATAGCTGCATTTTGGGCAATAGGATATTGAACTGCTGGTGCATTCAGTCCCATTACATTGCATTACTGCCTCCTTTCTGGAGCAGGATGAGAATCCAGCAGTCTATAAAAATTGTTGCATTCTTACATTAAAAAATGGGTTTTGCTGATATGGAAGGAAAATTTTATCTCATTATACAATCCAAGTATTTTGGAAGCCAGTACATCCTGAATTTTCTATCCTCTTTGGATTGGAGCCTGTTCTTTTTTTTCTTACGTTTGGTACATTGTTAGCATCCAAGTGAGGAAAACTCCCATCTCTCTTTCATACAGTGGTCTAACATTATACCACTAAACATTTTGTTTTAAGCAAAGCGGGGCACTGTTAGTATGCATCATGTTGAAAAACTTTTGCTTGCACCCCCTAGCTTGAGAGGGCATAAAGAAATATTAAACTATAGAGGGAAAATGTTTGAGTCCACTGTGTACACATTAAATACAAAATCTTATGTTTAACTTGTAACCTTAACATTTTCTTAAGTACTCAAAAGTCAGGAAATGCCAGAATTAAAAGTTCTACATAGAATCTTCACTGAGCTCTCTTGTACACATGCATTATGACAGAAAATAAGACAGAAAATATCATATTGCCTCTGTATAAATCCATGGTACAGCCCACATCTTGAATACTGCATGCAGATATGGTCGCCCCATCTCAAAAAAAATATATTGGAATTGGAAATGGTTCAGAAAAGGGCAACAAAAATGATAAGAGGTACAGAATGGCTTCCATATGAGGAGAAATTAATAAGACTGCGACTTTTCAGCTTGGAAAAGAGGTGACTAAGGTGGGATATGATAAAGGTCTATAAAATCATGAGTGGTATAGAGAGAGAAAATAAGGAAGTGTTATTTACTCCTTCTCATAATACAAGAACAAGGGGCCACCAAATGAAATTAATAGGTAGCAGGTTTAAAACAAACACAGCAAAGTTTTTTTTCACACAATGCACTGTCAACCTCTGGAACTCTTTGCCAGAGGGTGTTGTGAAGGCCAATACTATAATGGGGTACAAAAGGGAGCTAGATAGATTCATGGAAGGGTATGTCTACACTACGGGATTATTCCGATTTTACATAAACCGGTTTTATAAAACAGATTGTAAAAAGTCAAGTGCATGCGGCCACACTAAGCACATTAATTCGGCGGTGTGTGTCCATGGTCCAAGGCTAGCGTCGATTTCCGGAGCGTTGCACCGCTCTGGACAGCAATCTTGAACTCGGATGATGTGGCCAAGTAAACAGGAAAAGGCCCCCGAATTTGATTTTCATTCCTTTGCCCAGCGTGGAGCTCTGATCAGCACGGGTGGCAATGCAGTCCCAAAATCCAAAAAGAGGCTGCCAGCATGGACCGTACGGGAGAGTACGTGCATCTGAATCACTGTATGAGGAAACAAATCAGTTCTATTTCAAAGCCCATTACAGAAGACGAATCCCAAAGCGTTTGAAAAAAAAATCTCCAGGCTACACAGTGCTGCAG